>NC_064580.1:115753931-116056431 GCF_937001465.1 Orcinus orca
ATACTTTCAGGTCACGCCTTGCCCCTCGGAGGCATTCATTGATGTCTAAGGTGGACTCCGGCAGGCCTGGGTTCATTAGCTGGGTATAGATGACTGGAAACAGGCTGTCAAACAATTCATTGACCATGTCATCCACGTTGATGTCAGAACCCAGGATGTAGAGAGATACATCAGTGAAAAATTCACCCACAAACTCAAAAGCTTGTGGGGTCAGGCTCGGGTAGTTGTTCTTGAGCATGGCATTGGTGTAGTTCTTGGCATGGCGAACAACGATTTCAAAGGCCTCTGTAAAATAAGAGATAAAGAAATGCCCACAAATTAAAGCATGAAGATCCAGTGTGTAATTGACTTTGAGATTTCTCTATTGCTGTGGTGATTAAGGTCCCATTTGCCTTAAATAATTGACTCATGTTTACTTCTGGCATTGCCTCTACTCCTGCAGCTGTTTGTTCCTATAAATCAATTTTCCTTTCTGAACATGCAGTCCAAACCCTGATGTGCATGTAGATTCTTAAGCACACAAATTATATTTCAAATGACAAAAGCCAGGATTCAGTTAACATTCTGGTCTCTCATAAAAATATTGATTAAAAATTGGCTAAATGAGAAGTTCTTTCTCTTTCTCACATTGAGTTATTCAGTTAAAAAGAAACTGTATTTCAAGACATTTCATTTTTAGACAGAGATAAATATTTGACAACAAACCATATACTATATAAACTCACATAACAATTTAAGCCTGTTCATCCCTGGAGGAAAGGCAAGTTCTTAGCCAAGAATAAAAGCTATCACAAATTTCATCATGTAGGTAGATTTTCTCTAGATAACTTTAAAGGGAGCTATCTGACAGATTGACAGACCTGAAAGTGGAATTTATCCCCTAAACGGGTAACTGGATGGAGAAAAACAACACATGCACTTATCTATACGTTCGATACTGAAAATAACACCGCTGGTATTTGCAAGCTGAACATCTGGAAGGATAACTGCTAAGCTTCCTTGGTAAGTTCGGCTTCCACATGGCTTGGAAACCTTATCTACTCTACAGAGACTACGGGTTCAGGATTACATCTGCTGCCCCTACCCCTTGGCATAAGGCCTGATCAGTGTCATTGGTTTGAGAGAGAAAGTAATAATGTCACCATCCCGTTTTCTCCAAACTGAAGCACTGCAGACACAATTTATCCCAAATAACCAGAGTCCCACATTTATATGAGAGAAAGCAAAAAACTGCAATAATAGATTTTTCAAAGAAATAAGGCATAGTTTAAGAGCAAACAAAAACAACCAAGTTTCCCAAGACATTTAAAATTAACTTAGTAGTTTCTTTCCTTTCCTTCCAAAGCACAAAGGTCCATGACAGATGTACCCCAAATGATGCTATTTCATGAGCCTTGAAAAATCAAATTATTACCACTTTCATACTACTAGACAGACTGCATTCCAACAGCTCCTTGGGATCACTTAGCCAAACATCTCAGTCATCTGTGGCAGAAGTGAGCTCTAGGTTGTACCACCACCATCTGCCCCAGATCCCTCACAAGGTAGAACGCGCTTGCTAGATTCTTCCCTTGGGTTTATGGCGTGCCCAGGAATGTTGAGCAGATGCCAGAGCAATTCTACTGGGTTTCCAAGCCCACTTGAGAAAGTTAATCTTCATTTTCATCAATTGCTAAATGTTCATTTGTTACTTTTATTTTGTTTAGAACGTTAAGCAATTCTTAGAAAGTTTATCTATCTTAAAGCAATCTCTCCCTAACTCCACACGCTACTTTATTTTCAATCCTTGAATCTAAAGATTGAATGAAGCCAAGAGATTGTCTGACCCAATACAAAGGACCAGTCAATTAATTATTTAAAATCATCAGAAATTTGGAGATTAAAAACTATTCATTCATTTTAATTTCAGCTACCAATCATTTATTATATACTAGACCCCGTGCTAAGTACTAGGGGTATGTAAGTGCTAGGTAGATGGAGATAAATAATACACCTTCCTTGTCTTTAAAGTACTCCCAAGCTATATGGTTTAGCATTTATAAAGCATTTCCAAGTTTATTACGAGATCTACTTTTTACAACAATCTTCTAAGTTCGGTATTGCAATCCCCATTTTATAGGTGATGAAACTGAGGCTCAGCAGCATTTAAGCACTTTCCAGGGTCACACAACTGCAAAGTAGAAGTAGTCAACTCAGACTAGTGTCTCCCGGCAACGGTTTCACTCTAGTTGCCCTCAGCTCTATAGCCAACACACACATCCTCAAAAATCTTTGAAAGTCAAGCTCATTTTTAGGCTCATTATTTTCCCATTGGCTTCTCCTCTCCAAATGGAAATGTACTGGAAGAAATTGCAGTCCAAAGACCAACAAAGCAGAGTTACACTTTCACCTTTGTCTTGGGACAGCACGAATTCAGAGAAGAAAGACTGCTGCTGAGATGCTACCCTGTGGATCTCAATCATCTAAGCTACCCTAAAGTTAAGTCTCTACAAGGCAAATTTCATCTCTAGCACAGTGCATTTGTTCTCTAATGTGCAAGATATATGACAGTGAAATTCCATAGACTGTACTGCCATAACTTTTTTCTTAAGTTTCTGTTACTAGCACTGCTGGATCAATAGAAAAAGAAAATTACAAAAGATCATGAACTCTTCTCCAGAAAGAATAACAACACATATTGCAGAGGGAAAGGGCTAGGGGTTCATATGCTCACACGTGCTTCCTGCTCCAACTTTCACAGCTCAGAATCCACTTAGCACATCTCTGGGTTTTGCCCAACCCCCTTACTTCTGTATCATGGGACAACAGACCAAACCATAACCGCTCAAGCAAAGGCTCCTTGGGGATTTATAGGAACCAACACTAGGTGAAAAGTGATGCTCAGCTTGAGGTTGGCAACTTGAGGTTTCATGAAATGAAGCCAAGGGCTAGAATGGGCCAGGAAGTTCAGTCGATTGATTTTTTTTTTTTTTTTTGGTCAGATAATAATGTACGCTTAAGCTAGGGGAGGTTTTCCTCTGTCTCCTTCCTGGGAAAAAGTCAAGCATTATATCCAGGAAAAGTCGGAACAATGTAAAATCAGAGATGTTACGAAAAATTTGGCACCAAACAGAAAATAGTCTATTTTTAACAATATATACAAAGATATATGATACAGATAAATAGATCTAATAAATTAATACACATCCAAATATAGCAAGGTTTCTAGATTTATTGTTGCCCCCATCACTATTCTGGTCACCTCTATTTGGACACACTCTACTGTTATCAACTTCCTTCTTAAATTATGGTGCTCAAAAAGGGACACAACTCTCCAATATGGTTTGATATGTAAAGTGTGCAATCAGGCTATCACCTCTCTTTAAATGGTTCAGTAAGTTCTCCCCCATCCCAACCCAGGACATATATCCTATAACCGTAGCAAAATGACTGTCCTTAGTACTTGGTGCTGATGTTTCTTTACCCAGACCTAGACATAAAGAAATGTGTTTTCATGGGCCTTTTCAGTAAAAGACTGGATTTTTTTTAAAAAGGAGAGTCTACTTGTAGTTGGAAGACAGAAATAAATGAACCACCGAGTTCCCTTCAAGCCCTTAAGAATAAAACAGTCCTGATAAAGGCAGGTTACTTTTTTCAAGG
The DNA here is from genome assembly GCF_937001465.1 of Orcinus orca. Lineage (NCBI taxonomy): Eukaryota > Metazoa > Chordata > Mammalia > Artiodactyla > Delphinidae > Orcinus > Orcinus orca. The sequence continues at coordinate 115,757,571 of NC_064580.1, forward strand.
TAGTTTTTCCAGCATTGTAAGAATGGCAAAAACTTTATAAGAACTTTTTAAATTCCTAGGATAAATGACACACAATGGGTTGGACTCCAGTCTTTGCTTTCAAGCACAGGTACCTTAATGGAAGAAGAAAACTGACATTTACGTGATACCTGCAAAGTATATGCCAGGATCTGTAATGAACTTGCTCACATATGTCCTCTCATTTAAATTTAACATAAACATATGTATTTGGATTTATTTTTATTTGGTGAGGAAACTGAGGCTCAGACAGGTTAAGCGACTCATACAAGATAATATCTCTAGTTAAATGCCACAGACTGAATTTAAGTGTAGGTCACTCTAACACCAATACCCTTGCTAATTCCACAACATGCTCCAGCCTTGAAAACTGGACATTGGGAGACTTCTGGTCGTGGCTACAACATGTAAAGAGCTTGGAAATTATCATTCCCATTCTCAACAACATGATAATAGCTGAACCAACTGAAAATCAATGATTCTTCTTAGACCCGTCAGGGAATTAAGGTCACAGGGCAAACTGCTACCCTGATATCTGGAAAGAGAGGCAAATACAGAGAATCACAGCTGAGATCTGCTGGATCTCAGACACCTGCAGCAGACGCCACTGAAGCTATAAACTAGTCTAAACCCTTAAATGGTAGTTCTGACAAACTGATAGAGGCTGAATGTGAACTAGCCTGAGAGTTGAAAATTCCTGGGTCCTCAGTTTTATGGGTTCCCCACATTCCCATGGGATTTACCTCAAGAAAACACACAAAGTTCTCATGGTTTAGATCTAAGAAAAATCTCCTTGTTTTTTCTGGCAGGGGTAGGGGGAAAGTAACAATTTAGAAATACACCATGAGCATTCTCCATAACAAATGCCTGTTCTCCAATGGACACAACTTTACCAAAGCCTAATATACCTAGAAGAGGGGCAATTAGACAACTCCAGTCCCTTCTAGCCTTCCTGTAACACCTAAAGGGAAAGAAAAGAAGGCCGAGAAAAACTTATGAGGGTTACAGCTCATGGACTTAAGTCTACTAACAGACTGATTAATCGTAATATTATAGGCCACTTTCACTACCCCCATACCTTTCCACCAGAAAGACACAGATCCTGTTTAAGAAGGAGTTCTTAGAGAAACCCACCAAAAAGAGGTGAGAAAAAAATAAACAAAGACACTAGAGGAAACTAAAGCCTCTAGCATCTATAGAAACAGCAAACAATAAATAGCCTAACTCCTAGTCACATTAACATAAAACTTCACACTACACGTCTAATTACCTCAGCTCCTATTACCCAATATATCATATTCTGCTTTTAACAAACAATTACAAGCCATGAAAAAAGGCAAAAGAACAGTCTGAAGAAACAAAGCAATTATCATAACCACACTCAGATATGGCACAGATTTTGGAAATATCAGACAGGGAATTTAAAATAACTATTATTAATATATAAAGGACTCTAATGGAATAAGTGGACAATATACAAGAACATATGGATACTGTAAATGCAGAGATAGAAATGCTAAGAAATATCGAAAGGAAATGCTAGCAATCAAAAACACAAACAGAAATGAAGTATGCTTTTCATGGGCTTATCAGCATACTTGAAACAAACAAGGTAAGAACCAGTGATCTTAAAGAAATATCAGTAGAAACTTCTCAAACCACAATAGGAAGATTAAAAAAAAAAGAACAAACAAACAAACAAAACACAGAAAAGAGTATCCAAGAACTGTGGGACAAATTCAAAAGGTGTATAATATGTGTAATTGCAATTCCAGAAAGAGAAGAGAGAGAGAAGAGAGCAAAAGAAATATTTGAGAGAATGATGCCCAAAATTTCACAAAATTCATGATAGATAACATCCACAGGTCCAAGAAGCTCAGAGAATAACAAGCAGGTTGAATACCAAAATACCTACTCTTAGGCATATCATATTCAAACTGTAGAAAACCAAAGACAAAGAGAAAATCTTCTAAGAAGCCAGAGGAAGAAAAAAACCATCTTATCTATAGAGGAACAAGGATAAGAATTACATTGAACATGTCATCAGAAATCATGCAAGGAAGAAGAGAGTAAATGAAATATTTTGCGTTGAAAGAAAAAAAAAGACCTAGAATTCTATTTCTAGCAAAATTATCATCAAAAAGGAAAAGAGAAAGTCTTTCTCATACAAACAAGAATGGAAGAAATTTGTCACCAGTAGACCTGGTTTGCAAAAAAAAAAAATGTTAAAATATGTTTTTCAGGAAAAGTATATAAGCCAGAAAATCAGATCTACATGAAGAAAAGAAGAGCATCAGAGAAGGAATATATAAAGGTAAAATAAAACCTTTTCTTTTTTAAAAGATTGATTTAATATATAACTTTGTTCAAAGTAATAACAGCAATAATGTGTTGGTGATTATAGCATATGGATAAGTAAAATGAATATTATAAGGTACCTGAACTACCAGTGAAACAATCTAGTGTAATTTGAATTTCAAAAAGAAGCATATGCTAAGAGGAATGCAATCATACATAAATGCACAGTTAAAGCCACAGAAGACAGGAAGAGAGGAAGATTAAAAGTAACCAAAACAAAGAACATGTGCAATAAAGAGAAAGCAGTTATAAACATTATGAATATTAATCCAATTACATCACTAATCACTTTAAATGTGAATAGTTTAAATATACAAAGTAAAAGATAGAGACTATCAGAGTAAATATAAAAATAAGACCCAACTATAGATTGTCTACAGGTAGCACATCTTAAATATAAAGATACAGATAAAGGGATGAAAAAAGACTTATCATGCTAACGCTAAGTAGAACAAAAACTGGAATAGCCAAATTAATTTCAGACTAAGCACACTTTGGAAGAAGGAATATTATCAGGAATAAAAAAAGGGTGTTACAAAATGTTGAAGCGGTCAATTCTCCAAAAAGACATAATCCTTATACGTACAAACCCACAATTACAGTTGAAGACGTCAACACCCCTCTATCAGTAACTAATAAATCCATCAGGCAGAAAGTTAGCAAGGGCATAGTTGAACCAAATAGCATCATCAATCAACTAGCTCTAATTGACATGTATAGGATAATTCGTCCATCAACAGCAGAATGTACATTCTTCTCAAGCTCACTTGGAACATTCACCAAGATAGACCATATACTTGGCCATAAAATACACCTTAAAAAATTTAAAAGCACAGAAATCATACAAAGAACGTTCTTAGACCATAATGAATTTAAATTGCAAGTCAATACCAGAAAGATAACAAGACAATATCCAATCATTTGCAAATTAAACAACACATTTCTACACAATGCATGGGACAAAAAAGAAGTCTTAAGAGAAATTTAAAAATATTTTTAACTAAATGAAAATGACCATACAACTTACTGAAATTGGTGTGATGTAGCAAAAGCAGTGCTTAGATGGAAATTTGTAGCACTGAATGCTTATATTAGAAAAGAAAAAAAAGATCTCAAATCAATAATTTAAGATTTCACCAAATGAAACTAGAGAATTAACAGCAATATAAACCTAAAGCAAGCAGAAGAAAAAAATAATAAAAAATTAGAGCAGAATTCAGTGAAACTGAAAACAAAAATCAAGAGAGAAATCCATGAAACAAAAAGCTAGTTCTTTGAAAAGATAAATAAAATTTAAAAATACCTAGCCAGGCTAATCAAGAAAAAAAATGATAAGACACAATTTAGTAACATGAGAAATGAAAGAGGGGTCATTGTTAATGATCATATGGATATTAAAAGGATAATACATGAATATTATGAACAACTATATGCACCAAAACTTGATTAAATTGATAAAATGCACCACCAATTCCTTAAAAGACAAAAACTATCAAAACTTACACAAAACTGAATTATCCTGTATTTACCAAAGAAACTGAATGATTAATTAATAAACTTCCAAAACGAATGCAGGTCCAGATGGTTTCACAGGTGAATTCTTTCAAACATTTAAGGAAGAAAGAAGACCAATTCTCTACAATCTCTTCCAGAAAATAGAAGCGGAGAGAACATTTCCTAACTCATTCTATGAGGCCATCATTACCCTAATACCAAAACCAGATAAAGGCATTACAAGAAAGGAAAGCTACAGACCAAGATCTCTCATAAATATAAATGCAAAAATCCACAACAATATATTAGTGAATCAAATACAACAATGTATAAAAAGACTCATACACCACGACCCAGTGGGTTTTATTCCAGATATGCAAGTCTGGTTCAACCTTCAAAAATCAGGTAATGTAATCCATCATATTAATGGGCTATAAAGAAGAAAAATCAAATGATCATATCAATAGGTACAGAAAAAGCATTTGCCAAAACCCAACACCATTCATGATAAAAACTCTCAGCAAACTAGGAATGGGGGGGAACTTTCTCCACTTGATAAAGTATATCCACAAGAAACTTACAGCTAATATCATACTTAATGGTGAGAAACTAGAGGCTTGCTCCTTAACCTAAGATTGGGGAACAAGGCAAGGATGTCCCTCTCAGCACTTCTTTTTAACATTGTACTTCAAGTCCTACCTAATGCAATAAGACAAGATAAGGAAATGAAAGGTACACAGATTGGGAAGGAAAAAAATAAACTGCCTTTGTTCACAAATGACATGATTGCCTATATAGATTGTTACAAAGAATTGATATAAAACTCTCCTTGAACTAATAAGCGCATATAGCAAGGTTGCAGAATACAAAGTTAATATACAAATTCTATATATCAACAATGATTAACTGATATTTCAAATTGAAAACACAACACCATTTACATTAGCACCCCCAAAATGGAATACTTAGGTATAATTCTAATGAAATATATATAAGAATAAATGGAGAAATATTCCATGTTCATGAATAGAAAGGCTCAATATTATTAAGAATTCTTCCAAACGTGATGTATGCATTCAGTGGAATCCAAATAAAAATCCCTGCAAGTTATTTTGTGGCTAACAATACTAAAGTTTATATGGAAAGGCAAAAGACCCAGAATAGACATCACAACACTGAAGAATAACAAAATCAGAGGACTGGGACACCCAGGTTCAAGAATTCCTACAAGATAATGGCTATAATTACCTGTGCTATACAGTATATCCTTGTTGTTTATCTATTTTATACATAGTAGTTTATATTATGTTATTATAATATAAATAACGTATAATGGAGTATAATCTGCAAAAAATACTGAATCGCTATGCTCTACACCTGAAACTAATACAATATTTAAATTTAAAAAAGAAGAACTATTAGACAATCAATAAATTGTTAATTATTGTTTTCTCAAAGTGACTGTACCTACAGTCAGATGTATGAAAAACACTGAGGCCAACATAAACTTTCAAAGAGGGAAAATAGATTCCTATAAAGTTACAGTAATCAAGACAGCATAATGGGACTTCCCTGGTGGTGCAGTGGTTAAGAATCCACCTGCCAATGCAGGGGACATGGGTTTGAGCCCTGGTCCGGGAAGATCCCACATGCCGTGGACCAACTAAGCCCGTGCACCACAATTACTGAGCCTGCACTCTGGAGCCCATGAGCCACAACTACTGAGCCCACGTGCCACAACTACTGAAACCTGCACGCCTACAGCCTCTGCTCTGCAACAAGGAGAAGCCACCGCAATGAGAAGCCCGCACCCCACAACAAAGAGTAGCCCCCACTCGCCGCAACAAGAGAAAGCCCACAAGCAGCAGCAAAAACCCAATGCAGCCAAAAATAAAATTAATTAATTATTAAAAAAAATTTAAAATAAAAAGAGCAGAAAACTGTAAAAAAAAAAAAGACAGCATAGTATTAGCAAAAGAATAAAGAAATAGATCAATGGAACAGAATACGGAGCCTAGAAATAGATTGACAGAAAGGAGGAAGCCAACTCAATGGAAAAAGTATAGTTTTCTCAACAAATAGCTCAGAAACAACTGGACACTCATATGCAAAGAAATAAATCGATACAGACCTTACACCTTTTATAAAAATAACTCAAAATGGACTGTAGACCTAAATATAAAATGCAAAACTATAAAACTTCTAGATGACAATATGGGAGAAGATCTTGATTACTTTGAGTTTAGCAATAAGGTTTTAGATACAACATCAAAAGTACAATCCATGAAATAAATAATTGATAAGTTGGACTTTATTAAAATTTAGAACATCTGTTTTGTTAAGAGAATGAAGAGAAACATCTGCTAGGAGAATGGAAAAACAAGTCACAAATTGTGAGAAAATATTTGCAAAACATATCTGATAAAGGACTTGTATCTGAAATATATAAAGAACGGTTACAATTCAACAATAAGAAAACAATTCAGTTAAAAATGGACAAAAGATTTGAACAGACATCTCACCAATGAAGATATGTAGATGGCAAATAAGCATAAGGAAATATGCTCAATATCTTATGTCATTAGGGAATTGCAAATTAAACCAACAACGAGATACCAACCACTACACAGCTGTTAGAATGGCTAAAATTCATAACATTCACAATACCAAATGCTGACAAGGATGCAGCACAACACTGCTGGTGAGACTGCAAAGTAGTACGGCCACTTTAGAAGACAGTTTGGCAGTTTCTTACAAGTATAATTGCAATCCAGGAATTGTGCTCCTAGATATTTACCCAACTGAGTTGAAAACTTAAGTTCACACAAAAAGCTACACATGAATGTTTATAGAACCTTTATTTATAATAATCAACTAGAAGCAAGCAAGATATCCTTCAAAGGATAAGCAGTGCTATATCCATACAATGGAATACTATTTAGCAGTAAAAGGAAATAAGCTATCAAGCCACAAAGGGACTTGGAAGAACCTTAGATGTCTATTGCTAAGTAAAAGAAGCCAGTCTTAAAAGGCTGTATGCTGTATGATTCCAACTATTTGACATTCTGAGAAAGGCAAAACTATTGAGACACTAGGAAGATCAGTGGTGACCAGGAATTTGGGGGCGGGGGGAGAGGAGAGGGGGAAGGGTGAATAGGTGAAGCACGGATATTTTTAGGGTGGTAAAACAGTTCTGCATGATATTCTAATGGAGGATACAAGATATAATGCATTTGTTAAAACCCACAGAACTGTGCAACAGTAAATTTTAATGTAAACTATGGACTTCAGTTATTAATAATGTATCAATACTGGTTCATTAATTCCAAGAAATGTACCACACTAATGCTAATAATGTTAATAATAGAGGAAACTGTGTGCAGGGGAACGGGAGCAAATAGGACCTCTGTATTATCTGCTTGATTTTTGTTTAAATGTAAAACTGTTCTAAAATAAAGTCTCTTCATTGTTTTTAAATGAGAAAAACTGGACCTTGGAAATTAGTCCTTGATGGAACTAGTGACTAGAACCACTGAAAAGTGTTAACTCACTCCCTCTGCTCAATCTGCTTTGACATTTCTTTCATGAGTTAGGGAGTTTTAGCATACAAATAGATGCCATATGGCATCAGTGTAATTTTAATTGGAAAAACCACTGGAAAAAGTTAATGGACCAAAACACCCAAATAGGTAACACACTTCAACGTTATTTTTGAATACTGAATGATTTTTAAAAAAATCAACCACATAAAAATGCAAGTTTAGGTGGTAAGAAAAGCTCCCACATTGTTCACAGTAGTTCATATAGAAGATGCTAGAAGTTTTGCTCCAATTTCTGTTGGATTTTTCTGGAATTTTATGCTCCACATTAATTTAGATAGAATTGATGAAGCTTAGAAGTAAGTTGCTATTAAATATAAACCATTGGTTGGTACAGTTCCATGACCAGGCTGTAAATGCATATAGTCTTGCTTTTTAAGTTTCACATGCTAGGCTACTAAATACAAGGTACATGAATTGGAAATAAAGAAATGAGTAAAAGACAAAATGAAGGAAACATTTTCCAAGGGCTATTACTTGTATCATTTCATAGATAGGTAGATAGATAGATAGATAGGGATAGACAGGATGAATTTTCCCCTGAAGGCTATTCTATTACAGACCAGAGAAGACAATTAAAATGATTCACTCAACAGATCCTCAGAAATAGAAATGAATATCCACAGCTACTAGAAAATTTATGACTCTGCAACAGTTGACCACCCTTGCCCCATTAGCCCAATTAGTTCTTATTCTTTACCCTCCATTAGCTTTTCTGAAAAACCAGTTTGTTTTAAGCTTCTGTACATTCTGATTCATGTATTTGATCATTTTTCCCTCTTCATATTTGTTGCCAGAAAGCATAAACCAAATTTATCGTCTACCTCTATCAAGCACAGTAAACTTCATGTCATGCATTTTGTGCCATAGCTCTAATCCTGGCTCCATCTTACTTCCTACCTGTATTTTCCCCTTTGCCTAATTGTTCCTATGTATTTTGGTTGCACTGTATCTTACTTTTATTATGCACACTTTTGTAGAGCGCTTTAAACTCTTTTCAGGAGAAGGTAGGATATAAATAAATAGGTAGGTAGATAAATAAGGAGAATGAGAAAAAGAGAAGCTATACCTACCACTTAAGACAAAATATCATTTCAACAATGTATTCTCACGAGTTTTAGTAGCAATGATAGAAATGTTTATATTCATAAATGCCAGACCCTTGTCAGGGACTCATTAAGCAGCCCCACACTGTCTTCCCTAGCAGTTGTCAGGGCTCGAGATTGAATCCGCATACATGATCCTTCCAAAATCTTTTATCTTTCTACCCTTTTATTATATCTTAAAATTTTGATCAAGTGTATATAACAATGTTAAAATTAGGTAGGCAGTAATAAGGCTGGCTTCATCATGGCTCAGAATATGTCTGTTTTCACAATGGATTCCGGGACAAGCCACACTTGAGAAATCAGGAAAAGTGGCTAAACAGAACGTAAGGGAATTCCAGATGATGACTTGTTTCTAATATTGATAAAACTTTAAGAACAATTTGTCTTGGAACTCATTTTACTGTGGACACACCAAGAATAATTCTGACTCTTATGAGATAATCTTGTGGTCCAGCATTTTTCATGCTAGACCATACCTTGCCCTTCATCTTGGTGAGTTAGTTCTGTTATCAGACTTGAATTTTAGTCTTTTTTTCATTCTTCTGTCTCCCAGGCTTTCACTTAAAGAAGCCAATTCTTGGTTGATTAGGAAATATTCTTACATATTCAAGGTTCCCATGGCTAAAAAAATGACACCTACCAAAAGAGGCATCGGGGTCACATTCTTAGATCTGGTAGTTCACTCTTTACAACAGAAAGCCTGACAGTATCCAAGGAAGTAAAGTTCTATAGTTCCTCCCAGAATCCATAATTAAATAGTTTTTAAAAGCCCCCAGAGCTCTCCAAATCATTCCACTTAACTAAAATCTTTTTGCAAAAAAAAAAAAGTTCCTCTCCAAAGAGTTCATGGGACATGGATTGCTCCAAACGAACAGTAACAAGAAGAATGGCTTGTGTCTTAGCCAGACCAAAAAATCACTAAGACATTCTAGGTTTGACTATTGTCTTCTCAACTTGTGAAATTTTCTTTTTGTAGTGTATGACCGTAATTCCATGAATCAGGGCTAAAGAGTTTCTTAACTCCCTACTATTAGTAACCATACTTTAGGAAAATAAAAATAGTCTTTTTAGGATATAATGAATGAAAGATTCTGCTGCATAAAGAGGGAATGGCTTCATTTAAAGGTTTAAATGCAAACATTCTGGTAGTGCCTTTATCCAATAAAAACCTGTATTTCTTTTCAATATACCTTTAGGTATTGAAAAGAAAGAGCACAACTAGGGGATTTTTCTGTTGCTTTTAGGACAATTAATGTGTTCATTTCACACAGTCTTGCTCTTCTCTGCTCTTCTTTCCTCCTTTAACCACTTAGGCACTAAATGAGTAACTTAAGAAAAGTCAATTGTCAGTAGTTTATGCAACCACTGTTACTGGAGAGAGTTCTCTCTATAACCTATCATTAGGGATTTCCACAGCACTTTATATTTCTGCAAGTGCTTCACAGCCAAAGCTTTAGTGACTATAAAAGCAACAGACTCCTCTTCCCCTTGGTTAGTGGAAGATGCAATCCCATCCTCCTTCCACTCACGCTAATGAGAAGTACCAGATCTGAGTTGGCTTAAAATTTATTCACACACCCTGCCAAGGTCTTATGCATTCATACACTCTATAAGTACTCACTGAGAACTCTTTATAACAATTTTTTTTCACTTTTTACACATAGAGAGCCAGGAGACTACTGTGTACTCTCTCATGAAAGATGAGATAGATCTGGGAAGAGTTCCCTTATGGCTTCTCCTGCTAAGCCATAACATGTTCTCTCAAGATATATGTCTGAACCAAATTTCAACTTGTTTGGGACCTAAATTATCACAGGCCCCTGACATTATGTGAAGTCAACAACATTAACCACTTGGTAGAAAACTATTTAAAGACCATTTTTGAGGCATCTTAGCTGTCTCATTAGATCGATTGCACTTGTATAAAATTATACTTTTTCCACTTAACATTTACTGAAGGTACACTGTCTGCTAGACTGTGAATAAAACAAGCAAACAACATGCTCCTTATGCCCTAGAGGCTTGCAATAGCCAGCTGTGATAAAATACTGGATGGTCTATTTTCTTTGAAAAGCATAGAATACCTTATAGATATGAAAGTACCTTTTGTTCTGAGAATGTTATAGCTTAAATATACACAGAATACATGGCAACACGATCACCATAAGTGAAGTGTTTCATGTCCTTTCGGAATTTTAACATTTGTGTTCTAATTTAATTCCCCTCCTTCTCTATCACAGGAAGTGAATGTGCATGTGCGAGCGTGTCTGCGTGCGTGCATGCCCACACACGTGTATGCAAAAAGTAGTGAAGGGAAATACTACTATCCCAGTTTCACAGATGAGACAACTGAAACTAAGACTGGCTGTAAGTCATACAGCTATGTGGCAGTTGGTGGCAGCAACAAAACACAGAACTCCTGACTGTACAATGATTTTTCCATTATGTTTATCTCCTTCCAAGGAAAATATTGCACAGCACTTAAAGATTAGCTTTAGGTGTAGTAAGAACTAGCATCTATGGGGCATTTACCTCTGCCAGGCAGTGTTTCAAGTGCTTTATGTGAATTAATTCATGTCTTATCAACCCCCACTATGAGATGAGTATACTATTGTCTCTATTGTACAAACAAGAAAAATGAGGCACAGAGAGGTTAAATAACTTGCCAAAGGTTATATAGTCAGTATGCAGAAGACCCAAGACTTGAATTCAAGCAATCTAACTCCAGAGCTTACCCACTAAAACACTACACAATAATTCCTTGAGGTATGAGGAGACTGATTTTTTTTTTTTCCTCTTGGTTCAACTCTAAAAGAAAAAATATTTCGGCTGTTTGGCTATACTGGGTTTTTACAAGACATCTCAGGAAAATAACTTCAAAATTTGGGTAGGATTTGAGGAACAAGGCAAAAGCCTGAATGATTCTAACTACCTACGAAGAACAATAATTGCCCAGAAGTACATAGTCTGCAGCGCCTTATAGCCATAATGAAATGGAAATTATAAGAAAATAAGAGAAAGAGGTCAATACTGTGCATTTCCTTGGGATTATTGATATGGGTATGAAATCTCAGAGCTCTCAGCTCTAATCATAAAACTATGGTATTTAATTGAAAAGCTAGCCTTTGCGAAAAGGCCAGGCCCTCCCTTGAGCCACAGTTCCTTCAAAGTGCTACTGGCAGAGACACGATTCAAGGGCCAGGATCTTGACAGTTTCCTGGGACTCAGTCTCCTGCAGGGCACGCCAGCTTAGGAAACACAAGGGAGGTGAAGGCTGGCTTGATTAACTCAGTGGGAGAGAACTGCTCGGGTGTACTCAGTGGGCTCTGGCAGCGGCCAAAGACTTGGCAGGAAGGTCAGTATCACCACAGTGACTTCAGCTGAATTCAGTGGCAGGGAGGGAAGGCATGGAATGCCAGCAAAGGTCAACCATGTGGCTTTCCCCTGAGCCTGTCAAAAGGAGGGAATATTTCACTTTTAGCAAACTGCTATTATAGTCTATAAACTTTATAAAATGATTTTTGCCTCCACATTAGAACTGAATCACATTGTGTGCGCATCTGGTATGAGTCTATGTGAAAGAATGGGATGGGAGGAGGGGTGAATCTATAGAATTAAGGTTAGAACCTGACAAAAGAAGTCAGCTGGTAGGAAAAATTGCGTCCCTAAAGACGTCCCTGGTGAAGCTGGGCATGGTAGTCTCTGTTTCCCTCAGGTTCTCACAAGACCATCAAGGCACTGAAGCAACCACTATAATTTGCAACTATGACTTGACTACCGGAGGGTTTGATAAATGCTGGATGCTTCTCAAAAAGTCAAAAAATGTTTATGTGCAAAAAGGGAAGTGCTTCGCAACTTACTGAGCATCAAGTACCTAAAGTAAAGAATTCTTCCTCCAGGAAGAACTTGAGAGTAAGTAAAGGAGACTCCATGGGCGTTCTCGTCAATCACTTTTCTTCCTTCTAGCAATAGATGTTTGATAATCTCTTTTTGACATTGCCTTTCTTTTGTTTAATAAGAAAATTATTGTTATATATCCAAAAATACAGTCTGAACATATCTGAGCGCTGCCTATGATTTCTCTCCTCCTCCATACCTCTTCCTCTCTACCTTTTTTTCTGGATGAAGAACCAGTTCTAGTGACATCTAGAATGGTGAGATGCAGTAGAAAAAACCACTACAGTATCAGTATGATCTATGAAGCAGGTCATCTAATCTCTCTAGGCTTGAATAAATTACTAATTGGTACCTATTTGCACGAAACCAGCTAAGTTGTGAGGCTACCTGAATTCTGGTCTGTAGCAGTTATTGAGGGCTTCAGCAACTATCTGAAGAGCCTAAAACCCTAGAGCAAATTCAAAGAAATGAGTTAGGGAAACATCTCTTTTGTTAAAAACTCAATTGTATTTGTTTTTAAAGGGGACATTTCTTAAGACCTATGAAGGACATGCAGCTTTTCCTTGTAGCAAATGCTGAAGGCCATGCATGCAAGAGCAGACCACCCTGCTTCCACAGAAGCGTGACGTCACCAGCCACAAGGGCTGTCTGCATTGTACTGTTGAACAATCATATGTGACGTTAATGACTAAGGACCAGGTGACCTAATGGAATCTGACCTTCCAAACAATCTTGAACAGCTGATTATTTTAACAAAATGTGGAAATGGGTTTAACAGGAAGTTATAAAAATGGAGAGCCAGTGACTGAAATAATCCTAGAATTACAACCTGGAAGAAGAGAGGGTGCGCTCAGAAAGACAAGCAGCCTCTCCCACAAACATAAGTGCTTGAGTCAGCTTCCCATTTTGAATTGTCTGAGTACCTCTGGCAACCATCATATACAATATATTAAAACCAATGAGAGAACCCCAGGTCGTGAGCTAGAAAATCAGAAGCAAGCCACTCAGTGCTACCTTGGTTACTTGTAGCATCAGAGACATGGACGACTTTGGCTTCCATTTGTCCTTGAGCTTCTAACAAACTGCAGGTCTTTATCTGAAGAAGACCCGAGCTCATGATTTTAGAAGTCTCTTTGGAAAACCTCTGGCAGGCTTTGCCACTCCCTCCCCATAGCTATTCCAGATAAGGGGGCGGCTGAGCACAGGGCCCTCCTCATAGCAGGATGCTTTTCTTTTATCTTCTAGGAGTTTCACCCTCAATAGGTCACAATGAATTTCCTTCCCTTTAACCCTTCCATTCCTAAACCTCCACAAACTCAACCTAAAGTTTAAATCTGGGAGGGAATGGGGGAAGGATTGAATCAACGGAAGATAGTTCCATGGGGTAGATGGACAGGGGACAATATCAACAACTTTCAAGGCTCAATCCCTGTTAAGGAAACATCTGTGCGAAAGGAAATCCAGCTGTTGGCCAGGCAGCCCCATTTATGTCTGCTTCTGGTACATTGACATTTTCTGGGTTCAAAGAAAACAGCGCCTAAATTATTAAAAGGCCTGGGCACTATTTTAAAATAATGCTTGGAGTGACCTGATGTCTAAAGTGGCTTCCTGCCAGAAGGACCTTTGCCACAGTGCTACATTCAAGAGAGCTTATTTTATTTTTTTAACATCTTTATTTGAGTATAATTGCTTTACAATGTTGTGTTAGTTTCTGCTATATAACAAAGTGAATCAGCTATATGCATACATATATCCCCATATCTCCTCCCTCTTGTGTCTCCCTCCCACCCTCCCTATCCCACCCCTCTAGGTGGTCACAAAGCACCGAGCTGATCTCCCTGTGCTCTGCGGCTGCTTCCCACTAACTATTTATTTTACGTTTGGTAGTGTAGATATGTCCATGCCACTCTCTCACTTTGTCACCGCTTACCCTTCCCCCTCCCCATGTCCTCAAGTCTATTAAGAGAGCTTATTTTAAATGGGCATTTGAAAACTGGTCCATTGCTGTAATTTGGCAACGTGCCTGGAAAAAGCTGATTTTGAGATTGGGCATTTTAAAGAAAATCTCTAAAATATAAACTACAGCCGCTTTCCCTAATGAGGCCTTCTGATCCTGTTGCTTAGCACTTTCCTTAAACATGCCTAGGGGTCCCCTGTGCAGGCCTGGGGGCAGTCCCGATGCCTGTGCAAAGGAAGACACAGCACAATTGCATTGTGTCCTCTGCTGACCTAACTGGCCTCAACTGAGCTATAAATTCCAGCTCACGGGGTCTAGAACAGTGGAGCTGACAGCACTGAAAATTCTCTGTTTTAAGAAAGAAAGTTGAGGGGAAACCCCTAAAACATTATTGTTCCAGTTTGAGCTATGTAACACAAAAGGACGAATTAAAATTCAATTTTGTCATTTTCTGAAATCTGCCTGTGGAAGTCATTAAGGTCAATGCCTCTGGCCCAGAATGACTGAAACCAAAGTAGAGAAGTGAATTGTTTTCTAGTCTTCCTTAGGCTCTAAATTCTCTGGGCAGGGAAGGGGGAAGGAAATATCAGTGCTGTGTGGTCCTGGCATACCATGACATCAATGGTCATTGGAATATTAACGTGAATGATGTATAAATTGCCCCTGCGATAGACCCATAATGAGGCTGCCCCATTCCTGTGCTATATCTTTAAGCTTTTTAGAACTGTTTGGACCTGCGCTTCTACTCTAGAACAAGTTACCAGTACTCATGCTGACAAAATATAACATATGCCTCTTTTCCTTGTGCCCCTTTCCTCCTCCTCTATTGAATTTTCAGTCTTCTATGTGCCTCTCAAAAACACCAAGTGGAAGTCAATAAATGTGGCCACAAAAGGAGAAAACAAAAGTCTATCTGCCATTTCTCAATGCTTGTTAGAGTAAAACAATATACAGTACTTTTTTTTTTTTTTTAAGCTGAGGGGTTTTGTGAGTCAGCTCATACACACACTGGCTTGCCAACTTGTTCCCACAAAATGAGTCAGGCCAGATGAGAATGTTAATTTATCTGAGCAGACATTTGTCAGTATTGATGATCAAGAAAGGTGCTGGTATGTTCCGCCAGCACATACCAACACGGAGAAAGGTATGCTGCTGACAGCAACCTGGTGAAAAGAGTCACCATGACTGGCCCCAACCTAGCTGAAATTGTGTCTCTGTCATCAGCTCATTTTGACTGATGCTATCATCATACCCCGTCCCCCGTAGACGCCATGTGTCCTTTTTTCTTTAAATAAAAATGAAAGTTCTTTCTGTTTCAAGAATGCCATGACAACCCTGGAGCCAGTGCCGATATTGACAATCCAGGTTGAGTACCATTGGTTAACATGATGCCGGCAGACTGGTTCTATAATGGTGACTAAATGAGAGTATTTTAACAACAACAATAAAAATGACAACAGTAACAACAACTAATAGCTGCTGAGCACATTCATTTGAATCAGGCAGTATTCTAAACCCTTTACATTTATTCATTTTAATCCTCACAACCACCTTATGAGATGGGTATTATTATTATTATTCCCACTTTATAACATGAGAAAAGTGAGGCTCAGAGAGAAGTAAGTTGCCCAAGGCCACACAGCTAGTAAGTGGTGCACAGGTGGAAGTCAGAGTGAGATCTGTCTGGTTCCAAAGTTCTTAAGCACCTCTCTCTAAAGCCCAATATGGAAGACTAGAGTCTCCTTGGAGAAGGAGAGAAGAAGGTAGCTTGAAATGGGATATTCACTATTACTGAAATTTCAAACCACATAAAAAGAGAGCATGAGATTTTTATTTTTATTCTGTGGAATTTTTTATAGAAAGAGAGGGAGTTAATTGGCTGGAGGATGCTGGAAGACTGGCTTCTAAGAAACCTCACTAGGTCCAGAGTTGAGTACTTCTCAACTACATACTTCTCTCAGGTGTGGATTCACATCAACCAAGCTCACAAAGGGCTATGTTTAAAAATTTTTAATTCCCAAGGTTTGGAGACTCAAAACTCAGTCTTGACCATGTCCAAGGTTAATCGAACGCATAATATCAAACCCTCCAAAGACTGCTGAATCAAAGCTAAATGCCAATGTATAAATTAATAATGATAAATATAATTTTACAAAGTGACAGATCCTCACTAATCTCCCTACTGGTAAATAACATGGGAAGCCAAATTATCTAAGACTTGCTTAATAAACATAGAATCGGGGGGACGAGGGGAAGATGGCGGAAGAGTAAGACGCGGAGATCACCTTCCTCCCCACAGATACACCAGAAATACATCTACACGTGGAACAACTCCTACAGAACACCCACTGAACGCTGGCAGAAGACCTCAGACCTCCCAAAAGGCAAGAAACCCCCCACGTACCTGGGGAGGCAAAAGAAAAAAGAATAAACAGAGACAAAGGGATAGGGACGGGACCTGCACCAGTGGGACGGAGCTATGAAGGAGGAAAGCTTTCCACACACTAGGAAGCCCCTTCGCGGGCGGAGACTGCGGGTGGCGGAGGGGGAAGCTTCGGAGCCGCGGAGGAGAGCGCAGCCACGGGGGTGCAGAGGAAAAAGCGGAGAGATTCCCGCACAGAGGATCAGGGCTGACCGGCACTCACCAGGCCGAGAGGCTTGTCTGCTCCCCCGCCGGGGCGGGCGGGGCTGGGAGCTGAGGCTCGGGCTTCGCTCGGAGCCCAGGGAGAGGACTGGGGTTGGCGGCGTGAACACAGCCTGAAGGGGGCCAGTGCACCACGGCTAGCCGGGAGGGAGTCTGGGGAAAAGATTGGAGCTGACGAAGAGGCAAGAGACTTTTTCTTGCCTCTTTGTTTCCTGGTGCGCGAGGAGAGGGGATTAAGAACGCTGCTTAAAGGAGCTCCAGAGATGGGCGCGAGCCGCGGCGAAAAGCGCGGACCACAGAGAGGGACATGAGACACTAAGGCTGCTACTGCCGCCACCAAGAAGCCTGTGTGCGAGCACAGGTCACTATCCACACCCCCCTTCCGGGGAGCCTGTGCAGCCCGCCACTGCCAGGGTCCCGTGATCCAGGGACAACTCACCCGGGAGGACGCACGGCACGCCTCAGGCTGGTGCAACGTGAAGTTGGCCTCTGCCGCCGCAGGCTCGCCCCGCACTCCGTGCCCCTCCCTCCCCCCGGCCTGAGTGAGCCAGAGCCCCCGAATCAGCGGCTCCTTTAACCCCGTCCTGTCTGAGCAAAGAACAGACGCCCTCCGGAGACCTACAGGCAGAGGCGGGGCCAAATCCAAAGCTGAGCCCTGGGAGCTGTGCGAACAAAGAAGAGAAAGGGAAATCTCTCCCAGCAGCCTCAGGAGCAGCGGATTAACTCTCCACAATCAACTTGATGTACCCTGCATCTGTGGAATACATGAATAGACAACGACTCATCCCAAAATGAGGAGGTGGACTTTGAGAGCAAGATTTATTATTTTTACCCCTTTTCCTCTTTTTGTGAGTATGTATGTGTATGCTTCTGTGTGACATTTTGTCTGTATAGCTTTGCTTTCACCATTTGTCCTAGGGTTCTATCTGTCGGTTTCTTTTATTTTTTCTTTAAAAAAAAACTTTTTTTATTAATAATTATTTTTTATTTTAATAACTTTATTTTATCTTACTTTATTTTATTTTATCTTCTTTCTTTTTCTTTCTTTCCTTCCTTCCCTCCTTCCTCCCTTGTTTCTTTCTTTCTTTCTTTCCTTTCTTTCTTCCTTTCTTCCTTTCTTTCTTTCTGAGGCGTGTGGATGAAAGGCTCTTGCTGCTGCAGCCAGGAGTCAGTGCTGTGCCTCTGAGGTGGCAGAGCCAACTGCAGCACACTGGTCCACAAGAGACCTCCCAGCTCCACATAATATCAAACGGCGAAAATCTCCCAGAGATCTCCATCTCAACACCAACACCCAGCTTCACTCAACGACCAGCAAGCTACAGTGCTGGACACCCTATGCCAAACAACTAGCAAGACAGGAACACAACCCCACCCATTAGCAGAGAGGCTGCCTAAAATCATAATAAGTCCACAGACACGCCAAAGCACACCACCAGACGTGGACCTGCCCACCAGAAAGACAAGATCCAGCCCCATCCACCAGAACACAGGCACTAGTCCCCTCCACCAGGAAGCCTACACAACCCACTGAAACAACGTTAGCCACTGCGGGCAGACACCAAAAACAACGGGAACTATGAACCTGCAGCCTGCAAAAAGGACACCCCAAACACAGTTAAGATAAGCAAAATGAGAAGACAGAGAAACACACAGCAGATGAAGGAGCAAGATAAAAACGCACCAGATCTGACAAATGAAGAGGAAATAGGCAGTCTACCTGAGAAAGAATTCAGAATAATGATAGTAAAGATGATCCAAAATCTTGGAAATAGAACAGACAAAATGCAAGAAACATTTAACAAGGACCTAGAAGAACTAAAGATGAAACAAGCAACGATGAACAACACAAGAAATGAAATTAAAAATACTCTAGATGGGATCAATAGCAGAATAACTGAGGCAGAAGAACGGATAAGTGACCTGGAAGATAAAATAGTGGAAATAACTACTGCAGAGCAGAAAAAACAAAAAAGAATGAAAAGAACTGAGGACAGTCTCAGAGACCTCTGGGACAACATTAAACGCTCCAACATTCGAATTATAGGGGTTCCAGAAGAAGAAGAGAAAAAGAAAGGGACTGAGAAAATATTTGAAGAGATGATAGTTGAAAACTTCCTTAATATGGGAAAGGAACTTGTTAATGAAGTCCAGAAAGCACAGAGAGTCCCATACAGGATAAATCCAAGGAGAAACACGCCAAAACACATATTAATCAAACAATCAAAAATTAAATACAAAGAACAAATATTAAAAGCAGCAAGGGAAAAACAACAAATAACACACAAGGGAATCCCCATAAGGTTAACAGCTGATCTTTCAGCAGAAACTCTGCAAGCAGAAGGGACTGGCAGGACATATTTAAAGTGATGAAGGAGAAAAACCTGCAACCAAGATTACTCTACCCAGCAAGGATCTCATTCAGATTTGATGGAGAAATTAAAACCTTTACAGACAAGCAAAAGCTGAGAGAGATCAGCACCACCAAACCAGCTTTACAACAAACGCTAAAGGAACTTCTCTAGGCAAGAAACACAAGGGAAGGAAAAGACCTACAATAATGAACCCAAAACAATTTAGAAAATGGGAATAGGAACATACATATCGATAATTACCTTAAATGTAAATGGACTAAATGCTCACACCAAAAGACACAGATTGGCTGACTGGATACAAAAACAAGACCCATGTATATGCTCTCTACAAGTGACCCACTTCAGACCTAGAGACACATACAGACTGAAAGTAAGGGGTTGGAAAAGGATATTCCATGCAAATGGAAACCAAAAGAAAGCTGGAGTAGCAATTCTCATATCAGACAAAATAGACTTTAAAATAAAGACTATTAGAAGAGACAAAGAAGGACACTACATAATGATCAAGGGATCGATCCAAGAAGAAGACATAACAACTGTAAATATTTATGCACCCAACATAGGAGCACCTCAATACATAAGGCAACTGCCAACAGCCATAAAAGGGGAAATCAACAGTAACACAATCATAGTACGGGACTTTAACCCCCACTTTCACCAATGGACACATCATTCAAACTGAAAATAAATAAGAAAACACAAGCTTTAAATGATACATTAAACAAGATGGACTTAATTGATATTTATAGGACATTCCATCCAAAAACAACAGAATACACATTTTTCTGAAGTGCTCATGGAACATTCTCCAGGATAGATCATATCTTGGGTCACAAATCAAGCCTTGGTAAATTTAAGAAAATTGAAATTGTATCAAGTATCTTTTCCAACCACAACGCTATGAGACTAGATATCAATTACAGGAAAAGATCTGTAAAAATTACGAACACATGGAAGTTAAACAATACACTACTTAATAATGAAGTGATCACTGAAGAAATCAAAGAGGAAATCAAAAAATACCTAGAAACAAATGACAATGGAGGCACGACGGCCCAAAACCCATGGGATGCAGCAAAAGCAGTTCTAAGAGGGAACTTTATAGCAATACAATCCTACCTTAAGAAACAGGAAACATCTCAAATAAACAACCTAACCTTGCACCTAAAGCAATTAGAGAAAGAAGAACAAGAAAACCCAAAAGTTAGCAGAAGGAAAGAAATCATAAAAATCAAATCAGAAATAAATGAAAAAGAAATGAAGGAAACGATAGCAAAGATCAATAAAACTAAAAGCTGGTTCTTTGAGAAGATAAACAAAATTGATAAACCATTAGCCAGACTCATCAAGAAAAAAAGGGAGAAGACTCAAATCAATAGAATTAGAAATGAAAAAGGAGAAGTAACAACTGACACTGAAGAAATACAAAGGATCATGAGAGATTATTACAAGCAACTCTATGCCAATAAAACGGACAACCTGGAAGAAATGGGCAAATTCTTAGAAATGCACAACCTGCCAAGACTGAATCAGGAAGAAATAGAAAATGTGAACAGACCAATCACAAGCACTGAAACTGAAACTGTGATTAAAAATCTTCCAACAAACAAAAGCCCAGGGCCAGATGGCTTCACAGGCGAATTCATCAAACATTTAGAGAAGAGCTAACACCTATCTTTCTCAAACTCTTCCAAAATATAGCAGAGGGAGGAACACTCCTAAACTCATTCTACGAGGCCACCATCACCCTGACACCAAAACCAGACAAGGATTTCACAAAGAAAGAAAACTACAGGCCAATATCACTGATGAACATAGATGCAAAAATCCTCAACAGAATACTAGCAAACAGAATCCAAAAGCACATTAAAAGGATCACACACCATGATCAAGTGGGGTTTATTCCAGGAATGCAAGGATTCTTCAATATATGCAAATCAATCAACGTGATACACCATATTAACAAACTGAAGGAGAAAAACCAGATGATCATCTCAATAGATGCAGAGAAAGCTTTCGACAAAATTCAACACCTATTTATGATAAAAACCCTGCAGAAAGTAGGCATAGAGGGAACTTTCCTCAACATAATAAAGGCCATATATGACAAACACACAGCCAACATCGTCCTCAATGGTGAAAAACTGAAAGCATTTCCACTAAGATCAGGAACAAGACAAGGTTGCCCACTCTCACCACTCTCATTCAACATATTTTGGAAGTTTTATCCACAGCAATCAGAGAAGAAAATGAAATAAAAGGAATCCAAATCGAAAAAGAAGAAGTAAAGCTGTCACTGTTTGCAGATGATATGATACTATACATAGAGAATCCTAAAGATGCTACCAGAAAACTACTAGAGCTAATCAATGAATTTGGTAAAGTAGCAGGATACAAAATTAACGCACAGAAATCTCTGGCATTCCTATACACTAATGATGAAAAATCTGAAAGTGAAATCAAGAAAACACTCCCATTTACCATTGCAACAAAAAGAATGAAATATCTAGGAATAAACCTACCTAATGAGACAAAAGACCTGTATGCAGAAAATTATAAGACACTGATGAAAGAAATTAAAGATGATACAAAGAGATGGAGAGATATACCATGTTCTTGGATTGGAAGAATCAACATTGTGAAAATGACTCTACTACCCAAAGCAATCTACAGATTCAATGCAATCCCTATCAAACTACCGCTGGCATTTTTCACAGAACTAGAACAAAAAATTTCACAATTTGTATGGAAACACAAAAGACCCCGAATAGCCAAAGCAATCTTGAGAACAAAAAACGGAGCTGGAGGAATCAGGCTCCCTGACTTCAGACTATACTACAAAGCTACAGTAATCAAGACAGTATGGTACTGGCACAAAAACAGAAATATAGATCAATGGAACCGGATAGAAAGCCCAGAGATAAACCCACACACATATGGTCACCTTATCTTTGATAAAGGAGGCAGGAATGTACAGTGGAGAAAGGACAGCCTCTTCAATAAGTGGTGCTGGTAAAACTGGACAGGTACATGTAAAAGTATGAGATTAGAGCACTCCCTAACACCATAC
This sequence comes from Orcinus orca, assembly GCF_937001465.1. Lineage (NCBI taxonomy): Eukaryota > Metazoa > Chordata > Mammalia > Artiodactyla > Delphinidae > Orcinus > Orcinus orca. The sequence continues at coordinate 115,780,089 of NC_064580.1, forward strand.
ACAAAAATAAGCTCAAAATGGATTAAAGACCTAAATGTAAGGCCAGAAACTATCAAACTCTTAGAGGAAAACATAGGCAGAACACTCTATGTCATAAATCACAGCAAGAATTGTTTTGACCCACCTCCTAGAGAAATGGAAATAAAAATAAACAAATGGGACCTAATGAAACTTCAAAGCTTTTGCACAGCAAAGGAAACCATAAAAAAGACGAAAAGATAACCCTCAGAATGGGAGAAAATATTTGCAAATGAAGCAACTGACAAAGGATTAATCTCTAAAATTTATAAGCAGCTCAATAAGAAAAAAACCAACAACCCAGTCCAAAAATGGGCAGAGGACCTAAATAGACATTTCTCCAAAGAAGATATCCATATTTCCAACAAACACATGAAAGAATGCTCAACATCATTAGAGAAATGCAAAGCAAAACTACAATGAGATATCATCTCACACCAGTCAGAATGGCCATCATCAAAAAATCTAGAAACAATAAATGCTAGAGAGGGTGTGGAGAAAAGGGAACACTCTTGCACTGCTGGTGGGAATGTGAATTGGTACAGCCTCTATGGAGAAAAGTATGGAGTTTCCTTAAAAAACTACAAATAGAACTACCATACGACCCAGCAATCCCACTACTGGGCATATACCCTGAGAAAACCATAATTCACAAAGAGTCATGTACCAAAATGTTCATTGCAGCTCTATTTGCAATAGGCCGGAAATGGAAACAACCTAAGTGTTCAGCATGGGATGAATGGATAAAGAAGATGTGGCACATATATACAATGGAATATTACTCAGCCATAAAAAGAAACGAAATTGAGTTTTTTTGTAGTGAGGTGGGTGGACCTAGAGTCTGTCATCCAGAGTGAAGTAAGTCAGAGAGAAAAAAACAAATACTGTATGCTAACACATATATATGGAATCTAAAAAATAAAAGAAAATGGTCATGAAGAACCTAGGGGCAAGACGGGAATAAAGATGCAGACTTACTAGAGAATGGACTTGAGGATATGGGGAGGGGGAAGGGGAAGCTGTGACAAAGTGAGAGAGTGGCATGGACATATTTACACTACTAAACGTAAAACAGATAGCTAGTGGGAAGCAGCCGCATAGCACAGGGAGATCAGCTCTGTGCTCTGTGACCACCTAGAGGGGTGGGAGGGAGGGAGGGAGACACAAGAGGGAAGAGATATGGGAACATATGTATATGTATAACTGATTCACTTTGTTATAAAGCAGAAACTAACACAGCATTGTAAAGCGATTTTACTCCAATAAAGATGTAAAAAAAACATAGAATCAATATCAACTCAAGTTATAAGATTTGAGTGTTTAATAATGGCAACATGTTAAGATATATCTCTATAAATAGGATTTTATAATAACATGTTACAACAATAGCTAACATTTATTGAGGGATTATTATGTGCCAGGCACTGTGCTAAATGTATAAATTATCTTCCTTTACTCTCACAAAGGCCCTATGCCGTAACATTATTAAAATTCCCATCTTAAAGACAGAACCTGAGGCTTCGAAAGGTATAGACACTTGCCCAAGGTCATAAAGCTGAGGAGTGCTATGCATGAGACATGAACCCTAATCAGTCTGATCATGGGACCTCACTCATAATCATGCTGCGTCATTGCCTTGGTGCCTAGCCCAGAGCTATACAAGGCAGTCTCTCCTGGGTAGAGTGGGCTGATCAGTGTTACTATCTTTCTCTGTGACTTTCTCTGTTTTCTCTGCTTTCATGACCAACGGCTCCTGACCCCCACTGCCTGATTGACACTTCTTTCTTCAGCTGTGTTAACACTGTCAATCAGGCTACTGTCTGGTCTTTTTCCTTAGGAGCGCTTAAATCTGTCTGTCTCTGTCTCAGTCTTGCTCTCTCTATTTTTGAAATTTAAAAAATAAAGTTCAAAGAAGTAAAATAATAATCACCCATATTCCTGCCAACTATTATCAACAATAGTTAACTTTCACTGATTTGCTTCCAGTCTTTTTTCTACAATTATGCTTTACAAAAGTTTACAAATAATACGTGATGACATTCTTCTTTTATAATTCACTCACTTCTAAGGGAATTTGCATAACTTCGTTCTCCTTCATAACTTGTTGCCTCTTAGGGAGCAATTTCATTTTCAATATTTTCAGGTCCTTGGGGAGGCCCCTCCAAGCTGCTGCCATGCCCCAACTACACATTACCAGATATGGTGAGATTGGCATAAAAAACAGGTAGATAAGACTGACCATCTTATTAACGTCAGAGCTCAAAACCGTACACTTTGTCTAGCCTGCCTAACTCTCCTAATTGTCAAGGCAAGTCCAGATTAGCATAAAAGATTGTGAAAATCGGTATTGTGCAGGGGTCAATGACTACACAGTCTTTCCCCAACAATGCAAAAGCACTTGTATTTTGACAAGGAAATTACAGGGTTGGAAATAAACAATTAACTACATAGGTGACTGGCGAAACTGAGGGCATCATTTTGAAAAAGAGATATTTTGGAAACAGAAAAGTAAGCTATTAAGAAGCACCCCTGAACATTTCTGAAACTCACAGACATAATTCATGATATCTGATGAATGACATTTAGTATATATTTATTTCAAAACAAAAATTAAAAGGGGTGTTGCTTTATGGGTGTAAAGAAAGATGCATGCCCAGGACTATTTTTAAAAGTTATCTGCGGAAAGGATAAAACCACAAAATTAGTGGAAACGAAAAAGCCTCCCCGAAGGGGAAAAATGTGGTGTGCATAGTAAATATCAACAAGTGAGCACACAGTGAACAATGGTCAAAGACATCTTTTCTATCAAATCAAAGAAGCCTTTTTCAGTCTGTGATACATTAAACTTCCAAGGTTGTCATTATGGAGTTATTTTTATAGTTTATCTACTCTAAATATATCTTTCTAATAATATATATAGCAGAAAACTGAGGAGTTATTATAAACTAAATTCATTGCTATTTCTGATAAAAAAAGAGAATCTTATCATGGATTATAGGTATCAACCAAATGACTGGCTCCCCCTCCTGGCCACCCCAGGGATGACATAAAACATTCCTCACTCCTCTGCCCTTTACAGAACCCTTTCTCAGGCACCATTTGGCCGACCCCTACTATGCAGAGATCCACAGTGTCCTACTGCCAGCATTAAGACAAGCAACTGTATAATGCCTTTATTATTCCGGGCTTTCAACTGGAGTAGCAAAATCTACCTATTCAGATCATTGCTTTATATGTGGAAACCCAACAAGTGAAGAGCCTGTCCTTTTAATTTAGCTACTAATGCCAAGAACCCTTCTTTACTGTTGATTATTCTGTTATCAAATCTCTCTGGGTCATTAGAGCTGAACATTCCAGGCTCCTTCAGATCCACCTTCATCTTCCTATTTCTCTGCTCACAGTGTCTGGCTATTATCCCTTTCCGGTCAGAATCTTTTTCCTCAGCCCTTGCAGTGACAGTCCAAAGGACAGAAGAATACTGAGCCAGGCGCATCTCTAATACCTTATGACCTAAGTCCATGCACTTGCTTGTGCTCATTATACAGCACTATAGCAATGAGTGTACTCCAAAACTAGTGCAGAAAGTACATCATCACAGCACTATAGCAATCAGTGTACTCCAAAACTAGTGCAGAAGGTACATCATCACAGCCTTTATTTACTAATGCATGGACCATCGGCCATTCTAAGAACTGAAATCTTATTCTCCTGGTCTCAACTCCTTTTTCTCCACTTCTCCCCTGGTCTCCACCCCTCTTGATCCATTTACTTCCACTCCAAATATCAACCAACTCCCATAAAAGGTAGGCTTCTACTCCTCTCTATGCCTTCCTGTCTGCCCCAGGCCTTTGGATGCCAATTTCTTGACCTGAAATCATGACCTCATAGCGCTCACCTCCCCTTCCCCAGACTCACAACCTTACCAACATCTTCTAGTTGGGCCAGAACACAAAGGCCTAGCGTGAAAATATTAATATAAGGTTCCTCTGATCAATTCTGCTTATTTTCATCTACCATTTAGATTAGAAATCTTTGATACTAGACATATACATGTTTAAACCTGAAGGGGACCTTATAAGTCATTGAATTCAGAGACTCCCAGACAGTTTTGGTCTGCAGATCTATGATCTCAGAATCTCCTGGAGTGCTTGTGGTAGGCCCTACTACAAACCTATAAATTCACAGTTTCTAGGCATTGGTCCCAAGAATGCACATTTTAACCAGTTCCCATGATAACTCTGGTGTAGAGGTAGGTCTGGGCATACTGATTATCAAAGCCTGTCATTTCACAGAGGAGGAAACTGATAGGGAAGGAACTAAAACCCAAATCTCATGAGTCCCAATCTTTTGTTCTTTCTATCATACCACCTTCTCTCCTGCTGGGAGAAGTATTTGGAATTATCTTGCATAAGAGTCAGTTATAAAGTCCATTACCATAAAAAGCTTGTTTGTAAAGAACACAGTGGCCTATCTCCTAAACTCTCTCAGAACCCTCCTTTTCAAAGCATTGCAGGGCTTCCCTGGTGGCGCAGTGGTTGAGAATCCGCCTGCCAATGCAGGGGACACGGGTTCCATCCCTGGTCCTGGAAGATCCCACATGCCGTGGAGCAACTAAGCCCGTGCGCCACAACTACTGAGCCTGCGCCCTAGAGCCTGTGAGCCACAACTACTGAGCCCGCGTGCCTAGAGCCCGTGCTCCGTAATAAGAGAAGCCACCACGATGAGAAGCCCGTGCACCGCAACCAAGAGTAGCCCCCACTCAACACAACTAGAGAAAGCCCGCACACAGCAACAAAGACCCAACGCAGCCAAAAATAAAGTAAATAAATTTATTTTTTTTTAAGTATTGCACACTATTGAAGAGTAATATTCCTCGTGGTGACACATATTTACTTCTGTGTATTTATGATTTCTCCCCCACAAAACTTACATGGGTCACAAACTGGAGAGACTGTTGAGTTTGAGCATTGTGTTGGAAGCACCAGAGAGTTATACAAGATGCTTACCTGAGCTACCTAAACTACTTGTTACCCCTTCTTTATAAAGACTATAGGACGAGAACCAAACAGCCAAAAGCAAAAGGAAAAGAAGCACTAACAAAGAACTAATAGGTCCTAGCCCTTCAGACAGCCCTCCTCTTTAGTTGCTTATAGTTTAGCTATAACTTACATGCAACCATCAGAAGAGATTCACACAAAGAATTTTTTCCATTCCAGATAAATATTTTGGAAACAAAATTAGTAATGGACCCTTAGCATGTGACATTAATTGCAACAGCAGTGTGATTATTAGATAATATAAACAACTGAGAATTTAAGATAGTAATCAAGTACTTTTGGGCCTGGGTGAGTTGAACATAAAGTCTATTACAGCATTATCATGATCTCCCACTTGGTAAAAATGGAAAAGGTCACTTCAAACTTAGTTAAATATAGTAGCCAAAGACATGCAAGACTCAACTGGAAATACCAGGTTGTCTTCTTGACCTGGGACTACCTGGCTGCCTCTGAGACCTTGGTTTGAATATAATGACAGAATAGGGCCCGTGGATGATTCAAGAAATAGCAGGTGGGACTCTAAAGAGTTATACAAAGATGTGACAAAGGTACAGGGCTTATATATGTGGTCAGAGAAGCCACCAAAAGTATTTGGCTATGAGCTCAGCTGGATCCAAATGTAACAGGTTGGGAAACACTTATATGGCGGTTGCCTACCAGGGCACAGGGCCTTAGAGTCTAGAAGTCTGTGCTTTGTGTATAGTTGCTAGGATTAGGAAATTTTAGTCGTCTTCTCTACTTCTCAACCCATTAGTATTTTAGTCACCTGGAAAGAAAGAAACATTACACAAACTTCCAACTTAATGAAAAAGAATCAGCAGCCTGCCTCAGTCTCCCCTCCCATCTCCTGTGCTCCCAGAGTACATTGTGTACCCACCATACTAAATTGTACTCACTAAAGTGTAATGACAGCCTATACGTACAAACCCATCTCCCTAGCACGAGTGCTCTAAGGGCAAGGACTATGTGTCTCATTCATCTTAACTCCAGCACCTAGATAGGTTCTCGTTACATAGGAGGCTCTCAACATGCGTCTGCTAAACAGATGGATGAATGAGTGAACAGATGAATGAGAAATCAAAGGGTGCTAACCAGACATCATGGATGGCTCACACTGTGCACAATGAATGCTGAAAAATGAAAAATTAGACAATCCATCAATTGGTTTTTCTACAGGACATCAAACTAGCAATATGCTTGTTTCTTCTCCCTCCAGACATCAAGGCATTTCAGGTTATGTCGCCACTCAACTAGAATTTAAGGACATAAAACACCTTAGACTACTGCATAAGACTTTGAAAATTCACACATATTCTGCCTTTAGGTCTATCCATTAGGAAGTGGTCTACAATATTTTGAAAAAGTCTTTATTATCAAAGGAAACCACAAAGCCATTAATAATATTAATATTATTAATTAAATTAATAATATTAAATTAAACCACAAACCATTAATAATATTATCTCATTAATCTTCAAAACATAGCTGTAAGGCAATAGCAATTTTTACCGATGAGGAAACAGTGACAAAGGAGGCTAAGTGACTTAAAGTTATTAAGTTAATCAGTTCATTACTGATTCAGTTGACATTTGACACTGTTGATATCCTCCTTCCTAAATTGCTTTCCCTTGACCTCCCTGACACTAAACCATTCTCACTCTTTTCCTTTTCTTATGAATTTAAACTTCTTTACTAAAGAATGAAACTAATGTTAAATCCATTCATCTGTATTACTGCAAATTGTATTGGTCAATGTATCTATATGTACATAGCTGTGTTTACATACTTGTTGATGTTCTTTTCCATTTACAGAGACAGCTGCATTATAGTAGTTAAAAGCATGAACTCTGGAGCCAGAATACATACTTTCCAACCCTGGCTCTGCTACATGCTAGATATGTGACCTTCAGTCAGTCACTTAAACATTCAGTACCCTGGATTCTCTACCCGTAAGATTGGGAAAATAATACTACCTACCCTCAGAAGGTTGTTGTGAGGGTTACATGATAAAATATTTATAAAAATGCTTAGAGGGGCTTCCCTGGTGGTGCAGTGGTTGAGAGTCCGCCTGCCGATGCAGGGGACACGGGTTCGTGTGCCGGTCCAGAAGGATCCCATATGCCACGGAGCGGCTGAGCCTGTGAGCCATGGCCGCTGAGCCTGCGCGTCTGGAGCCTGTGCTCCGCAATGGGAGAGGCCACAACAGTGAGAGGCCCGCGTACCGCAAAAAAAGAAAAAAAAAGTGCTTAGAACAGTGCCTGGCACATAATATATTAACACTCAATGTTAAGTATTACTAATAACATTTCATATGTACATTTTCACGTAGCTCTGCAATGTTTCATTGTGTTAATATATCACAGCTTGCTTAGCTAATTTCATCTTGCTTAATTTTAGGTGAGTTCATAGCAGTTTGGAAAATCACTGAAAATGAAAAACAGGAGATAGATCATATCCATCATTTTTGTTATTCAATGGTATTTCTTCAAACTCCTTCACTGATTCAACTCCTCCCTCTCCCACCACATCCTAGCCTCCTTTTTTTTCTCCAAGCTATTGCTACAACCCCAGCCAGGCACTCAGCACCTCATAATTTTTTAACGGAGCTCATGTAGGATTCACAGTGAACTAATAAAGCCCTCACCGAAGTGAAGTGTTTTGGCGTTAGATCACAACACACCTAGCAATGTCTCGCACATGGCGCCTCTCTATAAATGCCATATGGATAGATGAAATGAGATGGTTATGGGACCATATGGAAGAGGAGGCTGGAAGCAGGCTGGGGCCAGGCTGGGAAGGGACCTAGACGCCATGCTAGAGAATTTAGGTTTGATCTTATAAGCTATGGAGAACCACTGCATTTTTCTGAGTTATAAAAGTGAGAAAGAAAAGAAAAAGGGAATGCTAATTGGAGGCTAAGAAAAGCAGTTTATAGCTTCCTAACTATTCAGTAGTAAAGTTCATTTCTCTTTAACCCTGGGACAACTGTTTCAGAGCATCCCTTTTCTTACTTGTCCCTCCACAAGGAGGCTTTTTAAAAGATGTAATATTTGCTTTTGTACTTTGTTTTAATAACAGATTCTTTTTTCTAAAGGGTTCACCCATGGCTCATTTTAAATGCCTATATGCCTTATATTTAAGAGAAACAATTTGTGTCCAAGATTACCCTGCCTGAAGGACAGGTAGTTGCTGGTGACCTGGGAAGCCTAGACCTGAGCTAATTGTGAGTTCCAGCTGGTCAGCTTCACAATAATTACCCAACTCTGAAAGCAATCTATATAAGAACATATAATTATCCACCAACTTGCCTCTGCAGCAGTGGAACTGCAGTCTCAGTGACAGGCACTCTTCAGAATGTGGCCCTTAGCCTGGGAATGAAACAGGTTCTATTGCTAGTGATTTAGGAAGAGATCGATGGGCAACATCACCACCTTGATCAAACCCCTCACAGTCTACTTGGGGTGTTGTTAACCCCAAAGGGATAGACAACAATGAACTGGAGTACTTCAATAAAAAACTTCTAACACGGAAGCTCCAAAGGATTTCTGTTTTAGCATCATTATAGTATAGCCATAGTGAATAGCAACTCATCAGGGACCTTTCTCCATAATGGCTTATTCCAAATATTTATTTTTCTCGTATCTCAAATCCCTGTGGAATTACAATGTTCTCACTGACTTATTGAAAATTATTGCAGAAATGATGCTCTCAGTATGAAAGATATCGTATTTCCTCCCCCAATTACAACCTTACATTTTGGTTCTTTTTAATTCTATTTTTTAAAAATTATTTTTCTCTCTGAATCGGTCCTCTGCATCCACAAAGGTAGCTCTATATTTTCTTTCCCAACTGCCTCGCTGATGTTCTCTGGCATTATAGGCTAGAAGGAAAAGTCACTCAGTCTCATTTCCTTCACTTCAAAAGTAAATCCACTGGTTTGCCTCATCCACAAAAAGGTAATGGGAATGTTTTCCTGCCACGTGAGTCAATCCTGATGTAGGAGGAGTGAAAGGACAGGCCAGATGGCAACTGTCAAGGCTGGCTGGGTACACTGCCAGGATCACAGAGGCTAAAGCTGGGCCAGGTGTCACGGCTCAAAATGAGGCAACTGGGGACTCCATGAAATGACTTTAAGGCCAGGATGACAGGAGACCAATAAAACACTTTTTAAACAAACTGAGAAAATAATAACTTGCACCCCTATCTTTACTAGTGGACCTATATTTGCAAAGGTGAACTCTAGATTGTTTGAGCGGAAGTGATACATTAGAGAAGACTTCTCTTCTGAAACCCTTGGACAAGGCTGATGAAGTAGATAGAAACTAGGTGTAAGCAAGCCACAGGAAAGTGGGGAAGAGGCAAGTTGGTAGTGAGGAACTGGCCGCAATAGCTAAAAGCTACCCTTACCTGTTTAGCCTCCACTGCTGTGTACAGTGAGTGCCTGCACTATACTCTAGGTGCCAAGAGCCCAAAAGAGAATCAGGCATGATTCTTGTCCAGAAGGACCTTCCTGCCTGGTGTGCAATCCAACCTCTACTACGCCCTCAACAGTTTATTTAGGGTTCCTGGGGGGCTTTAATCTTCCCAGCCTTGCTGAGGACAGAAATTCATAACTCCTTTTGGGTCAGAAGCACTGTCATTTGCAAAGACCTCCATGAATCACGCAAACTAGTGATTCATCAGAGAGCCCATTCCCAATATAGCAATTGCTCTGAGAAGAGACAGCCCTAAATGCTACCATAGGGATCCTACTTATTGAAAACCCCAGACATTCCCTCCCATCTTCTCTGTGGGAGACAGAGGATTAGCTCTAAGCCCCTGGCCCAGCACCAAAGCAACATCGTGGCACGTGCACGTACCCTGCATGCTCACATTCTCTGCTAGGGGCTGGTACCTTCGCCGTAATTACCACCACTTGCTAAATTTCATCTCTATGGAAAGTATCATAAAATGATGGCTATCTATCTGAGGAGCAGTTGTTAGAGTAATCAAGCTTGAAACTATGATAGAAATGCAAATCTGAGGTTGCTAGTTAGGGAACAGAAGGAAAAGGAGAGCCCAGCAGAGCAAGTCAGTTACCTTGAGAAGCACTCAGAGCTCCACCTGTTTTAACTCACAGAAACACTCCTTCTTTAAGTACGTCTCTGTACATTTCCTATTCCACTTGCCCCCCCATCCTCTCTCCCTCCCTCTTATTCTGTCCCCTTTCCCCATTTCCTCTTCTCTATCCTCTCCCAGCACCTCGCTATAAAATGGAAGTCCTAATGAGACTCAGAGCAGTCTGCTTATACATGGCTGCCTGATGGACTGTGCGTGTCCATTCCAACACCAAACGCAAAAGAATTTGGGATCACCCACTCGATCAGATTACCTCTGCCCCGGCTTCGCTCCATTAGCAACCAAGAAATGACCACAGAGATTCAGACTGGATGCCTGTCGTATGGGCTTCCTGTGCCTAGTTCCCATGGTAACAGATAGAGATCCGTCACAAGAATAGGTGTTACATCTATGCAAACAGGCTGCCAAAGCTTTCAGCTCAGACAGCAAGGAGACAGGTTAACAGAGGGCAGCCCTGAGAGTTTGCTAGGCCTGCAGAGTCTGGCAGGTGTCAAGGAGTCAGTAGGCAAGGAGTAGACAAAGAGGCCTGTGCAACCACAGCAGACATCAGACCAAAAAAGCTGCCAGGGTACTCAGCTTGGTCAGGAGAGCCCAAGCAAATAGGGGCCAAACAGAGCCAGGGATCATAGACCTGGAGGTGCTGTGACCACAGGAGCCCAAGCAAATAGGGGCCAAACAGAGCCAGGGATCATAGACCTGGAGGTGCTGTGACCACAGGAAGCCAAGGCACAGCCACCCCTTCCTGATCTGAACTTCTGGGCAGCATTTCTAGGATTTATTTAAATAGCTGCTATCATTTACAACAACATAGGCTGCATTTCAGAAGGTGTGAAGTAGTTCTAGACCACATCGTAGATTTGCAAAGCTTTTGGGGGTCCTTTAAGATGAGATGGACAGCTGTGGGTTTTTTTGGTTTGTTTGTTTGTTTTTTTAAGACTTTAAAAAAAATTATTTATTTTATTTATTTATTTTTGGCTGTGTTGGGTCTTCATTGCTGTGCGTGGGCTTTCTTTAGTTGCGGTGAGCGGGGGCTACTCTTCGTTGGGGTGCGAGGGCTTCTCACTGCGGTGGCTTCTCTTGCTGCAGAGCACGGGCTCTAGGCGCATGGGCTTCAGTAGTTGCAGCTCGCGGGCTCAGCAGTTGTGGCTCGCGGGCTCTAGAGCACAGGCGCAGCAGTTGTGGCACACGGGCTTAGTCGCTCCGTGGCACGTGGGATCTTCCTGGACCAGGGCTCCATCCCCGTCCCCTGCATTGGAAGGTGGATTCTTAACCACTGCGTCACCAGGGAAGCCCCCAAAGCTGTGTTTTATAGGGCCTAGAAAGATAAGCCAGCGAATCTCAGGTATCCTAAGGTGAATTACTTTGCTTTCATGTTCTTATTAACAAAGTTAAGCAAAGCAGGTGAAAGAATGCCTGATGTTGCCTTGCTTTTCTTTTCACTTCTCTATGCTGGCCTGCAACCAAGCAGGAGGCCTTTTAAACACGAAAACACTTCATTATTTTCATCTAGCTAGGAGAAGGCCCCTCTGGGCTGAGAGGGAATGCTATAATTCTTCAGCACAGCCTAGAGTGGGACAGATGTCTGAAGAGGGCTTTGAGGAGAGATGCTGACCAGCAGGACTTCTTTACTTTCCTCCTTTCATTCTGATGCAGCCCCTGAGTCAAATGAGTGCCAATACATACCCCAAAGGCTAAGAGAGCTTTTCAGAGGAGCCACACCACTGCTCTCCCCCATTTGCCTGCATAATCAAGAGCTGACTGTAAGCATTTGGATCCTTGGGAAACAAAACTAAGTTTTATAAACACCTTCTGGGTCTTGTTTTAAGGGGAAAAACCCTGATATTGGTTTGTATGACACTTATCAACATTAGGGTTTTTAGGACACATTAAGCAGTGTCACAACTCAGAGCAGATTGGATTCATTAATGGAACTGGTCCACCTCTCTAAACATCAGAGCAACTTTTTAGTAACAAGAGACCTTACTTCCTCCACTTAGTTGAGCTGGAAAATTAATGTAGTGTGCTTCTGAAGAAACACATAATGAACATGATGAATTTTCATCATCTTGCTGGAAAGTGATTCTTTATGTTCTTATTCCAAATTTACAGCAAGTAAATTTAACGTTCCAAAGCTGCTGAGCCTTTTTAAGACCTCACTATCAATTTGTGGGGCGCTTTAACTGATTCTGACCTGGAATTGATTAGCGCTTTCTGAAAAATGCACGTGTAGCAAATTGCTGCACTTAAGATAAATCAAGTTGTTTGATGAAGTTACACTTTATTCACATTTCTTCTAAGGAAAAAAAATAGCCTTTACCTGGGTATCCTGCAGAGTGTCAGGGACCCAAACTGGCTCTCTGACTTTCATAGGCAATTTGCAATCAGAGTTAAAAATCTCCACTGGTAACTAGGAGCCCATGCTGACCAGCTCCTGGGCAGAGCTGATTTTAAAGTTACTCACTGATCTTTGGTGAAAAGTCCCAGGCCACAGAAGGCATCCCAGAGCACTGTGAACACCTAAGGACATGGACGCTCTAAGCAGATGTTCCATTTCCTTTTTTTAAACAATACTGAGATATAATTCACATACCATAAAATTCACCCCTTCAAAGTGTACAATTCAGTAGGTTTTCGTATATTCACAAAGATGAGCAACCATCACCTCTGTCTGATTCCAGGCACATTACCAGTCACTTCTCATTCCTCATTCCCCTCTCCCAGCCCTGGCAAGTACTACTCTATTTTCTGTCTGTATGGATTTGCCTCTTCTAGACAATCATTCGTTTTTTTTTTTTTTTTTGCGGTACGCGGCCCTCTCACCCTTGTGGCCTCTCCCGTTGCGGAGCACAGGCTCCGGATGCGCAGGCTCAGCGGCCATGGCTCACGGGCCCAGCCGCTCCGCGGCATGTGGGATCTTCCCGGACCGGGGCACGAACCCGCGTCCCCTGCATCGGCAGGCGGACTCTCAACCACTGCGCCACCAGGGAAGCCCATCATTCCCTTTTGCATAAGGGTTTCTGATTTTTATTTTGTTTTTTAAGTAACCACTGCGTTTTTCCCTTCAGGAAGCAATAAATCAGGAGGAAATGTTAAGGTGGTCCCATTTAAAATTTAGGTCTTTGAACAAACCAGTATGGGAACTTCCTTCGGAGAATCTTCCCTTAGGGGGCTTTACTTGTGGATATGGACAGCTGCTGACAGCACTGCTTGAGCACAGACCTTCCCACCAGGTATAATTCTCTCTTCCCCATTTGGCTGGGGAAGTTGCGGGGGGTGTCTTATTTTGCTGTTTATCAGAGACAGGGTAGATTTGAATATCTCAAAGTCAGTCCCAGCCTGTTTATGGGAAGTAGTATAGCCAAGTAGACTCCAAAATCAGGTAAACTAGGTCCAAACCGTATCTCTGCCACTTTTTATGGATTCCAGGCTGTGTGACTATGGGCAAGTTACATGATCTCTGTGAGCCTCAGTTTTTACCTGCAAAAGGGAAATGGTAGTATCTACCTCACAGGGTTTATTTTGAGGACTAAATAAGATATAGATAGATAAATAGAGATATAGATAGACAGCTTGGTACTACAGCAGCCATTAGTAATACCTCAAAAAATATCTCAAATTAAATGCCTGGCCTATTAAATGTGCCAGGTACTGGTTTTTGCATTTACTGGTTGCTTACTTACTGGTGCTAAGTACACACCATTAAAAGGAAAGATGGGATTATGAATACAAGGATTGGTGAATGCCTATGAAAGATATTGATGTAATAAGATGACATGATGTCTGTTCAAGTATGAGACTGCTATCACAGCGGTAAACACCAGCCCCAGCTTAATTTCTTGACAGGCAAGGCAAGTTGACATTCTCAGGAAATTAAAATTCAACATGTTCTTTCTGTGAAGAATACTACAGTCTATGAAAATCAATATGTTTCACCCTGACTATATAGCAGCCAGTTTCTACAGTAATATAGCAATAGCTATTCAGGCACAGTATAATATAAAATCTATAGATCAATAAGCCCTTTGACTTATAAAAGTTACAGCAAATCGCCAGGGACAAAAGATCTAGAAGAGATAAACGTGTGTCATCAAAAAGCTCCTTTAAACATAATCCTGTCAAAATAAAGAATAGATATTTTATAAAGTATGTGTGAAAACCTGATAGGATACTTTAAACATGATCAAGCATGTATCTTCACTAATAAAAAGTTCAAAGTCAAATATTTTATAACTGCATACACAGTCCATCTGGTAGGTGGACAAAAACTAGGTAATTACCATAGGTCCCTACCTGTAAGTGGTTATTTAACTAATTTCTCAGGTTTGATGGCCAATAACTTGATGCTTAATACTGTTTATAGCAATAGAAAATAATCACAAAGCAGTGGGTTCCCAACAGAATTCCATTTCTATAGGATTTCCTATAATCTTTAAGAACTAGGGCCATTTGAATCCCTGGTCCACAACACTACCTGAGCCTCATAAAATTACATCCAGGAAGAAGAGATTGGAGCCACTAACATTTATCAATGTCAAAGGAATGAGGAGTAGGACACAATTGTGTATCATTAACCTGAGATTGGGATGTGTATGTTTTTCTCTCACTCAGCAAAATCATCTAAAGGAAACATTCCTGGATTCTAGTTAGGTTCTGAGGGTCCCATGCCAAAGTCCATGACTGTATGAAATGATTAACTTTTAGGATTTTTTTTCCCCACAATGGTGGGATGGTTTTTACTTCTTCCAGCAATCAGGCTTTGGTTCCAGACAGGAGGAACATTGAACAAGTGGTGAAGAACCCCTAGGAATCCAATTAACCATTTCCCTCCAGCACAAAGAAGTTTTGAACAAGTTTTGACTAAACAGAGAGTGGCAGGAGCCTAAAGAACCGCAGGCTGTTGCCAAGTAGAGGTGACGTCAGTCCTCTGCTCAACAACTTCTATTCTATTCTATTCTATTCTATTCTATTCCATTCCATTCCATTCCATTCCATTCCATTCCACCCCATCCCATCCCATCCCATCCTATCCTATTCTATCCTAAATCAGCCGATCTGGCTTCTGGCCCTACCTCTGTCACTAACTGTAGGACCTCAGGAAGTGTCTTCAAACTTCTGGATTTCTGTGCTCACATCTGTAAAATGTGTAGGGGGAACTAGATGATCTATCTTTCTGTGCATCCTGTGATTCAATTCCAATAACCCTGGCCACTCTCTGTTTCACTCTTATCATCAGGACTTGAAGAAGAAAGGACAGACTTACTCACAAAGAGACCTTCACTAAGTAAGTCAGTGATTTAGGCTTTTATTAACATTTTGCCAAGCACTGTGTTAGCCCCTGGGGATTAAAGATGAATACGTTTCTGCCCTCAAAGATTTTTTACGAGACATATACATAACATATAGAAGTATCTGCAGTGGTCCAAGGCAAATGCCATTAGCTTCCCAGGTAAAGAAATCTAGCAACCAAGCAGAGGGCATGACGGAAATTTAGGGGAAAAGCTCTGCTCCTGGGATTTAGGCCAAAACCTAGAAGGTGAGCGGAAGGAAAACTTGACTTTAGGGGGCTGCTCAGATCCTTGGAGAGCACGCCAAGGGATTCAGCTGCGGGACTAGGCGCTTTCTCACTGTTATGAGTCCTCCAACGCCTCTTCTCAGGTGGAACTAAGCTTTACTGTTTCACCTCTGATCCAAGAGCCACACCCCTTCACCCACTCAAGAGGTTTCTCTGTTTTTGCCTTCTGATCCCCACCTCTCGCCCCTTTGTGTCCAGAATACAGCGAGGGTCCTATGCTACTTATGGCTGCCGTCAGCTAGACATGTGATGTTAGGCAAATTACCTTTGATGCCAAACCTCAAACCTGTTTTTTTCCCTTCCTCCTCATCATACTACTACTACCTCACGTTTGTTCAGTTTCCAAAGCACTCTAAAGATACAGACACCGAGGCTCAGAGAGGAGGAATGACTTGCCCAAGCTTGCGCAGCCTATAAATACAAAAATCCTTAAATATTCAAAAGAAGGTGTGCATGGTGATAATGAAGGATGTCACCAGGGAAAGCCAACCAACCAGGCAGCCACTACGAAGCTTCACAGAAGAGGCTTCATTTTGACAAATTTACTACGGTCCAAAATTTGGTGCTCAGCTTGACCCATCAAGAAATTTGAGTTTGTCAGTGTCCTGGTGTTCATCTGACTCATGCTAAGAAAGAGCCCAAGTAACTGGCATATGCAACCAGAATGCCTAAGTATTCATTTGCAATATGAATTATTACTACTAGGGAGACTAGATTCTCATATTCTTGGCCATACTCTCCATAGACAAGCTACATGAAAAGATGAATTATAATCATAAGGTTGATTGGTGAGTTCGGAATCATTACCACATGAGTTAGTGAAATCATGTAAATGTTCAATGGTATCAGGTCTTTGTAATCTAATGAACCATCTCTACAATGAAGATAAACCTGCCATAGGACAGGCTTGGACAGAACTAGACAGGCTCTGCAGAACGCCCTCAGTTACTCTCTCCAGCCTCTGTTCTCGATGACATATCATTTCTTTAACAATGTTAATACCTTCCGATGACACCTCTCTGCTTTGATCTATTGCATCTTGTTTAAAGTTTAATTATCAGAGAACAATCTATTTCCAGAGTCTTCACGGGGCACCTGTCACCTCCATGGACTGCAAACTGAGACCAGGTTCTTTGATTCTGAGTCTGCAATGCTTTCAACTACATCCTGCTGCCTCACCGTCAAACAGGATGATCCCATATGCTTCATGAGGTTGTTACAGGAGAAAAATGAAATACAAAAATGCTTTTAAAGGACCATGCAAATATAAGCTATTATCATTTGAAAAATCACAAATGGATCATTTTGCTATCCTTCAACTTTACCAAATAAAGTGGCCAATAAGAGCAGAGAGCACTTAGTGGAAGAATTTCCAAAAGGGAAAAGTTCTCAGCTAAAAACTTGGGGAACTCCTGCTTAACTACGGTTTTTATTTAAGCTCCCCAAGGCTATTACTTATTTCCAAAACAGTGCTGATGCAAGAGATACAATGAAATGAGGTCGATGAGGTCAGGTTCCTCCCCAGCCAGGGCTCGGAGAAGGCTAGGGTAATCAGTGCGCAATTAGTTATTAACTGATAAATGAGGAGCCAATTGGTCAATTGGCTGGATTACATAGAAGAAGTAGAGATCAGCCATATATATATGTGTATATATATATATATATATACACACACACACACACACACACATATACACATATATGTATACACACACATACACACATATATACACATGCACACATACATATACACACATATACACACATACACACATATACATATATACACACACATATACACACATATACATGCACACATATACACACGCATATATATACACATATACATATGTACACACACATACAATATACATATATACACACATACGTATACACACACATACACACACACACATATATACACACATATATGTGTGTGTGTGTGTGTGTATATATATATATATATATATATACACTGGCTGATTTATGAGAAAGAAAAAGAGGGAAAGGAAGAAGAAGAGAGGGAGAGAAAATGAGAATGAACCATAAAGCCCCAAGAAAGAAGTACATGTAGTAAAGAGGTCCTGGATATCAGCAAGCACTGGAGGCAAAGAAAGAATTTCTTCCCCTCCTACCAACCACAGGCAGCATTTCTCTCCCTGGGAAGGGGAGGCGGCCATTTCCTCAGGAGACTGATTATACTCACAGAGGCCATACTAAAAGTTGACCTCAAATTATATTCATCACATTTCATTTCAAACTCTCATTTTTTGACTGTCATTCTATGAGTAGGAGGAGGGGGACATAAAAGGGTATGTTCTTATAGGAGATGAGACATCCTTATCTTTCAAAAGGACATGTTTTCTGCTAGAAATTTCTTTACCCCAAAAATGCTCATTTAAAAAAAAATTCCCTTTGGTAGTAGAAAAAGCAGAGGTAAATAAAGGCTAAGCTAGTCACCTACTACACCCATACCACACGCCTACTGGCATGTTCAAAGGCATGTTCTCAATTAGGCTGTCAGATATGACAGCATATCTACATATGATAATAGATTTTAAAGAGATGAAAATCAGGCCTTAAAGGTCAACTAGAAAAATCCTCCCTTCCAATCTTTGAACCATTATGTAAAAAGAAATGAGAACAGGAGGCTATTTCTTCTAAAGAGAGACCCTAAGCCAAAACACATAGTATAGATAACCCCACGAAAGGAACTGGAGTTGGGAGGTAAAAGCAGGGAGGGCCAAGGGCATGCCAGAAAGTGCGCATGGGGCAGGCTCTCAACAAAGGCAGTGTCCCCTCCATCTATCCGAAGTGACTGGACTGCCATGTGGATGAGGGTTCCAGTTCATTAGTGCTTTGACCCTGTTTCTGAATCTGATGACCTTTGAGCATCACCACCGCCATTTTGTGAATAATAGAGACCTTCCATCCACAGAGTCCTCCTGACTTGGCTCCTTTCAAAGCAAGCCAAGATAGCCTCTCCCTCCCAACATGCAGTCCAGGGGAACACAAGGGGCAGCCATTCTGCTGGGGTCGGGGTTAGGAGGTGGCGGGAGAAACAGCAAGTGATCCAGTATTGCAGCCACCCTGGAAACCCATATCCTCTAAGGCACACAGGCCACCCAGCACTCCCCTGGCTAGTGCCAGACCCCACAGGATTACAATGACATATTTGAACAATAAGATTGCCATTCATGCAGGTAACTGCTGACTTTTCTATGCAAAAGATACCTGCCAGACACAAACATTGAGACATGTAGCCTTTTCCTTAACTTTAACTCATGTTTGTGTGTTTCCTCATAACCCAGGGTCCTGGTGTCTACCTGATATATAGAAGAAACTCAATCATAATTTTTTTCTGTTATTTTACCTTGATGCAGCACAGAAATAAGATCATTGGCTTTGGAGTCAGGAAACACACGTATTCTAGTCATACTTCTGCCATGAAAAAGCTGTGAGTCTTTAGGCCAGTCTCTCCCCCTCTCTGGCCTCGGTTCCCTAGCATGCTCCCAATGGTATGTTCTCCCACTTCATTCAGTTCTCCTTTCAAACACTCCCTCTTTGGAAAGGCTTTCCTCATCACCCTATCTAAAATATCATCACCACCCACCTCCCTCTTTTGCTCTGCCTTACTTTTACATCATAGCACTTAGCACAAATTTTTAATTGCCCTATTTATGTATTTCCTTCTTTGCTGTCTCCTTGCCCTCCACTTCCTGCCCTGCCAATAGAATTTGAGTTCTATTAAGGCAGAGATTTTTCTTTATCACTGCATCCTTTCCACTGCTAGATCCCTAGCTTCAGAACACAGTGCCTATCACACAGTAGGTGCTAATACATATCTGTTGAATTAAAAATTAAAAGCATAGTAGATGCTCAATAAATGTGTATAGAATGGGACAATGAAGGTGGTGAAATGGATAGACTCTGGGTCCTTCCCAGAGGAGAAAGTACGTTCTGATGAGAATCTGGTACTCAAACAGGCACCTCCAGAGCCGCTCGCAAGAGTCAGAGAGAGAGCTCAGGCGTTTGTCTCCCCCCGGTTCCTAGAGTTCAGAGCGAGGCTGTTCGGCACCTCTCCGAGCTGGACACCAGAGGGCAGTATACCCACACTTACTGCTTCCATCCGGTAGAGGGCCAGAGGTAGGGGGAATCCAAGTTCGGGATAAATGGCAGTACTCGGGTGTCAAATTGGCATGTCAGGAACGGCGCCTAACCGCCCCCTGATGTCAGGAGCTGCAGACTGCAGGACAAAGGGTTCAGTAAAGACTTCATTCAAAATTTGTAACATGGAAATCAAATGTGAACAACAGACCCCAAAACCATCTGTTCTTGCCAAAGCCAGGACAGACTCCATGGCCAGCTGCCAGAAGTGTCCTGGGTTGTTCTATACACACTAGGGGAGGGAGCCACGTTTCCTTATAACAAAAGTCCATTATGTAAAGGGCTACCAAGCGCAATCTTCGTTTTGATGCCTCCTCTTTAACTAGAGTAATGTAATAAAATGATAATGATAATCTTTTGGTTTATGATTATCCCGAATCCCCCCCCCCAAAAAGGCCAACTCCCGGCATCAAAGTAAGGTGACATTACAAGCTGATTATTTGCCTCTCCAAAAGATTTATCATTGTGACTTGCTGAAAGTGCATTTTGATTAAAACACTGTACCCATTATAAATTGGGGCATTTTTTAAAGAGTATAATTAAATCCCCAAACTGAGCACTCTGCTACAATATTAAAGGTGTGTATGAAAATATATATAAAGAAAACCTTATTACAGTTAACATGTATGGGCATATGCACATAATTTCTATTAAGAAATTTAAGGGCTTAATGAAAACCCAAAACTATTCAGTACATGAATTTCTATTGTGATGGCATATTCTACTGGTTTTGAATTCTTAACTCCTGTGATGTACATATTTAACTTTAACCATTCCTTCTTGTGAACTAAAAGGTTTGGTGCTCTTAGTAAATATACTCCAAGTCTTATACCTAAAGAGATTTTCCTCATATTTTTTTCGTAAGTCACCAAACCCAGAATATCCTAATTCTGCTCCCTGGGTACATCCTTTTATGGACTCGGATCTTACACACAACTCCCCCAGGCCACAAACTGCAGTCTGCTCAAAATATTAACAGCCTCTATATGTTTGTGTGGCAAATCAGCAATCTCTAGCTTCAGAACGAGATCACTGCCTTGGACCTCTGTGAGGCTTCTGTATGGTGTTTCTTCTATAAACCTGCAGAGCCTCCCGGTAAGCTTTTGATGAATTAAAGTGTTTATTTGGAACTAGATAAGCTTAGCAGGCTTGTCGCTACACGTTCCTGTTAATAAAGTTGAGAGTGTTTCAACCCTCAGGAGGTAAAAAGAAAGAGCTGGTCCATCTTGTGCTGTCCGAGGTGATCATTTTCAGTCGGCCCCCTGATAGTGCCAGCAAATGTATCCCTTTTAGCATCATTTAAACCAAGCTAATATAGGAGGTTTCTCCTCCATCTGCTCACAAGGCAGCAGAATGAAAGAAAAAAATAAAGAGCTCTAAACTTATGTAAATAACTCCATAGAAAATTTGAAAAAGCAAAGCCTTTTCTAAAGCACTTCTTTTTCCTCTGAACAAGACGTGCAGAAAGCCAGTTCCATTTAGTGTTTTTATCCCAGCTGCCCTAGATTCACTTCACCTGGACAGGGTGTGAACACCAGTAAGCAATGTTTGGTGTCTGCTCCATTTCTAACTCCTTATCATTTGTACAGAGGCTTTAGTTTTTAATCAAGAGAACAGGAAGTAAGCTGAAAGCAATAAAACACAAAACAGAGCAGGGCCTGTGAATTCCAGGGAAAAAAACGTAAGTGCTTGAGAATGTCCCTAAGCACAAAGGAGGCCTCCTTTGTGTGAAAGTTGCTAAGAAGGAACTGAAGGAGTAGACAGCTAAATATAGCTTACTGAAAATACAGGAAGTCTACACCAGGGTCAGTCACCTTTTTAGCCTTGAAGGCATGTAGATTTGTGGGAGCGGGCGCCAGGTGTGCCTCTTTCTCTGCTCCTGCCTCCATTGCTTCTCTAGCTTTTTCTCCCATTCTTTTTCCTCCTGCTGCTTCCACCCATTGTCTGTTCCTTCTTCACTTTGTGGAAGAGAAAGACCAAAAGTAACTACCTTGAATTGGGGTTGGAAAACTGCCCGCACAATGGCCTCAGGCATCCCAGAGCCTAAATGTACCTGATCTCAACAGCATTTCCACTGTAAATACCCTTCCCTATGATAGAAGGTTGCCTACTAAGTAGCGGAAGACGCTATTGGCTTCCCAGTCTAGCTTAAGGAATATTTAAAAATCTATTTGGTGAGAAGCAAGTAGGAAAAGAGACTCTAAGAGGCAGAGACACTGTGTCTGTATTGGCTCCAGTAGCACATCTGTGTATACTCCATCTGAGTCTATCTCAATACATTAAAATATCCATTTATTCCTTTGTCTACCCCATTGCACTGTGAACCCTTAGAAGGTAGGGACTTTGTCTCTCTCCTCTTTGTGTCTCAGTATTTACCTCAGAGCCTGACACACAAGAGGGCATTTGATAAGTATGTTTAGCTGAACCAAGCTCTGTATCAACAGGCAACAAAACAGTGGCTTCAGCCTAAAATATGCCAACTGAAAAGAATCTGATGTGTGGATCATAGAACGTTTTCAAAAACTTAGTAGTTAGGACACATATGACTATTCTGACCAGAAAGCAACTGACATAATCAAAAGAAGCAAGGAACATTTAAAAAACTGTTATAGGGACTTCCCTGGTGGTCCAGTGGTAAAGAATCCGCCTTCCAATGCAGGGGACGCGGGTTTGATCCCTCGTCAGGGAACTAAGATCCCGCATGTCGCGGGGCAACTAAGCCCTCGCGCCACAACTACTGAGCTCGTGTGCCTCAACTAGAGCCTGCGAGCCACAAAACTACAGAGCCCATGCGCTCTGCACCCCGCGCGCCACTAGAGAAGAGAAAATCCGCACGCCACAACTAGAGAGAAGTCCGCACACCACAACAAAGAGCCTGTGCTGCAACTAAGACCCAACACAGCCAAAAATAAATTAAATAATAAATAAATAAATCTTAAAAAAAAAAGAAAAGGTGTATTCCTCAGGAACAATGTCCTTCGGGAAGGCTATCCTTTATCCTCCTATCAGGAAACATGTCCTCCCCTTGTGGTAATTCACATAAAGTGGTCATAGCCATGAAAAACTACAAAGGCAGAGAGTCTGCTTATGCTTTGCTACGATTAGATATTGAATAAATGAATAAGGGTCACACATGGTCCCAATTCCAAATTCATATTGCAGTGCCTGGTCAAGGTGGGGTGAGACAAGAGAAAATTTCCAGCTTCTATTCTGAACAACCCGGCTTAGGTCTGATAAGATAGACTGTCATGAAAACTATTCAATGAAATGTAATTTTTCATTCAAATCTTCAAAAAGAAAAAAACCAGTAAAACAAGTTTATTATCTTGTATATGTAGCAAAATACTTATGGACTTAAAAATCTGGTTTTAAAAGTCTATATTACAAGTAATATAAATTACCTTGAAGCTTTTGAAAAGCACATTATGTGCTAGAATACTATTCTACTTCCCTGAGCTGCTACTATATGAAAAATGATGGCTCAACCCTCTCATAAGCATCTCGAATAAACAATCATCATCTCTATAGTACTTGGTTGGAGTCAAGTACATTCCATGCAGCAAAGTCCTCACGGGCAGTGACTAGAGCCATTTTTTATAGTTTAATATTTCAGTAATTTACGTTTTCTCTTTTAAACTTAGAAGGCAATAAGAGTGATTTTCAACACCATCAACAAAGTTTCATTTCTGTATGCTGAAGTATAAGTACAAAATCAACCGTAAGCTGATACAGTTTTTAAAGCACCAGTTTAAAAGTAGTACTTTCCACCACGTATGACAAATCCTTAAATGTGCCCGAAGACAAATGTACTGACAAGTTTGACATTAGCCACAGTAAAACCAAGAAAGGGTGCACTGGGAGAAGACAAATGGCTTTAAGTGAAAGCATGGTAATTAGGAACTGGGTATACCTTATCTGGAACTCACAACAGAAACTACTTAAAAGGCAGCCTTCTCAAAGTCTGGAATATTCTCTATTCCTATAGATCAATCCAGTGCTTATTTAGCTGAGTTTTCTCTAACATTCACTGCTTCAATTACTTGGGTAGTCACCAGTCAAATTAGGATTTCTGAGGACACACTGTTTTTCTCAAACTAACCAACAGCTTAAGTGGTACAATTTATAAACTGTCAGAGATAACTTTTTCTTTTTTGTTCAAGAAGCCATAACACTTTCAACTTTGCCTTCACAGTTAACGTAACTCAATTTCATCACCACTATTTTCTGAGTGACCACAGACGAGCCCAATCCTACCTCGGCTCAGGATAATCTCCAAAGCCAGGGGAGCTCTTAAGAAGTATAATGCTCAGCATCGAGTCTCCTGGGCTTCTAGGCCTGCTCTGACATTTTAGCCCAGTTGCAGTAACTGAGCCTTTGGTAACTCCTTGAGATTTATATACTCCGGTCAGTTCCAGCAATCCGGTGCCTGTCCTTGACACTCTGTCTTGCGTGGCTGAGTTCCTGTCTGGGTTTCCTGGCCAGAACTCTAGTTCTTCTGGATTCCCTTACTGCTGCTCCTTAGGGTCCTGCCCCTAGAGCCATGGATTAGAAATCCATGTTCTTAACTAGAGTCAGATGGGCTCAGCTGCAATCAGATGTCCCAACTGGACACACGTCTATCTCCCCTCCTAGACTTTGCACTCAAGAACAAAAACCTTACTATAGTCATTTTATTCCACAGAACAGAGCACAATGGCCAGTATATAGAAAGCACAGAGAGGACTGAATCAGTAGACCTCTACCATATTTATCACCTGCTGCCGTGCTTACTTGAACCTGATGTTGTCCCCATTAAGCTAAACTTCTTCCTATTACCAGCCCCTGGAATTTTCCCTGATCACCAGCCCCATTTCCCTGAATCTCTTTAAAGGCTAGGGGACAAGTATCTTAGTTTTTCTATCTAAAGTACATAAAGGATTGTTAAATCTAAGTTCTTCTATTCTTCTTAAGTCTCCTCTCAAATCCTCCTGATGCTATTAAGAAAAAAAGTTTCTTCTTTCTGAAAAAAAAATAAGCGATTTCCTGATATCTCATGCTTACAAATCTTTTCTCAATAGAGTAAGTTTGTCACAATGTCAAGAAATCCCTTTTCATAATGCTTCTTTAGCAAAAGTGAAGAAAGGTCAATTTCAAATTCAACTGGAGCTCAATAACACATGAAGATTTTACACTTCATTTTACATTTATCTAGCTAAAATAACAGAGCAAACCAGCTTTCCTTCTCTGAAAGAACAGATTGTAAATAACTAAAAGAGGTGCTGGTCAGATAGATGGTACAATGATGATGTTCATGAGAGGAGATCCTGGTCTATGTATCTTCGGGTCTGCTGGCTTAGATGCCCCATATGGTAGGTGTCCACACATTGAAAGGGCCCCTCAGCATGACACTACATTCCCCCTTTGGTACTCAAAACTTCCACATTAACTGATGCTGCCAAGGGGGGAAAGAGTAGGCCTCACTCCTCCTACAGCCACCACCAATGCTGCTAGACATTGAGGACAGGCATTTGAATCCCATGGGACACAGGATGAACATGCTTATTTTAAGGAACTTAGCTGATCCATCTAGCTTGTGTATTTACCTTTTGTGAATACAACACAGACACCATCACACTGCCTGTGCCTTGTGTATGGAATAATATGCAATAATGAGTTTTGTAAACAGCTCAGTTCAACTGCTGCTGTTGGTGCTGCTTTTGCTGTAACTATGATAAACACCGTATATTATTCAAAGGCCAAAACCAAAAAAATCTACCTAAAAAATGCATTCCTTTGAACACTACCCTTCGTCTGCTACCTTCTTTTAGAAGGAAAATAGTCCTTGGAAAGGAAAGCCATTAAGTCCTCTAAACTTGGGTAGAAATGAGTATACTAGTGCTTCCTTCACTGGCACAGAGGTAGGGTGGCATACAGAAGATGGAAGTGTGCAAAAAAGGGTGGTGGATATTTTCCTTTCACCTCAGGCCAACACTTGTTAAAGTAGTATGAGGTATAAGCAGGATGGTCCTCATAATTTGTGGGACCCAGTGCAAAATGAAAATGCGGGACATCCTTTTGTTAAAAAACTTAAGAATTGCAAGTGGGCAACAGCAAAGCATTAAACCAAGCGCTAGGCCCTCCTGAGTGCAGGGCCCTGTATGACTGTACAGGGCGCACATTCCTGGAGACTAAAAGGTCAAAGGTCTGAGACTAAGAAGGAAAGGCAGAGAGTCTTCCACTGGCACTTTATCTATAGCCCCGTCTACAGGATAGGCTCCATTTTTTCCAAGGTGACCTGATGGGTCAGTGTGTCAACACAAAGGAACATGAATGACTTTGGAGAGAGGCCTCTGCTTTCTTACTGGTGTGGTGGCAGTGCCCTTCTGAACAGAGATGGCCAACTGACCTTGCATTTTCTTTGACCTGTGACACCTCTAGTCCCTTCTTTCTTAGGCCTCCCAAAGATGGACTGCCTTGGGGAACCAGAGGTAGTGCCACAAACAAACGGATAGACAAAACAGAAAAACCAAAGAGTCAAATTCAGTATTTGGAACAGATAAAAATAATTACGTTGTCGTGTGATTAGATGGCTCTTTTGGCTTCACCTGACCTCCTCCACCATCTAAGCATTCCCCAGAGCCAAAGAACTTTACTGAATGTACCACAGAAACGTTCATCTTCTCCACACAGAGGACATTTCATAAATACACAGACCGGCCCAGACACTACAGATTCCAAATCAGCGCATTTAGATTTCTGTGGACTTGAGCAAAGAATTCCAAGTTCCACTCTCAACCTGATTTCATCCACTACATTATAAAAATCAAGAATTCACAACTCTGAGATATCGGTTATTATGGTGTCCGGAGACAGGCAGTAAGTTGATGAACACTGTCAATCTAGCCGTTGGGGTTCATGTTGTTCTGAAATCTTCTGGTGGTCATTTATTTAAAAAAAGAAACAAAAGAAAAAAGCACAGGTGAGTTGTTTTGCAAACAACAGAGTGGGCTGCATATTCAAAAAGCAAATCAAAAGGAAATGTCCTAAGTGCATTCTGGAAAGACTGTATAGAGAGAGCCATTGGAGCTGTGTACAGTAGGAAGGTCCAGTTGGATAAAGAGACAGGGCCAGCAGCTGGCTTGGAATTTAAGTAAATTAAAAAGCATCATCGAAGAAGACCACCAGTGTCTGAGAGGAGAACTCCCAAATCGAATTGAACTCCACCTATTTCCCTAGCGGAAGCATTAAATGGCCATTTAATGGGAGAGGTACGCCTTTTCTTTAAGCACATCTATGTGTCCATTTCAAATACTCTAAGCTGCAATGATGCCATCACTGCTTTCATTTGAAGTCTACTCATGTATGATATCTTCCCTTACAAGCAACTAATTGAATAAACAAGAATCTCCCCAGTAAATGAACTAGGAGATCTGAGCACTAGTAATCAAGGTTAGTAGGAATGGCACAATTGATCAATGACTCCTGAAACTTTCCTGTAAGGAGTACCTCACAAGAAAAAAAATGTGGCGACAGAGTTCACCAAGGGGGTTCCTTTTAATTCAAAGAGAAATGTCTACCACCAAGAGCTTTTCATCTGAAGTAGCCATAGAAATTAGACAGGTAGGTGGTCCCAGTCTTTAACTAGCCCATGCAGAGATGCTCTTTGAAATACATTTTCTACTTTTTGTAGGGTTCGATTGCAAGTATTCTAAGCGATGGGGTTGCTGGTTGCTTCCTTTCCTACTTAGGAAAATGGAGGTTCGTAAGTCTAATTTTTCATAAAAATATGCTTGCTAACTTGTGTTTATACATGCATCTTTCTGCTTAGGAATCCAGTAAATCCATATAAAGTCTAGTACAATTTTATAAAATCATGCAGGAAAAAACCCTTCTTTCCCTCCCTTTAGGGAAAGAAATAGCAAGTATGTTTTTAAAAAACTGACAGCAAAACTGGCATTACCTTAACAAATACTAATCTTTGGTAGCTTCAACTAAGTCTAAGTCATGTCTTTAAGTCTTCATTTCAAGGGATTTTAATTAAAAGGTCAAGATCACTAAAATACAACACAACATGTATTAGCACATCTTGGTTAAACAAAGAACACTTAGAGATACATTTTGTCAAGGCTGTAAAGATTCTTTATACCTCAGGCACTCAGATGAACTTCACTAATAGGTCTCTTAAGCTTTGGTTTTTTATGTGTTGTCTCCATGAAGTCTGCATTCGAAGTTTAATTGCACATGAATGAATAAACCATCTAGAGGGTGTGTGTGTGTGTGTGTGTGTGTGTGTGTGTGTGTGTGTGTGTTTAAAGATAGTGAGAGAATGTAACCAAGAAACATAAAACGGGCGTAGAGGGAAAAAAAGCCCTTGCTGACATCTCCATTTCTGATGACCATTCCTAACACACTTAATTATAAACTCTAACGCTCTTAATCATAAATCCCAAACCTTACAACCCCTTCCCCAATGTGAGAGTCAATACAAATAGAACCCTCTTGCACTGTTGGTGGGAATGTAAACTGATACAGCCACTATGGAGAACAGTATGGAGGTTCCTTAAAAAACTATAAATAGAACTACCATATGACCCAGCAATCCCACTACTGGGCAATATACCTTGAGAAAACCATAATTCAAAAAGAGTCATGTACCAAAATGTTCATTGCAGCTCTATTTACAATAGCCAGGACATGGAGGCAACCTAAGTGTCCATCGACAGATGAATGGATAAAGAAGATGTGGCACATATATACAATGGAATATTACTCAGCCATAAAAAGAAACGAAATTGAGTTTTTTTGTAGTGAGGTGGGTGGACCTAGAGTCTGTCATACAGAGTGAAGTAAGTCAGAAAGAGAAAAACAAATACCGTATGCTAACACATAAATATGGAATCTAAAAAATAAAAGAAAATGGTCATGAAGAACCTAGGGGCAAGATGGGAATAAAGATGCAGACTTACTAGAGAATGGACTTGAGGATACGGGGAGGGGGAAGGGTAATCTGGGACAAAGTGAGAGAGTGGCATGGACATATATACACTACCCAACGTAAAACAGATAGCTAGTGGGAAGCAGCCGCATAGCACAGGGAGATCAGCTCGGTGCTTTGTGACCACCTAGAGGGGTGGGATAGGGAGGGTGGGAGGGAGGGAGACGCAAGAGGGAAGAGATATGGGGACATATGTATATGTATAACTGATTCACTTTGTTATAAAGCAGAAACTAACACACCACTGTAAAGCAATTATACTCCAATAAAGATGCTAAAAATATACAAATAGAACAGTGAGTTGAATAATTAACTTGCTGAAGGTCTGGACACAAGCAGCATTTCACAGGATCATGTGTTCTATACCTTAAATACAGTATATAAAATAAGCACATTGCGAAGTGCAAAAGCCCTCCATCATCGAGGGAAAAGTCAAGGAACTCTAGTTTGTATACACACTCACACACACACACATCCTCATCAGTTCATGAAAAGTTAGTAGCATTTAAGAAGGAGGTATGATATTCAAAACAACATAATATATTAAAAGCCGAATCTGTGACTCAGCCCAGCCTGTAAACAGTCTTGTATGAACTGTGTGGTTCTTAAGAGTGGGCTTAATAATTTTCCTCCTATGGGCAAACTAATAATGATGATGATCCCCTGCCTGCATATTTGCAAAGCTGTTTGAAAGCCCATGCACATATATTCTTTTATCCATCACTCCTCGTCTTCCTGATTCTAAAGGAAGGCTGAATGGCAAGGACCCTGGACTAAGATAATTCTAAAACCTTGGTTTCCAGTCTGGAAAATGGTATTAAACATACCCTACCCTCTCTATCTCACAGGAGTATCGTGAGAAGCAGATAACACACATAAAACTGTTCTAAAACACTTCCCCCAAATATGCAACAATAATACTTTATCAATATAAACAATCTAGGGACTTCCCTGGTGACTCAGTGGATGGGACTGCACGTTCCCAATGCAGGGGGCTTGAGTTCGATCCCTGGTCAGGGAACTGGATCCCACATACATGCCGCAACTAAGAGCCCGCATGCCACAACTAAGGAGCACATGTGCCGCAACTAGGGAGCTGGCGAGCCCCAAATGAGGAGCCAGCCTGCCTCAACTAAGACCCGATGCAACCAAATAAAATAAATAAAAGATATATATATAAACAATCTCTACATTACACAATAGTGATTGATCAACCATTCAGAAATCTTTCCAAGTTTCTTATCTAATGAAATTTCCTGCCAGAGACTAGAGAATGTGTCCAGCTCTACTCGGAAACATCTGCCTAGATCAATAGAAGGAGAGGATGAACAGAAGACTTGGAGATGTGTAAAAGAAGCAAGGTCACAAGAGAAGAAATTCACAGAGTAAAATATGACTCCAGCAGGACTCAGCCAAAACAAAATACTAGACTATGTTGATAACCAAAGTAGATATAATTTGTTTTAATTCCATGACCAAGAATTTAGACCAACTGAAATTTCCAGGTTCCCTACCATGGTCCAAATGATCCCATTCTGGGCTTCTAGGTCATCTGAGAAGCCAAGTCTGGTTCACAGACCCTTTCTAACCCTTTGGGGCCTAAAACAGCCACTGCTCCCTCCATCCTTCAATTTGACTGGACTGCCTTAAATGTACCCAAAGGGAATAGCATCCTCTTCTCCCAAGTCATAGGCAAATGGGAAAAATCCTTGATGGGTCCATCTGTCTCAAATGAGAAACAGATCTGATTCAAGAAGCCTGGAGTGCCCTGGGCTTACTTAGATCTGGAGACAACCCTTAGAGGAAAAAATCCAATATTCAACCTCAAATATGGCTTGGCAACTATACCTGATTCAGGTTAATTTGTACCAGAACTATCATTTATCCTATACTACTACCCAAAGACAAATTTCTCCCAAAGTCCACACATGACTTTCATATCTACAGGGTTCTATTTTTTTTGAAATAAAACAGTATTTTTAGTGTAGAAGCCACTAATAGTTGCTAAGTATATTCTATTTATTTAACATAATAAAATTAACCCAGTATCCTGTTTTTTCCCCCTAAATTATTACTCTTTATGCAACTTTGGAAAATATGCAAAAATTACCCATTCAATATCTGAGTTAAGTCCACAGAAATGATTTCCTTTCCTTTAAATAGATAAACAAATTAAACCCAGGATTTCAATGGAGATGGCTCCACTGTCTCTGGAGTTTTCATAAATATTTCCTTTAAATTTATCTCTAAAACTGGCTTTGCTTTGGAAACTACCCTCTTTTGAAAGGACAGGAGGCAACAAAGCAACAGCCAAGTCCTGAGTTGATGGAGGAGACAGTGAACTAACAACAGGCCCCATACAAGAACCTCCAAGGCAGGGCCAAGGAATCTGTATTTTTAACTAGTTCCAAAACATCTGTACCAACTCATCCAATCCTCAGGTGTCAACTCAGCTCTCTCCTGAGGATGCTCCTATCTCTCTCCAGCCCTGACCTTCCTCTTGAGCTCCAGACAAGCCCTCTGGGTATCTGAGGGGCACCTCAAATGCACTAAGGCCAAAATACTGAATCTATTTATTTTCCTCTCCAACTTGTTCCTTCTTTAAGTCTGATTTCAGGTGTTTTTTTTTTTTAACATGAAATACAGACATGCGCCAAGATCACCTGCACTTCTATGAACTAGAATTCCAACTGGCTCCCAACCTTATGCCTTAATCTTCCTTTAAAATTATTTTTTAAAACTGACAATTAAAAAAACTTTTAATAAACCATTACCATCCTGTATTTGCCATTTCTCTTCAGACCACATATATTTTTTAAAGGAATGGACTCTAGGAAACATTCTGCTTTATTTACAAAAATCTAATAGGCTTATTATATTATTCATATGCAGACATGGAATATTACCATTAGATACCAAATGGTGTCCCTTTAAAATAGGTCTTGATTAAAGTATCGGTAGAGTATCAGGAGAGGCAAGTTCCATCGTCAGCTTTTCAGGGAGACTGTTTATTCACCAGATTACACAGAAGCAAGCACATCTTGGTTAAAATTGGCCCTAGAGTTGTGCTGAGTATATGAGAATAGAACTCGAGCTGTAGCCTTTGTTTGAATTATCATTTAGTCTTGCAAATCAAAGGGAAATATAAAGAGGACAAATATCAGACACAGAAAGTTGTGGTAGTGTTACAAACTGGGTCATCTACATGGCTTCATCTTTTTTTTTTTTTTTTGCGGTACGCGGGCCTCTCACTGTTGTGGCCTCTCCCGTTGCGGAGCACAGGCTCCGGACGCGCAGGCTCAGCGGCCATGGCTCACGGGCCCAGCCGCTCCGCGGCATGTGGGATCTACCCGGACCGGCGCACGAACCCGTGTCCCCTGAATCGGCAGGCGGACTCTCAACCACTGCGCCACCAGGGAAGCCCTACATGGCTTCATCTTGATCCTTCTCCCACCTCTCCGACTGTCCCTCACCCCCATCTAACACTAGGAACAAAATAAAAGTGGGTGGCTTGTCCTGGTACTCTCTCTCCCAGAATGCCTCAGGAAAGGAATTGAACTGGTGAAAGGGAGTAGAGACAGTCCCCGACTTGGTGATAGTGAAATATAAGGTCAAGTTCTAGGCCAAGGTTAGAGCTGGATGCAAGACAGCTTATCTTTGAATGTGGTCAGCAGTGAACTCTGTCATTCCTCTGTCTCACCATACACAATTCCCTCTACTCAATTACAACATAAGAATGACGGTACATTGGAAAAGGCCCAAGCTTTGGAGTCAGCCAGACCTAGGCTGGGATCCCAGCTTTTCTAACTAATGTGTATGACTTTGAACAAATTCCTTAACCTCTCTGAGAGTTGGTTTCCTCCTTTCTAAAGAAAGGGTGCTAATAGTATTAATAATTCCTTCATGTTTGTTGAGAGGAGTTAATGAGAAATCACATATAAAGTGCATGGCACATAGCAGGCCCTGTATAAATGCTAGTTTTTACCCCTATTATGATCAGCACCATTATTAAGTACCTTGAGGAATTACTCTATATTTCTACTTTTAAATTGTATTATCTGAAAGTATTAGGTTGACTCATACCAAATTGCCATTTTTTCAGATTAAAAAAAGTCAAGTATCAGCTATTTTATGTGATACAACCTAAAATTTTAAGAAGCATATCCTGGAAAGGGGTACACTATGTTTAATACCTGGTTATATGTGGCAAATGCACAACCTGATCCTTTGGAGTTAAGGAAAGTGAATGACTACGCAGGTGAAGGATGAATATCTGGTGCTTAGTGCAGAACAGACAGAAAATAACTCTGTTTACAATACCAGCTGAGTGCTGAAGGCCAAAGCACTACAGTGCCATTGGCATGACTTGGCTACACTACTATGAAGCAATCATGAAAGGACGCTGAGAATAGGGAGGAGACCATGTCCGCATAAAACAAAATTAAACATAAGCCCAGCCCCACAGGGTTGTTCCCTACAAGAAAGGCAGCGAGCTTAATGGAAAACATACCCTCATGACAAGGAGACATTTAACATGCTCTGCCTTTCCTTCTTAGTGTCAAATGACAGTTTGATTTTTCAAAGTAATCCATATGTGTTGGGGAAAGAAAATGGGGGAAGGGTGGTCCAATTCCAAAATACAAATCAAAGCTTAGAACGCTTTGTAAATAAAAAAAATTACAGACTTTGGGATATAAAGAAATTGAATGTAAGAACACAGAGGTCAGTGGGGAAATATGCCTGGTCCTTATATGCTATAATATCAGGAAGTAGAAAAACCCAGAATCATTTATGCTTGGAAGCAGTATAATATAATATAATGGAAAGAGATTGGGGCTTTGGAGCCAGAGAAATCTGTATTCCAATTGTGGTTCTAACACTTACTAGCTGTGAGACGACAGGAAAGACTCCATTAACAGGATTGTTGTCAGAATTAAATGAGATAATATATTTAAAGAACCTCTCACACAATAAGTATTGTAAAACCAGAAGACAACCAAATACCTGTTCTAACTTTGCAAATTTATAATACCACCACCTACAGTTCTGACTGTATTCCTACATATCCTCCCGCACACAAAGATGCATAACACACAAAATGAAACTTCATACTCAATAAAAAGATAGTTCTTGGGCTTCCCTGGTGGCGCAGTGGTTGAGAGTCCACCTGCCGATGCAAGGGACACGGGTTCGTGCCCCGGTCCGGGAAGATCCCACTTGCCGCAGAGCGGCTGGGCCCGTGAGGCATGGCCGCTGAGCCTGCGCGTCCGGAGCCTGTGCAATGGGAGAGGCCACAACAGTGACAGGCTCGCGTACCATAAAAAAAAAAAAAAAAAAAAAAAGATAGTTCTTGGCTTCACGTATTCCCAAATACAAACAAAGGCGATGTATTTAGATGGAGGTATGTTCTGAATGCATTAGAAAAGTTAGTTTTTAACTCTCTTTCAGGTTATTCCCTTTTGCCTATTCAAATCCTTGTTCCCTTAATTTAAACAAGGTCAATGATGTGGAGAAGAGACAGAAGATGAAGAAAAACTGCAAGCATATAAGAGTAAAGTTAGAAAGTGAACGAATATGAGGGCCAAGAAGAGAAATGTCAATTCTCTAAAGTATGTGAGAGGCGTATGAGGAGACATAAGGTGGTGGGAAGGACCAACAAATGCACAAACAAATGACTCAAGGAAATAAATGATTAACCCACAGCAATACTTACACACTTTTATATGCCTCTACCATCAAACTTTCTAGGACGTTCACTTACAATGAAGTTCGTTCTGTTGGAGCGCCTCTTTATTCATTTGTTAAACTTTGTAACTTGTGAAGCCAAACGGCTACCCTGCCTGGATATCCAGAGGTTTATGTGGATGAGAGAGGAGGTCCCAAGGTGATCAATTCACTAGTTTGAAAGTGCCAACCAGGAAGGAAAAAAAGAGGGAGGATGGTGAGAAGGAGCTAGAGACACCCTCATATTCCATCCCAGGCCAGTCCACGTATGGTGGGTTACAGCTTCCCAGCTTCCTAGCCTTAGTTGATCCTTGTCATCCAAATGTACAGTCCCTGGTAAAACAAATGCCAATGTTGTTACTGCTTCCTACTCAGAGTCATTAGACAAATGAAAGGAGGGACTCAAATTAGCTTGGAGAATCAGTGGTGGCAGCTACCAATGCTATTCAGTCAACAAATGATTATTGAGCTATACATAAAAGGGGAGTGAGATATTGATATCAACGCTGAGGGCCTTAGATCAGTCACATCCAGATTTCTATTATGATCTGACAGTATTTTTATTCTATATCTTGTTTTTTCATGTATCCTTAAACTCATCCGTACATTTTCTCTGTCATCTCTACCAGTGGTAATGAAGTTTCTGACAACAAAGTGTATTGTTGGAGCCCATCCTCTTCATTAATGAGGTTATCATTACACTGCCTATCTATCACCAGGGAAAATGAATCTAGTGTGTGAACAGGGATGAAAGAATACACCCAGGATAAAAGCCAGAGGAGACAATGAGTATTACATTTATAACCTTAATCCCAGTTTCTGGCCCATTTCTTTCAGTTACATTTTGTTCAGTTTCAAACATCTCAGCCACAGCTAAGAGTCTTACTCATTCTCACCTCTCACCCAGATGCAAAAGTTCAAGTTCACTATCTCAGGAAAAACTGTACTCCATTGCCCAACCTTAGCTAGTCTGAAAAGTATGCCTCAAAATCCATTAAGGATTCACTTGGTTCCATTTTCAAAAGAAAAATATTTTTGAATTTAAACTATCCAAATGTTTCTATAATATCTAATTGGATTAGGTTTTGGGACTTATCATCCGAACGAAACTACAAGAAAGTGAGAGAAAGACAACAATGAATTTGCACTGAAGGTTCAACAAGAATCAGTGCATTTGATTAGCTGTGAAGCACTGATTTGGAGGGAAGAGGGGCTGGTGAGTCTCACGTTTGAGAAGTTTCACATCTAAAACGCTAGCTGTTAGACAGGGGAAAATAAAAAACTATGAGAATGAGATGGCTCAATGCTGTCTGTCCTTCCATCTTGGTAGAGTGGTGAGGCAGGGGGAGTAACTAAAAGAAGCCTGGGCTGGGAGCTAGAAGACCTGGATTAGAACCAGTCATTGTGGGTTCAAAGTCTCAGTTTCCTCTGTGAAAAGGTGTAGGCTAGATGCTTTCTAAAGCCTCTTACACCGGGGCTTCCCTGGTGGCGCAGTGGTTGAGAGTCCGCCTGCCGATGCAGGGGACACAGGATCCCACATGCCGCTGGTTGGCTGGGCCCGTGAGCCATGGCCGCTGAGCCTGCGCGTTTGGAG
Source organism: Orcinus orca (assembly GCF_937001465.1). Lineage (NCBI taxonomy): Eukaryota > Metazoa > Chordata > Mammalia > Artiodactyla > Delphinidae > Orcinus > Orcinus orca. The sequence continues at coordinate 115,816,313 of NC_064580.1, forward strand.
CCTGTGCTCCGCAACAGGAGAGGCCACAACAGTGAGAGGCCCGCGTACCGCAAAAAAAAAAAAAAAAAGCCTCTTACACCTTAACATCCTAGTCTTCCCTGTGAATAAGGTGACCATACACCCTGATTAACCTGCTACAGTCTCAGTTTACACCTTTTAGATCAGCCAACCTGTTGATTGTTTTTAGCCCTTCTTTCCTTCTCAAAAGTGTCCCTTTTTGGACAATAATTTACATTGTCATTCTATCTCTGAGTCATTTTTAAATGTAAGCTTTGTACTTTGGTACACAGCTCTAGCTAATTACATATCTCTAGCTAGCATGCTTAAAATTACAGTGCTTCATTCCTAAAGAGAGGAAGGAAGGAAAAGAGGAAGGGAGGGAGGGAGGGAGGATAAAACCAGTGACATAAGAGAAGTAAGTGTGAGTAAGGGGAGTGTAAAGTTGAGTTTCACCTACTTGGCTAAAGAGATTTAAGGACTCTCCTAACTGAAATTGCTGAGGGGTTTTTTGTTTGTTTGTTTGTTTTAGAATAATTGCATAGGAAATTCTCCTACATAATTCAGCTCACACGGGACCATTTTATTTATTTATTTATTTTTTGCTTTGGGTATACTTTATTTGCTGAAGTATTTTAAAGCATAGATATCATGACATTTTATCCCAAAATATGTCATTATAAATCTCTTTAAAAAACAAAACGTTTTCCTGCATAATCACTAAATGCATTGTCATACCTACCAAAACTAACAATTCTAGTCCCCAGCTGATAATTCTATTTCCCTAATTGCCCATGGGACCATTTGAAATTTCTACTGCATGTTTAGAAATGGTTATTTATATTCTGCTTAATGGGCACTGATGTTGCTGCTTAAGTGTGACTCACTCCCTTTTATCATCAGACATCATTTATATACAGTGTTGGTCAAGGCACATAAGTTAAACTGAGAGAAAAGGGTCTAATGCTAAAAATTAGCCATTTTGAAGTCATAAAAATCAACATAGCTGCTCACATAGGTCGAAGTCTGCCCTTGGGTATCCACAAACAATTCTCACCCAAATAATCAGAGTTTAGGGTACTACTTTAAACTTGTCTTGAGAATTTCAGGCTTAAATAACTTCTTTATTATTGAGACTACTTAAAAGAAATCCTTCAACAAGTACCTAAACCTAGTTAAACATGTATGTCTTACATAAAAGTTTTAGTTTAAAAATCAGATAAGGGAAAAGAGATTTTGTTGGAAGTAGTGATGAAAGATCCTAAGTCTTCCTTTTTCTGGGATTAAAAAAGTCTACCATAAGCTATTGTAAAAAACCAAAGCCATATCTAAACTAATGAAATAGAACAAAATTTCGACAAATATTCATGATATTTGGATTAAATCTTACTGAACTTTCATTGGAATCTGAATATTTTGCTTGTTTTTTCAAGCTAGAAACAGATACGTATGAGTGTCTAATGGACTTCATCATATAAAAAATATTTAGATACTGCTGGTGAAGAGGTACCTGGCAGACACGTCTAATCTCAAAAACTATTTACCATTCTAGGCAGAAGGATCTACTTTTTTTTTTAATTACAAAGCCATCTGAGAAACAAAATGCTGTTAATATTTAAACTCAAATGATATTGGATCTTGATATAGCTGACTCAGACTATGTATATAGATATACTGATGTGTGTGGAAAGCAGTGGCCATAATTTCCATAAGCCTATGGGAAACTGGGGGTGGAGGGTGGGCATGGGGGTCAAGGAGATATGAAGAGACCTCAGTCTAGATCTTCCTAGCTTGACTTTGAATTGATCTTGCTGCCTGGGACCTGACTCAGGTTTTGGTAGACCATTTCTCTTGTAACTGGACTCTTGCCCACTCAGTATATGCCTGCCTGGTAGTTTAGTCTCCATCCTCCCCCGGCCACATCTCCTGCCAGCCAAATGCCTGAACCTACTGCCTCTGAACATTTGAGCTTCCATTTTCTTAAAACAATCCTTCCTTGAGAAACCAAAGAGAAAGGAGCACAGGGTGGCTACCGTTAGCAATAAACACAAGGTGTCCTGGCTCCCTGTGTGCCACTCTCTGGCTCAGCGAGTTCATATTCTTTGACACTAGGAATCACACACCAGACAATCCAGGAAACAATCGTAGATGTTTATGTATCTCTCTAAGTTCCAATACCATTGTCAAAGCCACCTGCTTAAGACATCTCCAGCTATGAGCTAAGCTATTACCTGCCCCACTCCGAAGGTCAGTGAAGTGAAAGAAGGGTCTCCTGAGAAGGGTTCAATGCTAAACATTTTACCTGAGAAATTCTCTTTCAGAGAACTCACTTGTCAACTTAAATGGCAGGGACAGGTGCTCCTTAAGAGAGTTTTCGACTTTACGAAACTTGCCCCATGGGCCAAATCTATATAAGTTCAAGGTTCTCCCATTCTTGGCACAGCATATTCATTCTGGCCCCAGATACCAGTCCTAGAGAAGAGAGATTTCAGCTCTGCAGGACCTCCTGAGAGCCGCTTAGCAATGCCTCTGTTAGGGTAAAGAATGTTCAAGAAACAAGAGCTGTCGTAGCTCCTTAACTAAAATGAATATCCACGTCTTACTTATAAACTTGATCGCCATTCCGATAACACTGGCTGTAGCAAAGATCAATAGACCTAATTACCCTGTCCTACATATTCTGAGGACTAACCTCTGGGGAAAGTATTATTGGTGGAAACTCTATATGCAGCATTAAGTATTAATAACACTCTCAGGTTTTCTGAAAGGATAGGTAAAGTCAGGAAAAAAAAAAACAACTCTGATTCTCTGACCATCATTAGAAAACCAACCTGCCCGTGAACGTCAATATTATGTCAATAATTCTGAAGAAGAATGAAAGAAGTGTGCTGCACAACCACCCATTAAATGGAAGAACACTAGGTGACATTCCTGATGAGCTTGTATAATTAGTGAGGGTTTGGAGCTAGTGGTGCAGGGAGCACCCATCAGCAGACGGCTCTCTGGTTAGTTAAAATTCTGGAGGACATGCCAATGTTTCTTCTTTCCACTCTGCTCCCTAGAATATCCTGAGAAAACAACCTGCAACTTATTGTCGACGCAGATCTGGGCACTGGGTAGAAATATAGTGGATGAGCAGCAGTAAGATGCTGCTAGAACAATGCCCAGGCTTCCCAAGCACGGAGGGCCTGCAACATATAAAAGCCACTCCCGATCTCCAGGCAGGGAGGGATTCAATTGCACAACTGTCAGAAATGTAAAGGAGCCGAATATGCCCCTGTGTCAAGAAACGCTGAAGAAATATCTGCACAATGGCATCTTGCAGGCTGTTAGGGCAAACAGTGAGGCTTGGAGCATGGAGAACTGACAGCTGTGCTTTTAGCGGACATTTTCGGATGCAGAGGTCACTGGAGAAATATGTCAGTTGGCGTGGTGAGTTACCCCATGCTAAGAGAAACCAGATCAAATTTTTGGCTGGTTACCCAGGACACTCCGGGATACCTCCTCTATAATATGATTTTCAACCCACATCCTCCTTCAGCAAAGGGAGTATTTGTTTACTCAGTTTTCCCTTTTCTCTGAAGCACACATACTTTGTGGGGCTCCTTGTCAGAAACAGTTCCCCACCCTGGACTGAAATGTGCTGATGTGGTTTCCTCAACTGAGGCTTGTCTGCTCACTAGGAGAGACAAACAGTTTCAATTAAGGACAGCACGTAAGCCTTGTTTGAGATGCTACATTTTGTCAAAACCAGAGCAAGGGGCTTCCCTGGTGGCGCAGTGGTTGAGAGTCCGCCTGCCGATGCAGGGGACGCGAGTTCGTGCCCCGGTCTGGGAAGATCCCACGTGCCACGGAGTGGCTGGGCCCGTGAGTCATGGCCGCTGAGTCTGTGTGTCCGGAGCCTGTGCTCCGCAACGGGAGAGGCCACAGCAGTGAGAGGCCCGCGCACCGCAAAGAAAAAAAAACCTGATCCCTGTCCACAAGGTGCTTGGACTGAATAAAAACAAAACAAAACAAAACAAAACATAGAAACATGGAATGAGCACTGAACAAGCAATAAGAAAGTGAACAGCTTCATATTTTGCAACACTATAAACTCATAAGTAAAGCACAAACCGTGCAAAACAGTGTATTATAAGGTACTAATTGGGCGGTACGGACAATTTGAAAGTACAAGAGAAATTACAAAATGGTGAGAACCGCGGGGGACTGCGACCAGGGAAAGTTCAGCAGCTGGGGCTTGAAGGAAGAATGGACGAATGGGCTCAGACATTCTAGGATGAGGAAACAGCATGAGTAAACATTCAGAGGTGGGACGAGGTATGCATTGTGAGTGCATATTTAGGAGAGAGAGCCTTGATGTACATGTCTTCTGGGAGTAAGGTAAGGTTGGAGAGGTAACAGTGAGGACCAGTTTCTGCTAGGTCTGAAAAATCAGACAGAAGATTTTACGTGCTGTGAGGTAAGCATAAGGGAGACATTTTACGTTCTTTGATAGAAAAGCATAGCTCTCTCCTGAAAGTTTACAGTGTGTTAGTGCTCTGCTAAGCTCCTTTCATGGATTATCTCACTGAGTACTCACAATAAACCCAGGAGGTAGTACTAGCGTTACCCCGATTTTCTTAAGGGGACAATGAAGATCAGAAACATTAAACAACTTGAATAGGGTGACACAGCAAATAAAAGGTAAAATCAGAATTGTAACCCAGATATAAACACCGTGCTCTTAACCTACCATGCTCTATGTGATGAGGGTCATTTTCAAAAAATAAACCTAGCATCACTGTAAACCAGAGAGGGTTAGAAAGCAACGATACTGGTTAAGAGTAACCTCAATAATCCAGTCAACTAGGAGAAAAGGTCCCAAGAGAAGGTAGTGAAAGTTAAGAACAGAGAAAGGATAAATCCTAGAGGCAATGGTGATGTACTGGATGTGTAGGGGAAAGCAAAAGATGCCGTGGAGAAGACTAATGGCACTAGCGAAAGTGAGGGAGGGGTAAGATGAGTAATTAGTTTGCAGGGAGGTGGTACAAAGGCTAAATTAAATTTCAGCCATGTTGACTTTGAGGGGACAATGGAAAATGTCCAGTGGAAAGCTGATGGTATGAGCTTGAAGATGTACCTTTGTTTTGTGTATGGCTCCCGGAAGAAATCTGCCAATCCACTCCCCAGAAAATGTACACATGTGCATACTTGAAATTCTGCTTCACATTTCAGAGGGCCAGTGACTCTTCAAAACCCACCCACAGTACCTTTGGCACAAACCATGAGTAATAAACTGAGGATGAAGACATACAGATTGGGGAGTCTTATGCACAGTGGGTATCTCTTGACTTCAAGAGATAGTGGGTATCACGGACTTCTCTTGACTTCCAGGATCCTGCCCTTTCTGGTTCCCACCTTCCTCTCCGATCACTACTTTTCCATTTCTTTGTTTGGTTCCTACTCTTTTCCCTGTCCAGTAAAATTGGGTACTAACCAAGAATCTAGAATATCCTTGACCCTCTTTTGTCCTCTATACAGGTTCAGTTGGTTGATTTTTATGGAGATTTTGTGAATATCAAATGAAATAATACGTGTACTTTGAACAGCACAGTCCCTAGCTTAGAAATCGCTCTTAGCAAATGGTAGCCATGATCACAAGCTGAGAAAAACAGAAGAAAGAAATTGGTTGACTGAGACAAAGATCAAGCCTTGAGAAGTTTCGAAAAAGAGAAATATTAGAGAAGCCCATGGAGATGAGCATATCACAGAAGGAGAAAGAGGATGGTTAGTGGTATAATGTGCCTCAACAAGAGGAAGAGAATCATTTTAAATTCCATTTGAATTGTCTCGAGTTAAAATCAGGAAAGAAGACTCTCTAACTCCAGGTCAAAGTGCTACTTCCCAAGATGCACAGTGGCGATTAATCTCCTCTCCAATAAGGTGCCTCGTGATGACACAAGAACACCAGTTTGTTGCAGTGGTAGTGATGGTCGCTACAGTTTATGTTAACTCTGTCATCATTAGAAAAACTGGAACGTGAGCCCCTAAAAAATATTCCAACAAACTCGGAATACAGTTTTCAAGCTGAAAATTCGGAAGTCGAGCATCTCTCAGAAGTCAATTCTCCGCTAATCAGGTCCCACGCGTTTAGAACAACTATGGAGGCAAAAATGTCATGCAAACATGCCGCTGGCAGCATTTAAATGAAACAGCATCCTCTTATCAGTTCCCAGCCTGGTCTCTCCCAGCATATGCTTCTCAACATACAAATAAGTGCCATGCTCTTACATTTGCAAATAGATTAATCAGGTCTCTTGAAAAATTGGGAGGATTTCTTCAAGTTTCAAGGGGTAAGATCTTAGTTTCCTAAACTAAGTTTGATGTGCCACATACCAAGAGAGGTGTAGCTCTCTGAGCTTCTTATGTATAGTTTTTCCTAAACAAACAAACAAACACATTTACTACTTCTAGGGAGCTATTAAGTGAAACTAGAGCTCTACTGGTTGACTTTAAGAATGTAGGGTTACACAGGGAACTCTACTTCACTTTGCTGTATGGTAGAAACTAACACAACATTGTAAAACAACTATACCTCAATTAAAAAAAATAAATTAAAACATTTTAAAAATAAATAAAATGGTAAACAACGAAAGAAAAGGAGGGGGGCCCTCAGATATTGTATGTTTATTAAACTTCCTTAATTTCTTAAAAAAAAAAAGAATGTAGGGTTAAGTTCTATCAGTTTGCTCCTGAATCACATATTAGAAGTCAGCAGGACTCCTGGGGAAGGAAATGCCTATTTTTCCCCTGGCAACCGGGTGTTAGTGCTAGAAAATATGTGCATGGAAGAGGGAGGAGGTGGAGAGTATTTGAACCATTTCTGTAAATAAACAAGTCAGTGAGTATGATGCATAATTCCTAAAATTTGCATCTGCAAATTTGCATTTCAGATTTCTCAAAAATTATAATGCAAGTTAGCTTGCTTTTCATTCCTGCTTCCCCCCTCCCGTGATCATCCCCAATTTCAGCTGTGATTCACTAAATATTTTTTCCCATTGGAAATTATAAAATGATATCCTAGCTCATTGTTTCACTTTATATTGAACTTCATTGGGTTTTCAGACATTTACACTGTCAGCTCTCCTTCCCTTACTGTAAAATCTTTTTTATCGACAATTCAGTCATGTCAAGTTTGGAACAGGAGAGGCACTGATTTGATCAGCTATCATTGGATTTACAATATATAAATGACAGCACCATATCTGGCCCTCGTCTAAAGCAGCTGCCTTTTATCGATTTATATTCCACTAGCAAGGAAGAAAAATTACAGCACAATGTAGTGGTATGGTCCAAGATCAATACCGATTTTTTTCTTAATGACACAAAGGCCAAGATAAGGACAGCATAAGTCAAAGCTAGACAGACCAGATTTGTCCGATATCCCTTTCAATTACTGAAGAGCATGCACGGGGATGTATATCATTAAAGCAAAGGAGAATATTATTCCAAGTGGTTTAAAATTACGACTTCAAACAAGACAGAGTAACATCCTCCCCAAGATATGGAATTGAAATGAGCTGAGAATGGAGGACCTCCCTTCCCACCTTGGTCTAAAGCAGCTGGGCATCTCCAGAGTTAGTCTAACTACTAGATCTCAGAGCACTGATTCAGCTGTGTAATCCCAACACTGAGGATTTAAACCAGGACTCTAGAACCAAACATCCTGAATTCCTTAGATGTTGGTATTGAACAATAGGTAATGAAGAGTGAAATAGACTGGTTGCCCCCCAGAATATAATCATGTTACAGGAAACTAAAAAGCAAATTACCCAAACAACTTAACAAGCTCAACAGAGTAGTTAGGCCATATCTACTCTGGGTAAGTTGTAAAGTCATAGCTATCTCCACTATGGCATCAAAAGGCTGCCCAATCCCCATGGGAATCTGGGCAGATTATTTCAGCAAAAAATGGAGCTGGGTCCAGGTCAAAGCAGTTCTTTTTAAAACTGGTGCACCACGACCCCAACCCTATACCATGGCACACTATGATAAAATCAGTTCCCAGGAATGCTGGAACAGAGACTGCCTTGGTGATTTTCTCTACCGATGGGTTTTTCAAAACTTGCTACCAACACTGAAGTAGGCAGGGGTTTCTCCTCATTAAACTATGTCCCTGTTCTGCTTGCATATCTTTCTGATAGCCCCTTCCCTTCTACTGTGCCTCTCCAACAGTACACAAACATGGTTAGGCACTTTATTTGACAACAGGGTTTTTTTTTTTTTTGCTGAAAAGTATAAGCTCAACACAGATTAGGTAAATTACAGATAAAGTAAAGGTGGTCACGAGAAGCATGATGAAATCTTGAGAGGGCTTTTGTGAAATATGTTGTGAAGGGAATTCAAATATCTGATCAGTGGCATAATAGATGATGTCTGAATTCCTTCCAGTCCTGAACGCCTATGTTTCTAAGTAATAACAGCTCACATGCCCTATTGCTAGTGAAAAAAAAAAAAGGAGTAAAAAGAGCATAAGTCTTTGGAATTAAACTGACTTGGGCCAAAGGGTAGACTCTGCAACCTACCAGCAGTGTGATCTTGGGCAAGTTACTTAGCCTCTCTGTACATCAGTGGCAGTGGCAGGCACAATGACAAATGTACTAAATGTACATATAGATACGTACATATACATATCTCATCTGATCCTCATAACAATCCTATTAGATTGTAATCTCCATTTTAATACGAAAAAAATGGTTCAGTGAGCTTAAGTAAACTTGTTCAAAGTCATACATGTTGTAGAGTTTGTATTCAAACCATGATCAAGATGGTTCTAAAACCTACTTTTACCATTACTCCCATCAGGCTACAGTCCTTCTACTCCAATCTAAGCATCAGTTATTTTCTTCACCGTCTCTCTGGTCACTGAGAAATCAAGTTTGGGCCACACAGCTAACCACAACAGAACTGTATAATCCCATCTACAGAGTGAGTAGCCAATGACAACTTAAATGCCTGCTCAGGAAACGCTTAGAAATAAAACATGGAAACCTCACTTCTTCAAGCCATGTTTGTTACCAGTGTCACCATAATAATATATCTAACTGAAGAGAAGCAAGTGTCCCAACTCTAAGGACAAAAAGGGAAGTTGTAACAAGAATGCAAAGGGCAGCATAAGACGTATATTTTATACAGTCAGTTTTCACTTGATTTTCCAGTAGTGCTGCTAATGCATTTTTTCTTGCAAATTAGTTCCGTATTCACTGATCATAACATCAGATGCTGCAAGTTTAGCTCGGGATAACAGAAGCAGGCATTTCAATCTTGTGTGAAGTAATCAGAAATAGGATGCCTTGTTTTCCATAAAATATCATGCTAGGGCTTTTGAGTGACAGTAAAACTGGGGCCACCAGATGAGTTGTGGGACTGGGAAGTTTTCTAAGACCGTACTAGTAGTTGGCACAATTAAAAGGTCAGGAAGCCAAAGAAGTAAGACAGAGATACAGAAATACACAGACATCAGAAGTCAGAGCAGGCAGTGGGGTCATGTGTTTCGGTGGAGTAAATGGGAGAAGTCCATACAAAAAACCATTAATTGAGGCACCTAGCTTGAACCATACTCTTACATACTTTCTCTCACAGAAAGAATATACCAGCTGTCCTCAGCTAGCAGCAAAGAGGGTAATGATGTCTGGCTGAGCAAAAGAGACACAGAATAACTAGCTGGTAGGGGGGAGATAGTACAGAAATGTGATTAGGCACTCTGGCAATAGAGTCTCAAAATGACTGTGGTCAAAGTTATGACTGAGAAAGTACACCAGGAAGTTAGTCCAATAGCCAGCACACAGTAAAATCTCAACAAATTTTTTAGGTCCTGCAAAAAGGATTATGCCTAAAAACCAAAGGAGGAAAGTTTCCAAGTGTATGCAAAGTGATCTTTTTAGCCACACATCTACATAGCAACATTTTTGATAAAATTGTATTTTTCAACACATAATAACTAAAATTGAGGGTAAGTTAATGACCAAGGATAACCTCAAAATAGCTTATTTTGGAAATACAAATGTACACTAATTATTGCCAGCTAGCAACATGTGTACTACAATGCTTTATAAGCTTTCTGACTTTATAAGAAAGAAAAAAGAATTTTGGTTAAATCTATAGCCAGTTATCCATATTTTGAATTTCTGTATAATCCTGGCACATTCTTAAGTGGCCCAAGTAAGTGAAGAGCAACAATGTTACAATCCTTATATAGTCAATTGTATCGACCAATCCCTTATATAGTCAATTGTATCGACCATTTGGGAATATTAGCACATTGATGGTTCTGTTCAAATTGTAGTGGAATGGGTAGTTACTTTATATCTCTGTTGAAGCATTTCCTTCCTTTTTTCTAGATTATGTACTTAATAGAGACAACCCGGGGCTATAGAGACACAAATAATTTAGAGTCAGAAAACCTAAGACCAAGGCCTAGTTCTACCCCTTACAGGATGAGCTAACTCTCTGTGCCTCAGATCCCCCACCTACATAACAAAGGTAATAATATCTGCCTCTCTCAGTGTAGGTATTATTCATCTTTATATCCATGATGGACCTGAAAACTGTGCCAGACAAACAGTGAGCAGATGCCCAAGAAACATCTGTTGCATGGTGATGAAAATTTCAAAAAAAAGATAGTAATTTATGACCCTGGAATTTTGTGTTTGCCAGAAAGACACTCATATTAAAAAAATATTGTAATAATTCTACAATTATCACACCACTCAAAATCATTTTACTGAAATAGATTGCTTTGACCTGATGTAAACTTCATCTTTGAATTGGCATCACTTGACCCAGTAAACAGGTAACTATACATTGCAGAGACTATGGATTTTTACCTTCCTAAAGGACATGCATAAGTAACACATGCCAAACATTCAAACATATTTAGAAGATACAATTAACCTAATTACCATAGGATATAAACAAGATCCAGAGTCTCATAGTATAATATACAAAATGTCCAGGATATGATCCAAAATTACTTGGCATACAAAAAAATAAAACAAAATTCGACTCACATGGGCAAAGATGATCTATAGTTGCCAACACTGAGATAACACAGATGATAGAGTTATCAGACAAAGATATTAAAGCAGTTATAAAAATGCTGCAATAAATAAGGGTAAACACTCTCGAAAGGAATGGAAAGATAGTATGTTTCTGCAAAGAAACAGAAGCTATAAATAAGACCAAATAGAGGGGCTTCCTTGGTGGCACAGTGGTTAAGAATCTACCTGCCAATGCAGGAGACCCGGGTTTGATCGCTAGTCTGGGAAGATCCCACATGCCATGGACCAACTAAGCCCGTGCGCCACTACTACTGAACCTGCACTCTAGAGCCCACGAGCCACAACTACTGAGTCTGCGTGCCACAACTACTGAAGCCCACGCTCCGCAACAAGAGAAGCCACCGCAATGAGAAGCCCGCACACCGCAACAAAGAGTAGCCCCCACTCACCGCAACTGGAGAAAGCCCGCGTGCAGCAACAAAGACCCAATGCAGCCATAAATAAATAAATAAAATCTATTTAAAAAAAAACCCAAACAAACAAAAAACCTCACTAGGTGCATTCAATAGCAGAATGGAGATGACAGATAAAGATAAAACAATATAAATTCTCCAATCACAGTAACAGAGAGGAAAAAGATTGAAAAAAGAAAATGAACAGAGGGTTATGGATCTGAGAGATAACAGCACAAAGCCTAATATTTGTACCATCAGAGTCCAAAAAGAAAAGGAAGATTATGGTACAGAAAAACATATTTAAAGAAATAGAGGCAGAAATTTCCCCAAATTTTGAAAAAGACATAAATCTACAGGTTGAAGGAGCTCAGAAAATTTCAAACTGGATAAAGCCAAAGAAATCTATACCCAGACACATAATAATCAAAATGCTGATGACTAAAGAAAAAGAAAAAAATCTTCAAAGTGGCCAGAGAAAAATAACATATTGCTTACAATGCAGTAACAGTTGGAATGACTGTGGATTTCTCATGTGAAACCACGGAGGTAAGTAAGAAAAAAGCAGCACATTTTTAAACAGCTGAAAAGAACTGAAGATGAAATAAAAACATTCTCAGGTGATGGAAAACTATGAGAATTCAAAGCCACTGAACTGCTATAAAGGAAATTCTTTGTAGAGAAGGAAAACTGGAAAATCAAAACTGAAGGAAGAGAAGCAGAAATAATGAATATCCAGATAAATAAAATAGACTATTTTTCTCCTCTTGAGTTCTTTAAAATATGCATCACAGTTAAAAGCAATCATTATAGCACTGTCAGGATTTTCAATATATTTGGATAAAACAATACAAGATAAAAGGGAGTAAAAAGGGGTCTATACAGTGGAAGATTTCTGCATTCAGCTTAGGGTGGTAAACTATGGATTGTAAAAAGACTGTGAAAAGTGAAGTGTGCATATTGTAATCCCTAGAGCAACCACTAAAAAAAACCAAACTATACAAAGACATATAGTAAAAAATAAAGTAAAATGGAATAATAAAAAATGTTCAAATAAGCCAAAGGAAAACAGAAAATGAGAAAATGAATGAGAAACAGAAGGGAAAAAACAGAAAACAATAAATTGATAGGCTTTAGATCCAAATATATCAATAATGACATTAAATGTAAATGGTATAACAACCAATTAAAAGATAGAGATTGTAAACTAAGCTGTCTACAAGAGATCCATTTCAGATATGATGATATAGCTACATTAAAAAGTAAAAGAATAGAGAGAAACGTTAGCAAAAATGGCACAGTAAGGACTTCTGAAAATTTGTTCCTCTATAAAATCAATAAAAAAACTGGCAAAAATGTGAGAATCAAAATAATGGAAATTAACCAAAGGCTTGGAGCAATCCAAAGAGCATTTATTTTTTTTTAATGGCTGTATCGTGGTGAGAACAATGAATTTTGAGAAATTTTTAATTGTCTAAAACTATCTCCTGTTCTCCAGCTTGGCAGTAGCCTTAAAAAGTAACAGCTTGAATTCCTAAAGGAGCAAAATGGAATTTAAGATCTCTCAAAGCCTCATTCCTGAAGAATTGTCATGAACTGACCTGTCTGGAGATTCCCTGGAAGACCCAAATTAAAGGCTCTCTCTATCAGACCTGATTTGGAATATGCCTACTACAAAAAGCATTTTCCCTGTGTGGGGTGGGACAGGGTGTTTTTCAAAGAAAATTACTGACAAGTATTTTAAGTTTGTGACTGCCTGAGGTTGTAGATAACAGCTACAGCAAAGAACAGACTATAGCTTAGCAGAAAAACCTGGCGAAGTCATATCCATAGGGGCTTTTAAACTATTGGACATATTCCTGGGAATATAGATGGTTATGCACATATGCTGGACTGTGGTTATGCTCAAGAAAGACCTGGGAAGGCACTAAGATCTCACTTACAGTTGACTTTGAGGTTCTGTGCAAGCAACAAGTGATGGCTCAGGCAGAATTGTCCACTACTTGACCGAGTGCTGAAGGCATGGCCCAACACACACAAAGAGCCACAGCAAAGACTGGAAATATTGATTGTTCCAGGCATTTAAGGAAATCTCAGTCCAATCATTAGCTGAACACTAAGCTAACAAAACAGAAACTTCAGTGGCCACACACAGCAAAGAACACAGACTTAGGAAATTACTTCATAAAACTCTCTAAACAAACAAATACGAATAAAACAAGTAGCAAAACCAGCAAACATTGGGAAGGGGGTAGAATATGATGTCCAGAGTTCCCACATTGTATTATTTAAAATGTTTGGTTTTTAACAAAAATAATAACAAGACATGAAAGGAAATAAGAAAATTGTGGCCCATACAGAAGGGAAAGAAAGCAATCAATAGAAACACACTGAGGAAACATAGTCATTGGACTTACTGGACAAAGATTTTGAATCAGTTATTTTAAATATGTTCAAAGAGTTAAAAGAAACTGCATCTACAGAACAAAAAGAATGCATGAGAATTACTGTCTCAACCTAAAGAGAATATTAATAAAGAGAAAGTATTTTTTAAAACTAAATAGAAACTCTGGAGTTAAAAAAATAAAATAATTAAATTGAAATATCACTAGAGTGGCTCAAGAGCAAACTTCAGCAGGAAAAAGAATGAGTGAACTTGAAGATACATCAATGGAGATTATTCATTTGGAGAACAGAAAGAAAAAAAGAATGAAAAAAGAAATGAACAGAGCCTCAGTGACTTGTGGGACAACATCAAATAAAACAACATACACACAATGGGTGTCACAGAAGGAAAGAAGAGAGAGAAAGGAGCAGAAAGAATATTGGAAGAAATACTGGCCAAAAATTTCCACAAATTGATGAAAAACATCAATCTACACATCCAAGGAACTCAACAAACTCTAATTAGAAAAACTCAAAGAGATCCACACGAAGACATATCATAATCAAACTTTCAAAAGATAAATACAAAGAGATAACCTTGAAAGCAGCAAGAAAAGAAGTGACTACTGATGAAAGAAATTGAAGATGATACAGGGTTTCCCTGGTGGTACAGTGGTTAAGAATCCAGCTGCCAATGCAGGGAACATGGGTTCAAGACCTGGTCCAGGAAGATCCCACATGCCACGGAGCAACTAAGCCCGTGTGCCACAACTACTGAGCCTGCGTTCCAGAGCCCATAAGCCACAATTCCTGAAGCCTGGGCGCCTAGAGCCCATTCTCTGCAACAAGAAAAGCCACTGCAATGAGAAGCCCGCGCACCACAACGAAGAGTACCCCCGCTCACCACAACTAGAGAAAGCCCACACACAACAACAAAGACCCAATGCAGCCAAAAATAAATAAATAAAATAAATAAGTTTTTAAAATACCTTAAAAAATAATAAAGATGATACAAACAGATGGAGAGATATACCATGTTCTTGGATTGGAAGAATCAACATTGTGAAAATGACTCTACTACCCAAAGCAATCTACAGATTCACTGCAATCCCTATCAAACTACCAATGGCATTCTTCACAGAACTAGAACAAAAAATTTCACAATTTGTATGGAAACACAAAAGACCCCGAATAGCCAAAGCAATCTTGAGAAAGAAAAATGGAGCTGGAGGAATCAGGTTCCCAGACTTCAGACTATACTGCAAAGCTACAGCAATCAAGACAGTAAGGTACTGGCACAAAAAAACAGAAATATAGATCAATGGAACAGGATAGAAAGCCCAGAGATAAACGCATGCACATATGGTCACCTTATCTTTCTTTTTCTTTTTTTTTTTTTTGCGGTACACGGGCCTCTCACTGTTGTGGCCTCTCCCGTTGTGGAGCACAGGCTCTGGACATGCAGGCTCAGCAGCCATGGCTCACGGGCCCAGCCGCTCCACGGCATGTGGGATCTTCCCAGACCGGGGCACGAACCCATGTCTCCTGCATCGGCAGGCGGAATCTCAACCACTGCGCCACCAGGGAAGCCCAGTCACCTTATATTTGATAAACGAGGTAAGAATATACAATGGAGAAAAGACAGCCCCTTCAATAGTGGTGCTGGGAAAAATGGACAGCTACATGTAAAAGAATGAAATTAGAACATTCCCTAACACCATACACAAAAATAAACTCAAAATGGATTAAAGACCTAAATGTAAGGCCAGACACTATCAAACTCTTCGAGAAAAACATAGGCAGAACACTCTATGACATAAATCACAGCAAGATCCTTTTTGACCCACCTCCTAGAGAAATGGAAATAAAAACAAAAATAAACAAATGGGACCTAATGAAACTTCAAAGCTTTTGCACAGCAAAGGAAACCATAAACAAGATGAAAAGACAACCCTCAGAGAAAATATTTGCAAATGAAGCAACTGACAAAGGATTAATCTCCAAAATATACAAGCAGCTCATGCAACTCAATATCAGAAAAACAAACAACCTAATCCAAAAATGGGCAGAAGACCTAAACAGACATTTCTCCAAAGAAGATATACATATTTCCAACAAACACATGCAAGGATGCTCAACATCACTAATCATTAGAGAAATGCAAATCAAAACTACAATGAGGTATCACCTCACACCGGTCAGAATGGGTATCATCAAAAAGTCTACAAACAATGAATGCTGAAGAGGGTGTGGAGAAAAGGCAACCCTCTTGCACTGTTGGTGGGAATGAAAATGATACAGCCACTACGGAGAACAGTATGGAGGTTCCTTAAAAAACTAAAAATAGGGCTTCCCTGGTGGCGCAGTGGTTGAGAGTCTGCCTGCCAATGCAGGGTGCATGGGTTTGTGCCCCAGTCTGGGAAGATCCCACATGCTGCCAGGCGGCTGGGCCCGTGAGCCATGTCCACTGAGCCTGCGCGTACGGAGCCTGTGCTCTGCAATGGGAGAGGCCACAACAGTGAGAGGCCCAAATATCACAGAAAAAAAAAAAACTAAAAATAGAACTACCATATGACCCAGCAATCCCACTACTGGGCATATACCCAGAGAAAACCATAATTCAAAAAGAGTCATGTACCACAATGTTCATTGCAGCACTATTTACAATACCCAGGACATGGAAGCAACCTAAGTGTCCAATGACAGATGAATGGATAAAGAAGATGTGGCACATATATACAATGGAATATTACTCAGCCATAAAAGGAAACGAAATTTAGTTATTTGTAGTGAGGTGGATGGACCTGGAGTCTGTCATACAGAGTGAAGTAAGTCAGAAAGAGAAAAACAAATACCGTATGCTAACACATATATATGGAATCTAAAAAAAGAAAAAAAATTGTCCTGAAGAACCTAGCGGCAGGACAGGAATAAAGACGCAGACATAGAGAATGGACGTGAGGACACGGGGAAGGGGAAGGGGAAGCTGGGACGAAGTGAGAGAGTGGCATGGACATATACACACTACCAAATGTAAAACAGATAGCTAGTGGGAAGCAGCCACGTAGTACAGGGAGATTAGCTCAGTGCTTTGTGTCCACCTAGAGGGGTAGGATAGGGAGGGTGGGAGGGAGACACAAGAGGGAGGAGATACAGGGATATATGTATATGTATATGTATAGCTGATTCACTTTGTTATACAGCAGAAACTAACACAAAATTGTAAAGCTATTATACTCCAATAAAGATATTAAAAAAAAAGAAAGAGAAGAAGTGACTCATTTACAAGGAATCATCGACAAATTGGCAGCTGATTTCTAATCAGAAACCATGGAGGCTAGAAGGCAGTGGATTAACATATTCAACGTGCTGAAAGAAAGAAAACTAAAATACCAAGAATTCTATATCCAGCAAAACTATCTTTCAAATAAAGGAGAAACTGGGAGTAACTGTTTAATGGCTACAGGGTTTTCTTTTGGGGTGTGAAAATGTTTTGAAAGTAGATAGAGACAGTGGTTGTACGACATTGTTAATGTACTAATTGTCACTGAATTGTTCACTTTAAAATGGTTAATTTTATGGTATGTGAATTTCACCTCAATTTTAAAAATGAAGGATAAATTTAAAACATTCCTAGAAAAACAAAAACCAAAAGAATTTGTCACTAACAGACCTGCACTACAAGAAATACTAATCCTTCAAGCTAAAATGAAAGGACATAGACAGTGACTTTGATCTACATGAAGAAACAAAGAACACCAGTAAAGGTAACTCCATAGGTAAATATAAAAGACAGTATACATGTATTTTTGTTTATAATTCTGTTTTCCTCCTACTTGATTTAAAAAACAATGACATAAAGCAAACATTATAAATCTGTGTTTATGGAAACACAATGTATAAATATATAATTTATGAAAATAATAGCATAAAGAAGAGGGAGGAACAGACCAAAGTTTTTGTATATTATTTTAAGGTGGTATTAACTGAACTAGGTTGTCATAAATTAAGAAGTTAACTCTGATAATATGAGAAAAGAATCTGAAAAAGAATGAATACGTGTATATGTATAACTGAATCACTCTACTGTACACTTGAAACTAAAACAACATTGTCAATCAACTATATTGCAATAACATTTTTTAAAATAAAATTTAATAAAAGGGCTTTTGCTTGGATACTAAAAGAAAAAGAAATATCTAGAATAGGCAAATCTATAGAGACAGAAAGTAGATTAGCAGTTGCCTAGGACTAGAGGGAATGGCAGCATTGGAGGTCATGGCTAGGAGGTGCAGGATTTCTTTTGGGGTAATGAAAACACTCTAAAATTGACTGTTATTATGGATGCGCAACTGTGAATATATGAAAAGGCACTGAATTGTACACTTTAAATGGGTGAATTGTGTAGTATGTAAATTATATCTCAATAAAGCTGTTAAGAAAAAAGCAAAAAAAAAGAAGTTAATAGGACAAGAACTAAGAGAATAACTACAAATATATAGCAAAAGAAGTGACAAGGGAATTAAAATGGCATAGTAAAAATATATATATTTAAAACAAAAGAAGTCAGAAATGGAAGAATAGTGGGACAAGAAAAGATGTAAAATATAGAAAACAAATAGTAAAATGACAGATGTAAATCCTACCTTATTAGTAATCACATTAAATGGAAATTTATTACACTCTCTAATTAAAAGGCAGAGATTAGCAGGATATAAAAACATAATCTAACTATATGTTGTCCACAAGAGACATACTTTAGATTAAAAAACACAAATATTTTCAAAGTATACAGATGGAAAAAGATATAGGTATACCATGAAAACAGTAATCAAAAGAGAGCTGGAGTGGCTATACTAATATTAGTATTATACTAATAACAATATCAAAAAATTGTTACTAGACACAAAGGACATTGTATAAAGGTAAAGGGTTAATCCATCAGGAAGATGTAACAATTCTAAACATATCTGAATCTAAGAACTCCAAAATACATGGAGCAAAAGCTGACAGAATAAAAGAAAGAAATAGAATTGTTGAAAGAAAACAATTCAACAATAATAGTCAAAGACTTCAATACCCCACTTTCAATAATGTATAGCACAACTAGACAGAAGATCAGCAGAGAAACAGAAGACACAAACAATTATAAACCAAGTAGACCTAACAAACATTTATACAATGCTTCCTCCAAAAACAGCAGAATGCACATTCTTCTCAAGTGTCCATGGAACATTCTTCAGGATAGACCACAAATCTAAAACAATTTTAAATAATTTTAAAAGATTGAAATGATACAAAGGATGTTTTGACCATAATGGAATGAAATTAGAAATCATAACAAAAGGAAATTTGAGAAATTCACACATATGTGGAGATTAAAAGCAGAACTATAGAAAATAAATTACCATGCAAACACTAATCAAGTGTTAGTACCTATATTAAAATATAGGAGTGCCTATATTAAAATCAGAAAATGTAGACTATAGAGCAAAAAGAATTATCAGGGAAGTATCACATTACATAATGACAAAAGCATCAATCCACCAAGAAAGCATACCAACTATAAATATGCATGCACCTAACAAAAGGGCTTCAAAATACATGGAGACTCAATATAGTAAAGATGTCAATTCTCCCCAAATTGATCTATGTGTGTAACATGATTGCAACCAAAATCCCTGCAAGATTTTCTCTGTACATACAGACAAGCTGACCCTAAAATTCCTATGGAAATCAAAAAGATCCAGAATAACCAAAACAATTTTGAAACAGAAAAATAAAATTAAAGAGATCACAGCACACAATTTTAAGCCTTACTATAGAGCTCCAATACTACAGACAGCAGACAGTATAGTATTGATATAGATCTATGGAATAGAACTGAGGAAATGGGTCCACACATACACGACCAATTGAGCTTTCACAAAGGTTCAAAGGCAATTCAATGGAGCAAAAACAGCCTTTTCCACAATGGTTGGAATAATTAGACACCTGTATGGAAAAATAATGAACCTCTCCTTAAAATCATGTCTAATGCAGAGATTAACTCAAAATTGTAAAACTATAAAATTTTTAGAAGGGAACATGGGAGAAATTGTTTTGACCTGAGGCTGGGCAAAGAGTCCTTTTACATGACACCAAAAGCACAATCTATTACAAAAAAAAAAAATGATCACTTGGAGTGATTCATCACAAGTAAAACTTTTGCTTTGAGAAAGAGACTTTTAAAGAAAACAAAAAGACAAGCTACAGATTAGAAGAAAATATTTGCAAATCATATATTCCACAATGGACTTGTATTTACAATATATAAAGAGCTCTTGCATAATAGATCTCCAAGGGCATTATCCTGAGAGAAGAAAAATCCCAAAAGGTTACTGTCCAATTCCATTTATATGATGTTCTTGAGGTGACAGAATTAAAGTGATAGAAAACAGATCAGTGGTTACTACATAAGTTAGAGTTGAGGGAAGAGTGTGACTATCAAAGGGTAACACAAGGGAGTTCACTTGTGGTGATGGAACAGTCTGGTACCCTGATTTTCATGATGTGTATTCAAATCTACTCATGTAATAAACTTCAGAGAACAATACATGAAAAAGTACATGTAAAAATTAGTGAAATCGTAATAAAGTCTATACCTGAGTTAACAGTATTACGCCAGGGTCAATTTTCTGGTTTTGACAATGTACTATGGTTATGTAAAATATCATCATGGGGGCAATCTAGGTGAAGGGTACATAGGAATTCTCTGTGCTATTTTCATAATTTCTTGTAATTTGTAAACTATTTCAAAATTTAAAATTGTATTAAAAGAACTCAACAATACGTAAACAATCCAATTTAAAAATGGGCAAAAGACTTGAACAGACACTTTGCTAAAGAGGATACATATATGGCCAGTAAACACATAAAAAGATGCTCAACATCATTAGCTACTGTGGGAATGTAAATTAAAGTCATTGTTGAGATACCATTACACACCTATTAAAATGGCTAAAGTAAATATTGTTGACAATACCAAGTGCTGACCAGGATCTGAAGTGACAGCAACCCTCATCCACTGCTGGTGGGAATGCAAAATGGTACAGCTGCTCTGGAAAACCATTTGGCAGCTTCTGATACAGTTAAGTATACACTTATCACATGACCTAGAAATCCTACATCTAGGCATTTATCCCAGAGAAATGAAAACTTATGGAACTTATGTTAACACAAAAACCTATACTCAATTGTGTATAGCATCCTTATTTGTAATTTCCCCAAAATGGAAACAACCCAAATGTCCTTCAACTTGAGAATGTAAGAACAAATTGTAGTACATTCAAACCATGGACTACTACTCAGCAATAGAAAGGAACACTCTATTCATACATGCAACGACTTGGATAAATCTCAAAGGCATTATGCTGAGTGAGAGAAGTCACTCTCAAAAGGCTGCAACATTGTAAGATGCCATTTATGTGACATTCTGTAAAAGGCAAAACCATAGTGATAGAGAACAGATCAGCGTTGCCATGAGTTACGACTGGGATGCTACAAAGGAGTAGCAAGAGGAAGTTTTTTGAAGTGATGTCTGTTCTGTATCCTCATTTCGGTGGTGGTCACATGAATTTATAGATGTGTTAATAATCAAAAACCTGTACACCAAAAGAGTCTGTATGCTAACTAACTATGCTAATTTTAATAAAATTAACCTAATTATGCTAGCAATACTATCATTTCACAATCTAGAGATTTAAAACTAAGAGCACGTGTGCACATAGTGCTTACAAAGTACAGGCATTTTTCTAAGTATTTTACAAATATTAACCCATTTAATTTTCACAATAACCCTATGAGGTAAGTACTAGAATTCTCGCCATTGTACACACTGGGAAAGTGATACACATTGAGGTTAAACAATTTGTCTGAGATGACAGAGCTAGGAAGTGGTGGGGCTGCGATTGAAGCCACTCTTCAGTCTAAGCCCAGAGTCTCTGCTGTTAACTGTGAAGCTCTACCGTGTTCTATGCTATATGCTATGAGCTCTTTAGAAGATATTCTCTCCTCATTAATAAACCTATTTGAGGTACTTATTAACTGATACATTTTTAAGACAGCCCTTAAGATTTAAATTCAAATAACCAACTAGTCAGAAAGAGACAAAAAGAGGAAGCAAAAGAGCTATCTGTCATAATTTACACTTCACTTTCCCACTTACTATACTGATTAACACAGGTGGCTGGTTTCTTGCCATGAATTGTTTTGTTCTCCTTGCATAAATCCATACAATACCTGCTATTTAAATACAGACAAAAATGAACCTTTCTCTGGGCTTCCCTGGTGGCGCAGTGGTTGAGAGTCCGCCTGCCGATGCAGGGGACGCGGGTTCGTGCCCCGGTCCGGGAAGATCCCACATGCCGCAGAGCGGCTGGGCCCGTGAGCCATGGCCGCTGAGCCTGCGCGTCCGGAGGAGAGGCCACAACGATGAGAGGCCCGCATACCGCAAAAAAAAAAAAAAAAAAAAAAAAAAACCTTTCTTATTCTCAAAATTGCTGAAGGAAGTTTGGGTTTCTTACAGTAGCTGGAGAAGGGGGAGTTTTTGAACTTCTTTGCTGGTATTAAAATTAATTTCTAAAGGCATGTAGGACAATGTTACTGAAAAGATTATTAGTTTATGCAGTCTTGATTTGTGTTTGTTCCTACCACATTGCCTTTGCCTCCATTCAGAATAGTTGATGAAAACTCACACACGCCAAAGTGCTGAGCAAAGACAAAAAACAAGTAATACAAAATCTCTCCTTGGGGAAAAGAAAGAATAGATGTTAGAGAGGACCATGCTTAGTTATTGTTTTTGAAATAAATTTGACCAGAAAAATTAATTGGGTGGTGCTGTTTAAATCATACTGTCTCTTCAAGGTCTGATTTTACTTCGAGGGGAAAACAAAGCCAGATATGTTGTTTTGGGAAGGAAATGGATCCTGTGGGTTTTTATAGTTAGGATGCCTTTGGATCGTTTCCTTCTTTTATGTGTTCAAAATAAGTCCTAAATGAAGGGATAATTTCATGAAGTAGACAGGGAATGAGCCTGATTAGAGGTTAGGAAATGTATAAGAGCAAGAATGTATATAAGTTCATCGTTAAACAACCCCGGACACATTCAGTGACTATTCTCAAATCCACATTAACATATCACAGACAGCTGTACTTTCTAAGGTCCACCATTTGAGAATTAAACTGCCTGTTTATATTTCAAATGCTTGACTCTGCCAGTGACTGGAAAGTGTGAGGGCAGAAGTGCACCAGGGGCCAGGAAGGAGGAGGGAGGTTCTGATGAAAACTGGGAGGAGAGTGTGATACATTTGCTATTCATTCAACTAACAGGCACTGAGCACCTGCTAAGTGCTGGGCAATGCCCCAAGGGCAGGACAGAAGTTGAAGGAATATGCAGTGAACACATACTGAAGGACTTTGTATTCTATGCCAAGGAGTTTTACATTTTATGTCTTTTGTTTAAACACAAATAATCCATGTTTACTGTACAATATTTTAAGAATACAGAAAACAAAATGTTAAAAAAAAAACCCTGTAATTCCACCACCCAAAGCTGCACGCTCTCTCTTTGGGTCTGTGTCTGTCTTTCCCTCTTTCTAGATAGATAGATATGTCTCTCTTTACATCTGTTGAGAGAAATATGTGTACACTCTTCCTCTCTCTCTCTCTCTCGGGTTTTTCTCACTTAAAAAATATAGAATGACTATTCATATCATTAAATCTTCTTCAACAACATTTTTTAATAGCTGCATAGGATTCTATCATATTGCTATTTCATAATTTAACCAGTCCTTTATTGCTTGTTGTTTCCTATTTTTGCAATTATAGTAGCGGTTATTTTTGAAATGCAATCATATTTGCATTCCGTGACAGCTGTTGTCCAGAAACATGGCAGTTTCAGGCTGCCCCAGGGTAGAACTGCTAAAGAGAAAAGGAAGAGTAGAAGATCATTGAATGATAAATAAGGAGAGAAGTTGGGCATTTTGTGGGAAAAAAAAAAAGGATTCATGTAAGGCGGTTCCTACTAGAGAGAGAATAGTAAGAGGGAGGAAAGGCTCTGTCCATGCTGTGGGCGGGCTCGGGTTAAGTTATTCACTCAAAAAAACTTTATTGAATGCCTACTGAGAACATATGAATCAACTCAGACTCTGGATCCTAGAATAACCTAACCAAGGTTTCCAATATGATTTCCTATGCAAGCTATCATCAGTCAATGGTTCACTCGAGGCATCTGACCCTTGACAAAGAACTGACTGGCCATGGTAGCTAGATGATCACCTACATTTCCCAAGTTCTATTTCCATATTAAGTTAAATCATCAGAAAGCCAAGTACCTGGACCATATTATCTCAGCCTCCAAAGAAATGTCTAAACTGAATTACGATTTAATATTACATTCTCACCCTTTATGTACAAGGTCGATACAGGAATTATCCATTTCAACAGGGTTGTTGTTCCTTCGCAAAACTGTAGTTGAAGATTCTGATATAATCTATTATCTCTCACAGAAGGGTCCATATAATAAATTTCATGATAAAAGTTGTCTGGGTAAAAGAAGTATACATATTTTTTTCTCCTGTAACAATAAAAACTATACAAGCCAATGTATCTTCCTGTTTACTTTTTGCTGCTAGGAAACAGACTGTTGGATTGGTCTGTCCAAATACTTCATGGCATCCACCCTTTCTGGTTCCTTTAGTTTGTCTCCTTCGTTTTTATGTTTTAAAGGTCCTACGTTTATACTGTTTAATTTTGCACCACTACCTCAGATCCTTTTGAAGGTATATGGAATGAAAAGAATCTTAAATAAATCTGTCACTGAAAACTTTTAACAACTGGGCCACATGTTACTAAAACCTGGCTCAATGGTTATCAATATCTGATTGGGGCTGTGAGACTTGATATTTGTTAGGTGATAGTTTTGATTGTGGTGTAATTAGTCTCCATGTGATTAATGTCTTGAAATGTGCCATTCTAATTCGTTTTCATAACATATAAATGTACACATGCAAGTGCTAATGACGTAGCATCTCAAGATGACTAAACCTCTAGAGAAATCGATAACTCCCATCTTTAATGAATATAACACTGAGCTGTTCCTTTTCTGTGCAGAAAGCAATAAAGAATGGAACGAAGCCAACTCAAAATTGTATGAATGTGCTCTTCTCTCTTCTCTACCTCTAATCTGAAGAGAAATGACTTACAGTGAAACCTACTTAAAACCCTTCAATGGCTCTCCACTTAAAAAGAGTTTTTATCTTTGGGATAAAGTCCAACGGCTATGGTAAGATGTTCATGCTAGCTTAAGTAAAAAAGGCAAATTACAGAACAATATGATCTCAATTTTATCACACATACACAAATAAAACAGACCAAAAATGGGCACTGAAATTGACAATAGGGTTAAAAATTATTCTTTTTTTTAAATCAATATATTCTTATTTTTCTAAAATAAGCATGTGGGGGGCTTCCCTGGTGGCGCAGTGGTTGAGAGTCCGCCTGCCGATGCAGGGGACACGGGTTCGTGCCCCGGTCCGGGAGGATCCCACATGCCGTGGAGCGGCTAGGCCCGTGAGCCACGGCCACTGAGCCTGCGCGTCCAGAGCCTGTGCTCCGCAACGCGAGAGGCCACAGCAGTGAGAGGCCCGCGTACCGCAAAAAATAAAAAATAAAAAAAAATAAGCATGTGGGGCTTCCCTGGTGGCGCAGTGGTTAAGAATCCGCCTGCCAATGCAGGGGATACGGGTTCGAGCCCTGGTCCGGGAAGATCCCACATGCCACGGAGCAACTAAGCCTGTGCGCCACGACTACTGAGACTGCACTTTAGAGCTCGCGAGCCACAACTACTGAAGCCCGTGTGCCACAACTACTGAAGCCCGTGCGCCTAGAGCCCGTGCTCTGCAACAATAGAAGCCACTGCAATGAGAAGCCCGCGCACCACAACGAAGAGTAGCCCCTGAGTAGCACCACAACTACAGAGTAGCACCACAACTACAGAAAACCCATGTGCAGCAACGAAGACCCAACACAGTCAAAAATAAATAAATTTATTAAAAAAATAATAATAAAATAAAATAATGTGTTAGTTCTGTCATCAGGAAAAGAGAATCATTCTTCTGAACGGTTCAAATATTCACATTCCAGAAATTAGAGACCCCCCTGGAGGCATGGTGGAGCTGGTAGAATACTATAAGCCTCTCTCTTTAGATTGAGCGCACCTGGGCTGTGAGAAGACACATGATATCCACAAAGTGTCACAGCCAATGAATGGCAGAACTTAGAACAGATCCAAGGCTCCATCCAGTACAGTGCTCTGATGCCCCAGCTACCTGTCTGAGCTCTGGCAAGACACTAAGGACTTAGCCTTTAGGGGCCAGGCTAAGCTACAGGACTCGAAGATTTCTTCCAACTTTAAGAGTCTATGAAATACAATCTGGCAATAAGCCTTCTCTCGGGTTGGAAGCCCTAGAGTGAGACAAAAGAGAAACAAATAAAAAGTATTTTTAAGGCAAAACAATGTTCAAAGACAGAATGATTTTTGGACCTCTGGAAGGGACACAGTCCTAGAATTCAATACTTTTTTTTGTTAATTTCAGATTGTACATCTTGCTTGCTTAAAAATAACATTTCTACCTAAATGAAGAAAATATGGCAGATAAAGAGAGATCTTTTGGCTGGCCTCCTGACCCCTTGGTCCAGAGCTTATTAACGGATATGTTGGGAGATTGATTTTTATTCAGGGACTAGGAGTTGGCTTGAGCTTTCAAATTCCACCTCTTTCCTTCCAATAGAATGGTCTTTCCTTTTAAAAGCTTCGAGCCTCTGAGCTGAGGCTACACAAGCCTCAGTCAGATCAGTTTATTGTTTTTTTAAGTGAGGGAATGGTGATAAATCAAAGGTAACTTTTGGACCATCGGCTCCCAATCCCTGGTCACAAGACAAATGATGGTGACCAAGAGACATCCTCCCTAAACTCCTGGCTGAACATGGAGTCAAGTATGCAGTACAGACTTTTTGTTTTGGGGAGATAGCATAGCTTCAGGACCATACTCTTGCAGACAATAGAAATAGTAATAATGGCGACGACTGTAGTGCTTTGTCCTCTCAGCAGCAACTCCCAAAGATGGGCCAGGACAACAGTTCTTTAGAGGACCTCTTGGCCTTGGTCTGTGTTGGGAGATGATTCTCCATGGAACTCTTGTGTTTCTGCATATCTTGTGAACAGAAGCACTGAGCGCCTTTGTTCTGGAATATCTTTTCGAGGATGTTTGTGTAGCAAACAGCCTCGGAAGACAGAGATTAAGTGTCTAACTCTGAAGGAAAGAGCAGGTTTGCTTAGAAGATACAGCTGAGTGTGGTCGAGTATAATGAAGATAATGTCTCTCCCTAGAGCAAAGGGCTGCTGTACTTACTGTCCATTATAAAAGATTTGAGCTCCCTAAATTCAGGGTTCCTCTCCTGTAATTCAACCCACTGAGCGTGCAGCTATCACCTGGCTGTCTTCACATCATCTTGGGGGTACTGGGACTCAGAGGGCCAGGGTAAAAATGCTGACACCCTGGCTACTGCCGTGAGGAATGAACTGTTCTTCGTCTCTGATCCAGGAGTCTTGCGCCTCCTGCCAGCAAGTCAAGTAAAAATTCGACCCATCACAATTCTTAACAATCTGCACTCCCTGTGACTGGACTCTTATAAAATCCATGGAAGCAATTAGGAAGAAAGTACAGAACCTGCAGCCTAAAGGTTAAAGGACTGCTCGTGGCTCAAGATAGTCATCGTGACATAACAACTGCGGTTGTTTTTGACAATTAACTACTTTAGTTGCAACTGGGGTCACAGGGTCACAAAACCTCATCAGTGCTTGATTTGGGGACACAGTGATAAAAGAACAGGTTTAGACCTAACCCAACATGTCTTCAAGGGCAGGTTTAGACAGAAGCTGAACTGACTTACGAAGTACCTCCTTGGAAGAATCAAAAAGTCCAGTCACTGATCAGTTCTGTACCTGGGAGAGCTTTGGTTTAACTCTCAGCCTGAACACCAACAAGTCTTTTTTGACACTGTTCAATTTACATAGTATCAATGTTTAAAAAATAAAATATTCAGAATAACTAATTCATTGCAGAGGGTTTCTGGAGGGTTTTTTTTTTCCAGCTCATTACAAACCATACAATATGCCAATGTATTCTTTTAGTGCAATTATGCAGAAGAAATACAATGCATGACTGGACCCCTTCATTCAGCAGTGGCCATGTTCCAAAAGCTAACTGAGAAAGATGTTACTTCCACTCCAAAAAACAAACGGTAATTCTTAAATGCCTACAGAAAGCCGAACGGCTTTTTAGATTTACTGGATTATTGCTTTACTATTTTAAAAATTCAGTAATTACATCTTAGCTGGGGGGTTACAGTATTCAGAATATAGCACAGTAATAGCCCACTTCTTTCCATCCTAAAAATTAACCCCACTTTTCATTTATGAGCATTGTTATCTGTGTAACTAAAATGACTCATAATTTGTTTTTTCCTGAAATGATAGGTTATACTCAGAAATCCTCATCTCTATTTTTAAAAAGGAAGGGAGATGGGAGGGATGTTCCCATCTTCACCTCCATGTCTAGCAAATAAGCCAAGGTTCCCCACCGTCTTTGCCTCAAAGGGTCCCCAAAGTACTTGTGGAAGCAGATGTTATGTGAGACTCACACTGAGTACTTGAGTCTTTCTGCTCCCTGAACACGTTAACTTGACACTTGGAAATATTGTGTTTGAAAGTTATTGTCACACATAAGTTTCTTAAATATTTCTGATAGAAAAGAGAACCACATGGTATCAATGAAAACAATAGTTTAATTAAATTTTACGTAAGAAAAAGCTTTCATTTTCCCACCCCTTATACTCCTGGTTGTGCAAATTTATTCTTCAAATGCGAATTCAGACGTTTGCTGTATCTGTCAAAGCCACAACTATTTTTGCTCCTGGCCTAACTGAAGCACTAAAGTTAAAGCAGTGCAAAGGGCATAACCCTGTGGAGTCTGCTCCCCAACTCCACCCACCTTCTGCAAAGAAAGCAGCAGAAGCCTTTTTACCAGGTCCTCTCTAAGTCCCTTAGTGGGAAGTGGCAGAAGCAGCTCCAGTGGGATGACGGGGAAAGATTATTGATCCAGGGCTAAGGGAGCTGACTTCAGCGGGCAGCTATCTGATTCACACATACGTTGGCCAAAAACCAGCTTTGAAGGACAAAGTTCCAGCAGGGGAAACAGGTAAGGACAGCGTAGTACTGACTCGGAATAGCTTTATTTCTCAGAGCTGAGTTTCTTCGGATGAAAACCCCCCACCCTCATCCCATGCCCATATACAGACACATCACCATCAGTATCAGGACCATCTGCCTTTCCTTTCTGGGGATTGTGCTGGGAGGTCCTTACTGGGAAAACAAACGGGAGGAAGCTGGATTTGCAGAACCTGGTATTTGAGTCGTACCTCGCCTAGCCCCGAAGCATTTTTGGCTCCCCCTTGTGGGCAGAAGCTGTATTAAAGCGCACCTTGTGTGAGGACCCAGGAGTTAACCTTTATCAGGAGAGTCAAAATCCTGGGAGAATATACTTATTTTCATTAAGTTAAAGGAATCAAGAGGGTGCTTGGGTGAAGGCAAATGAGTCATCAAAATCTTTGGGGTGATTCTCAATCTCACAACTAATATTGGTCCTTTGTTCCCCAATTTTAAAAATATACATCATTTGAGATAGCTCAGAACACAAAGCAGTCATGTGTATCTACTGGCTAATGATGATTAGAAATGTGGCTACAAACACTAAAATAGAGAGAAAACAATGAACTACATTTTACTTGACCTAGACCCTAGTCCCAGCTCTGTCCTAAGCTAACTGGATGAAGTTTGACAAGCCACTTAGCTGCTTTAGATCCTTTTTTTCCATAAATGATAACAGCTTTCATAGATACTTCACTGAACTGTTGAGAGTTTCAAGTTAGAGAGGATACCAAAGTATTTAAAAAAGCTATAGCGTCTTGTATCGAGCATATGTATATTGATAGACAACATATATGACCTAGAATTCCCTCTAACTTAATGAGTCTAGGCAAAATTATCTTCTCTATGAAGGCATACAGCTAGCAACCATTAAGGTGAGGCTGAGGGGTGGGGGAGGGGCCACAGAGAGGTCCTGAGTAAGACAGTCTTCAATCCTAACTCGAACCGATCTCTCTTTCACTGCGTGTTGAGAGCTTCAGTGTCCTCATTTCTAAAATGGGGTTAAAGATAGTAGCATCTTTTCCATTGAGCTGCTGTGTTAAATGAGATAATGCAGATAGACCACTTAGCACAGTATTGTCGTCATCGTTGCCGTCACCACTCTTTCCTTCTCCTTTGACAGAGGTTTCAGTCTAAGCATATCAGAACCAGTGCATTATACGGAGAGTATATAGGTCAAAAGAGAAAGCTGGAATTCTGCTGAGGTTGGAGAAAGGAATCGTTGCAAAGGGCCACATTGTGAAGTACCCAATAAAGGAATTTTTTTCTTTTTTGGCTGCGTCGGGTCTTCGTTGCTGCATGCAGGCTTTCTCTAGTTGCGGCGAGGGGTGGCTACTCTTCATTGCAGTGCACGGGCTTCTCATTGTGGAGGCTTCTCTTGCTGCAGAGCACGGGCTCTAGGTGCACGGGCTTCAGTAGTTGCAGCGCATGGGCTCAGCAGTTGTGGCGCATGGGCTCTAGGGTGCACGGGCTTCAGTAGTTGTGGCTCGCAGGCTCTAGAGTGCAGGCTCAGTAGTTGTGGCACATGGGCTTAGTTGCTCTGCGGCATGTGGGATCTTCCCAGACCAGGGATCGAACCCATGTCCCCTGCATTGGCAGGTGGATTCTTAACCACTGCACCACCAGGGAAGTCCAGGAATTTTTTAAAAGGCAAAGCTTTGTTCCCATCCTGATGATGCCTGTGATTGTGGGCCCCTTTTGTTAGAACTGGACATTGAGATGTCAGGGAATACTTGACAGTGACTCTCAGACATCTCTTTTGGTTCATAAATAAGCACTTGAAACATCCCTTAAATATTATAACTATATATATATCCCATTTTATCCTAATGCACCTATACTTTAAAAATTTTATCAATTTATTTTTACCAGTGTGGCATTCCACTACCCTTAAAAGCATAAAGATACCTATAGATAGAGATTTCATAATGCATATATTCATTCAGCAAACACTCCAATGTTTACTTCATGCCAGACATCAGGTTAGGCATGGGGTTAAAAAGGTAATGAGAAGCTGGCTCTACTCTCAAGGAGTTCACAGTCATCCAGAAAGGGG
Source organism: Orcinus orca (assembly GCF_937001465.1). Taxonomy (NCBI): domain Eukaryota; kingdom Metazoa; phylum Chordata; class Mammalia; order Artiodactyla; family Delphinidae; genus Orcinus; species Orcinus orca. The sequence goes on from NC_064580.1 coordinate 115,847,552, forward strand.
GTTCAGGAAGGGCAAAGGTGGCCGGTTATGTTTTAAACACGTTCAGTTTGCAAGGCCTTTAGATAGCTGTTTGTAATGACAGACGTCTAGGCCGAAACTATGTACGTGAGTCCTCGGCAGTAAGCACCTGTGAAGTCACCCAGGTACACTGTATACCATGAGAGCAGAAAAGCAAAGATAAGCCCCTTGAGGAAACATGCTGAAGGGGTAAACTGACGAAAGGAATCCATGAAAGAAAGAGATAGACAAAATAGAGGCAAAGAGTAAAGAAAACAATCAGGAGAGAATGCCAGTCCAGAAATTATATAAGGAGCTTCTATAAAGAAATCAATAAGATAGAAAAGCAGTAAGTGTTATTACTGCCATGATTATTCCTATTTTCAATACTCGGAGGGTTTTTCCTCATTCTCATGGATGATGCAGTAGCCAGCCTCCAAGGTGGCCCTCAATGATGCATATCTCCTGGTATCTGTGCCCTGGTACAGTCTCCTTCCAAAATGAATCAGACCCGGCCCTGCCTGACCAAGAGAATACAGCAGAGGTGATAATGTATGACTTCCAAGTCTAGATCAAAACAGGCACTGTGGATTCTAGCTTGGTCTCTTGGATCATTCATTCTATGAAAAGCCAGCTACCATGTTATGAGGACATTCAAGCCAACCTACAGAGAAGCTCACGTAGAGGAACTGAGACTCGCCACGTACAGGCGGCACCAATTTGCCAGCCATGTGACTGAGCCATCTGGAAATATATCCTCCAGCCCCAGTCAAGCTTTCAGATGAATGTAGCCCCAGCCAACATCTGACTGCGATCCCACTAGAGACCCCCACTCGGAACCATTCACCTGAGCCATCCCCCAATCCCTTATCCACAGAAACCATGGGAGATAAATTGTCATTGCTGTTTTAAGCAAGTAAGTTTGGAGTGATTTGCTATGCAGAAATAGATAACTGTACAAATGTTTCCCTCTTCTAAATCTAAGCAACAATTTTTAAAAATCTGGAACACTGTAGTGGGAACCATACATTTCCTGGTATGAAAAGTTTCTTCCACAGTCATTATTGGTACATTTCAGTATCCCCCCATCCTTTATGTCAGTTACTATCTTAACACTACATGAACTACATGGCTGTTGCCGGGAGTCATTCCTTGGTTTATACATCCTTTTAGCAAGAGATGAAGTCCTAAGTAATAGATGGCACAGAAGACAATCATCATAAGAAAGCTAAAAGAATAATCCCCATATCTTCCAAAAGAGGGGCTTTGACTGGCAAAATATACTTTTGAAAAAAGACAAGTTAACCATGACATCTAAGGCCAGCAGAACCTTAAAAAGTGACTGGATGGGCTTCCCTGGTGGCGCAGTGGTTGAGAGTCCCCTGCCGATGCGGGGGACACGGGTTCGTGCCCTGGTCCGGGAAGATACCACATGCCGTGGAGCGGCTGGGCCCGTGAGCCATGGCCGCTGAGCCTGCGCGTCCGGAGCCTGTGCTCCGCAACAGGAGAGGCCATAACAGTGAGAGGCCCGCGTACCACAAAAAAAAAAAAAAAAAAGTGACTGGATCCACCTGGTGAGTTGATTATACTTGTTCTCCATAAGAAAGTGTATGAGGAGGCCATACTAACCATACAAACCCAGGGATGATTGTACAGGAGCCTAGGTCAATGGAAGACCAAGCATAGATATTTGTAAGACCTTATTTGGTAAATCCACTTTGCTTCCGGAAAAAAAAAGGAAAAAGGAAAAACATCAGAGCTTATTTTTCACATTCAAAGGGAGGTAAAACGTATTTCACAAAACCCTCTACTCTTCCTGCCTCCCTTCCCCCTCATGCCTATGGAAGGTGGGGGAAAGACGGAAAGACATGGCTTACTTGCAAGAGTAGCAGCGTATAAAGAACAGTTCTGATGTTTAAATATTTGGTCCTACTTTACACCATATGCCCCCACCATGTTCACTGCAGAAAGCAATAGTCACTGAAGATAAAGTGTAAGGAAGCCAGTGAGACTACTGGAAGAAACTATAGAAAAAAACGACTAATCCAGGGTCAAACCGTGAGGGTCCTGGCTCAGAAGGCAAGAGGTTGTAGGCAACAGTGGATGGAGCATAAGTTCCAAGTCCCTTTTTTGCACTCCTCTTACATTGTTCCTTGTTGGAGCTAGGATGCAACCTTCCAAGTTTAGACAAATGACTCCGCTTGTGTATGCTAATTTCAAATCAATAAGGTGCTGCTCAGGAGAAACAACAAGCTGAGACTTAATAATAGATCAGATGAGGTGAAAGGGGAAGTCAGGCCTGAAAGGAGCTGAAAACTGTGAGAAAAAGGACAAAAGTCCAAAATAAAGCATGGGGAGTGCATAACTACAAACTAGTGAAGTCCTGCTGACTTAAAATGATGAGAAACAGGTCTGGGGTACCAACGTGCCTGGCCGAGGACAGAAGGTCGGGGTTTGTACGAAAGCTTTTCTTTCTTCAAAGATGAGGGGAGTCTAGGAAAAGTTCTGCCTTTGACAAGAATAATAGAATAAAACTAGAAAGAGAAAGTCCACTTCTTAGATACTCAGGAAAAGAAGATCCAAGTCTGAGATCTATGTGGGTCCCGGTAGCTGAACATAAATACCTAGTACCTTCAGGACTCCTTCAGAAGTCTCTGTTTAGTTGAATGCCATACTCCCTAGAGTTCAGGAGACTGTGGTAGAAGTGACTCTAGGAGAATTCTTCTTTTTTTTTTTTTTTGGGCCGAGCCACACCACATGTGGGATCTTAGTTCCCCGACCAGGGATCAAACCCACGCCCCCTGCATTGGAAGCGCGCAGTCTTAACCACTGGACTGCCAGGGAAGTCCTAGGAGAACTCATAAATATTTGTTAATGTTCATCAAAATAAGACAATAGGGGCTTCCCTGGTGGTGCAGTGGTTGAGAGTCCGCCTGCCGATGCAAGGGACACGGGTTCATGCCCCGGTCCGGGAAGATCCCACATGCCACGGAGCAGCTGGGCCCATGAGCCATGGCCGCTGAGCCTGTGTGTCCGGAGCCTGTGCTCCGCAACGGGAGAAGCCACAACAGTGAGAGGCCCGCATACCACAAAAAAAAAAAAAAAAAAAGACAATAAAAACAGCACATTAAGTAAAAATAATATCAATGATAGTTGGTAAATGAGCACTAAAGTATGCTTTACAATTAACTTTTATTTATCATTATCTGCTGACTGCAGACTTTCCAGGATCTTCTGCCTGCATGGTTTGAGTGAGAGCCTTGGAAATTCACTTTTCTATACTACAGATAAAATTTTAAGAGAAATTTTTTCCTTCCTCTATCTAAATGTTTTGATTTTGAGTCCCTAGATAACAGTCCCTAACTCACAACTGAGAGTAAGTGGAGATTTCTATAATCTTGATCCAAAATTCTTGAGATGGTGGGAAAAATACATAGATGGAAGTCCGTACAGGCTGTAATTTTGAATTCAGACTTAGGGAGGGATTACTGTATATGCCATACGTAGAGTGAAGTGAACAAAATGTGGCCTAGCAAGGATTTTTTTTTTTTTTTTGGCTGCGTTGGGTCTTCGTTGCTGCACGTGGGCTTTCTCTAGTTGCAGCGAGTGGGGGCTACTCTTCATTGCAGTGCGCGGGCTTCTCATTGCGGTGGCTTCTCTTGTTGCGGAGCACGGGCTCTAGGCACACGGGCTTCAGTAGTTGTGGCACGCGGGCTCAGTAGTTGTGGCGCACGGGCTTAGTTTCTCCGCAGCATGTGTGATTTTCCCGGACCAGGGATCAAACCCGTGTCCCCTGCATTGGCAGGCGGGTTCTTAACCACTGCGCCACCAGGGAATTCCCCTAGCAAGGATTTTTACCTCACATGCAAATAACTATTTGAAATTAGTATACCAGGAGCTACTTCTAAAGTATCTGACAAGTTTAGACTCTTAAGCAGTTTAAAAGCTTCCTCAGGCAATCTTGTTTACAAATTAACAGAATTCTGAATTAATGAGGTCCAACTGCTTTCTTTTTAAATAACTTCAAATACAGGCTAACTTTAACACATATGGAAATAATTCTCCTCCCACCCCAATGATACACTGGACCTCAAAGACATAACTTTTCTTTTGGGAGCTACTGAATAATTCTTGCCAGAGATTCAGTTTCCAATGGCACTGTTCTGAAGTGAATGACAAATACTCCAATATTTATACACGACCTGGCTAACGAAAATACATATTTGTTTTCTCCAGTACTTTTTCCATATTTCTCTCCAAAGACCTGAAGGGATGGTTTGGTTTTGCAGTCATCATAAATTTATTATACTGAACTTGTGACCCAGTCTGGATGAGAACCAGAATGATATCCAACATGAAAAGGCAGAATTCACTCAGTTCTGCAAAACTGCGCTCTTTCAGAAAATCCTGAAAAATGGCCCCTTTTACTTTCTTTACATTGTTCTCCTCTCTAAGTGCCAACAAAATGTTTTATTTTTATAGTTAACCAGCTCTAATAAATACATACTATATTGTTTTTGTGCCTATGAGTTACAAATGAATAATTCTAAGATTTGATATCACAAGATTCAATATCATTTTCTCAAACAAAACTTCATCACTTAAACTAGTTTTGCCTATAGAACTCATTCTGAAGCTTCCATTGCACAAACTGCTCCTTATGAGAACTAATACATAACAGACTTTTTTAAAAAAGGCTGACGCCTTAAATGTTCTTTATTTTGAAAACTCTGGTATGTGACCCTTCCAGTCACAAAGCAAAGAAAAAGCCAAGAGTACCTAATTTAAGTGGATTTATAGAATCAAATTTTATGTGTGTGTGTGTGTATATATATATATATATGTATACACACTGAATATATGCATATGACATAAGATAAAGACAGACATCCAGCAAGGCAAAACCCATAAAATGTTTCAAGATGAAATGATATAATTATACATCATACCACATATAGGGCATTTCTCTACCATTTGCCATCTGTAATAAGGAGTATTTTTATTTCCCTCACCAAAGGCGATATTTTATCCTCTCTTACTTCAGAGTGGGCATAGATACCTTCAGGGGAAAAAAAGAACACTTTAAAAGCTGATTCCTGCTTGAATATTTATTTCCCTGCCATAATTTTCATTATTCAGGAAGGATATCTTATATGAATTGTGGATTTCATATGCTCTCAGTTTCAGATACCACTGTATATGCACTCACTGAAAGTAGAAATCCAACTGCCTATATAATGGTTTTATAAATGGAACAAGTTGGCTTAAACTGAAACAATTTTAGGAGACTTTTCCACTGCCTACTTGCCATGACAGCTCTCCAGCTCGAGGCTTTTGAATCTGAAATAAAGATCTTTTACAGCAACAGTTAGCATAGACACATATCTACAAACAGGAAATTTTTCATAAGTCACGCTCAAAAATAAGAATGAACTGTTTTCCAAACTAGAATGAGTTAATACTCAAGACTGTGCCTACTTAGAGAGAAAAGCACAATGCAGAGTAACTGACTTGTTGGACGGGAGTCAGAATCAGGATTAACATTATGTGCTTCCTTATTTCTCTGATGCCTGCTTCTATTAATGTACAAAAGAAGTTGATCAAAAGAAAGGAAATTTGTATTAAAAACACCAGTGAGAAGAGACAAAAGACACAGCTACTCACAGAGACAATGTGTGTCTGATTGTTTTTTTCTGAAAATGGAAGCATAGATTAACAAAAGAAAATCAATGCTGCCACTTGAATGAAGGAAGAGAGGGGGTGTCATTTCAAATACATGAAATGATAGAAGAAGGAAAAGGAAATAGTTTCTGTATTTCCTACACAAGGTCAGTCAGTATTAATAAAAACAAAGGTGGAAAGAGATGTTGCCAATAATTATTGCAGAAACATTCATGACAACCAAGAATTCAAAATTAGTTCAGGCTAACCTAAATCAGAGTCCACTGACACTTCATGGCCACAGATTTTATGCTTGTTTTGGGGGGAAAAGAAATATGGGGTGGTGGTAACAGAAGAGGCTGGAGCAAGGGCGGGGGGGTCAAGGAACAAAAAGAAGGAAGAATTTGTTACTTTAAAAAAAATCCATCATAGCCCTGCTTCCTAAAAGATTCTATGGTATTCCTCCCATACAGCTCACAGATGCAGAAGGGTAATGGACTGGAAGATGAACTAGGAGATACACAATCTTCACATAAACCAACTGAAGTGGTCATACCAAACAAAAGCAGCACTGAAACATGCACGCCGATAGACCGCAAGAATATCAATGCTGATCACATTCCCAGAGGAAACTGAAATCAATTGGAAACAGGTAAGAAATCCAACATTTCCAGTGACACTGATGAATTTCTTCAGGGATGTCATGACAATTGTAAGGTTCAAAGGCACACCCTTCCTTTATGGTATATTATCCCTGTAAGATCCATGTGGTCCCATAACCAGCAAGGTAAACATCAGTGTTTGGGGGGAAAGGAGGGCTGATACGTTGTAGCACTTAACATGATGACTCACACGCTCTCTAAGTATCTGTGGGAGGGAGGAAAGATGTATAGAATAAAGAGGTTTAGAGAAAAAGAAGATCATCAAAAAGTTGGGGAGTAAGGTTTGTAAGTAAAGGTAATGATAGAATTATTTAAGCTTAGATAAAATGGGAAAAACATTTAATAAGTCTTCCAGGATATTATACACATGGCTGATCTCCACCTCTGCTGAAGACAGAACAAGATGAAATGCCACTTAAATGAGTTAGGTTAAATATAAAGAAGGCTTCTTGTCAAATGCTTGAACAGATTACTAAGGGAAACTGAAGATATCTTAAAATAAAATGTATTCTCACCTAACCAAGATAAACTAGGCTGGACAACAGATTAAATAAGTTCACTGCAGTTCCATATGGCTCTGATAAATTTCTGACCAATTCTAGTAAGAACTCTAAAATTGAAATACAAAGAGACCATGGAGGTACACGTTTTTTCCAATCACGGTACTTAACATCCATCCTTATCTGTCAACATATAACAATAATATGCCCATAATTCACCATAACTTTCTAATAAAGTTTAATACCAGCATTCAGCTCAAGAGGTAACCATTTCTATTTCATCGACCTTTCTTTCTTTTTTTTTTTTGTAAGCTCCCCTCAACCACTTTCAAATCTTTTCCATCTGGCAAAAAAGTAACAGAAAAATCTCATTTCCTGTGCCCAGCCTGCCTGATCCTTGCCGGAGACAGGACCCACTTAACTGTCACCTGATCCTTTGGTACAGTCCTCACCTGATCTCCCTACCCCCACTCAATGGTAACCTCAACCACTCCTAAACGTGTAGAGCTCTCTGTTTACCTCTCTTACCACATTTGACAAATTCTATCTTGGATTGTTACTGGTCTGTGTCTTCTCTTTCCTATGAGACTAGAAGTCCCTTGAGGGCAGAGCTTATGGCTGACTCATCTCAGGATCCCTAATGACTCCAAGGAAACTGCCTGGGTACTGAAATTTCATGAGTTGGAACTACAGCCCTCTCCTAGATTTAAAGACATGGTTACCTAATCAACAGTTCACTGACAGGAATTTACTTAATTATCTATTTCTTTCAAATCTGGATTGTTGTCCAAAATATTGTATTGGATAAAATCAATAACCTTTTACTTTGAGCCCTGAGATTAAACTCTAAGATACTAAAATTCTATTCACTGGATATGTTCTTCTTTATGGTCTGACTTATGTGTGTTTGTTTATTTTTTTTAAATAAAGCTAGCTGTGCTCTTCCTTACGGCTTAAGATGAAAAAAAGGTTCAAACTTTACTGCTCAAACCCAGCAAATTCACAGGATTCTCATTAGCTTCTCCACAGTTGCTTAGAAAATGATTTGAAAAGTGAAGGTTCAGAACTTCACACAATTATCACAACCTCCAAATCTTGGGAAGTACCCTGAAGAATGAAAAAAGATCACTACTGTCCAATTTCTGAGGGGGGAGGAGATCAATAGCTAATATCACTCTACCAAATATAGATGTAGTATTTACTCGGTAATCCTTACAATACCTGCCAGCCTCAGTCAAAAACTTCCAACTTTAAGTACAAAGAAATGCTAGCTGAGCTGAGCAGAATCGTGCAAAAGCTCCATTGTACAAGCACAATGATCATGCAACTTCAGCATGTATTTGGTGAGTTCATTTTCCCTCACCAATGGCAACTCTGCAGCTTAGGGGCCCAAGCCCAACAATGGACTTTGGATGAGAACAGTCTTCTTCTAGTTCACCTTCTTCTTTCCTTGGGCAAAATCTCCAGTTAGGAGTAAAACAGTGATAACATTCAGGACTAAAAGTGAACTTTCATTTGTCAAAAAGAGTTATTCCAAAATTCACCCCTCAGAGATGCCACTCCTCATTTATTCTCAGCTATCCTCCAGAGAGACCTTTACCCTGGCCGACATGAATACCTGTTCAAAATGGATACTTCTCAAACGTGACTTCTACTTTTGCCAAGGCTTTACATAAATTCTTGCTAAATAAAACCCCATAATGCACATCACTCCAATTACAGCATCAAAGAGTTTTTCTTCACTTGTGTTTCAAGATCAGTGGAGTACTGAGCTCATTAGATACTGCACCACTACCCCACCCTCCTGGTAAACCACTTAATATTTTACCTACTTTCCAACTTCCCAGTACACTGGTTATAGTGAAGATTGCATGGGTTTTGTACAATCAATCTTGTTCTCTCCACTGAAAAGCTATCCCCTCACATCTTGCTACTCTCTCTGAAGTGGGCCTTATTTCTTCCAATTATTTCACACTATTACTCTAAAACCTTTCTCCTTTACTGATTCATTTCCAGTGACATTAATATAAGTTCTACTTTCCCTACCTGTTGTTTTTTCTCCCCCCATACCCGGCTTCATCCTTATTTGCATGCAAATCCATGATCAAATCAGCCACACATTTTCCTTTTCTGTTTACATCCCTGCAGATTGTCACGATTCTTCATTGTTTCTACTGTAATCCAACTCTGAGTACTTTTCAGCAAATTTCAATGTCATGCATCTCCCTAAGATTTCTAAATTGCTCATATCATTTGGGCTTAAAAGCATAGCTAGAAGAGAATTCAAACATTAGAAATAATTTCTTGACCATGAAAGAGATTTAGACTTAAACACTGAAACAGACCATGAGGGAAAAAAAAAAAAGATACAAAATATCTACCTTTAGAAATCTTTTCAAATAGGATGAAAGACCACAACTCATATATGATTTAGGTGTAGGGATACCTAAGCAGAGGGATGCATTGAACGGCTTATTTACTCAAGGTCTAAGATCCTACAACATACTCATCTAACTACATGTCTCAAATTTTGCTAAGAAAACTTTAGATTCTTGTAGAATGATGATAAAACTCATTAAGAAAAAGCCAAGTCAAGATATTATACCAAATGACCCAATATTTTATTCAGTTTGAGTTCCTCTTGGGAAAAGCCAGAATTCGTAATTTAATAAGGCCTTTGAAGGGTGGAAGGGTGGAGGGGTGAGACAGACCTGTCTTCCTGCCTTTCCTTAAAGCCGGTGCCAGGCTGCCTCCAGAAAGGAGGAGGGTAATAATTGGAAAATTTATTGAGTCTGGAGCATTGTTCAACCAACTAGGTACAATCAACCGCTGTGGACATTAATTTTACTTTTGAGAACACGTAGCTAAAATGGAATTCTTTGAAGATCCGGGTAAGATTTCCTCACTGTTGGGGAACTAAATACATCCTAAATTTTTCAAATCCTGGCAAGCAGCTAATCATTTCTAATTAACTGACAATTGGTTGTGAGAGACTAACAAATAGGAAGTTTGCCAGTTAAGAGATAAACAGCATGCTGAGATGGGGATCATGGAGCTGGTGGGAGTCTGGTGGAGCCAAGAGAGAGGCAGAAGTGTGGGAAGTGGGCTCAAGGTAGCCAGGTTTCCAACAACAGCACACAGGCTGCTATTCTGTCCCTTCGATAATAAGGCAAGATAACATGTATAACTTCAGTGCTTTTAAATATTGCCATCGCCTTTCATTAATATCACTGTCACCTATAACTTTTCCTTGGAGAGCACGTCACAGGGAATGTTACATAAATAGGCAAATCCAAAGGGCTAAGAATTATCAAGGAAATTTAGGGGAAAGTCTCAAAAGAAGAAGGTATGCCATATCATTAATATTTGGTGAATGTGACATGTAATTTTTTAAATTCTAAGAAAAGCATCTTATGTTTTATTCCTTTTAATGTTAGTGACCTTGTACCGTATAGTGAGAGGCAGCACCGAGTATCAGAAAAACCCAAGGAAAAATAGAGGTCTTGAAATCAGGGAGACAAGAATCTGGATTCCAGCTCTGTCACTTCATAACTGTGTGACCCTGCGCAAGTCAGTTAACGTGTCTCATTTCTCTCATCTGTAAAATGGTTGTGATACTACAGTAAAAATTACTGTGAGGAATGTGTGTGTGTGTGTTAAAGCACACAGCACAGCAGCATATGGTTAACAATAACTGTTCATTTCCCTTAGGATCTCTTTCTACCCACTATCTCCTTCCTCTAGCCTCCTCAGGTTTCCTTAATCTCCCCTGTTTCCTTCATGTTCTCCTTCCCCAGCCAGTTCTCAGTTCTCTACAATAGTTATTACACACTGCTATATCTAAAATGGACAACCAACAAGGACCTACTGTATAGCACAGGGAACTGTGCTCAATATTATGTAACAACCATATATGGGAAAAGAATTTGAAAAAGAATAGATACATGTATATGTATAACTGAATCATTTTGCTGTACACCTGAACACTACATTGTTAATCAACTATACTCCAATATAAAGTAAAACGTTAAAAAAAATAGTTATTCTTCTCCTTTCCAACTGAAGCCTTACTTATGGTAAAATCCTAGCAATTATCAGTAATTATTGGGAGTGACTGCATACCTGGCAGATTAACAGGACTAGAAAGATTTCTAGGTGCTTAGGGTTTAAATGCCAAAAACGTAACAGCACACCATGGGTAATCAACGTGAGTACCTAAATACATCAAACATTACACTAGATATTGGGGTTACAGAGATGAGGACTCAGACCCTGTCCTCAAAGAGTTCAGACTCTACTGGGGGAGACAGACGTAAAAACAAATAATTGTAGTAGAGTGTAAGAAGTACAAGAAGCGAGAAATGTGGGTATGCTAGTACACTGTTGGTGGGAATTAATTTGGTGCAGTCCCTATGGAAAACAGTATGGAGGTTCCTCAAAAAATTAAAAATAGAGTTACCGGGACTTCCCTGGTGGCGCAGTGGTTAAGAATCCTCCTGCTGGGCTTCCCTGGTGGCGCAGTGGTTGGGAGTCCGCCTGCCAATGCAGGGGACACGGGTTCGTGCCCGGGTCCGGGAAGATCCCACATGCCGCGAAGCGGCTGGGCCCGTGAGCCATGGCCGCTGAGCCTGCGCGTCCGGAGCCTGTGCTCCGCAACGGGAGAGGCCACAACAGTGAGAGGCCCGTGTACCTCAAAAAAAAAAAAAAAAAAAGAATCCTCCTGCCAATGCAGGGGACATGGGTTCGAGCCGTGGTCTGGGAAGATCCCACATGCCACAGAGCAACTAAGCCCGTGCAACACAACTACTGAGCCTGCGCTCTAGAGCCTGTGAGCCACAACTACTGAGTCCACATGCCACAACTACTGAAGCCCGCGCGCCTAGAGCCCGTGCTCCGCAACAAGAGAAGCCACCACAATGAGAAGCCCGCACACCCCAACAAAGAGTAGCCCCTGCTTGCCGCAACTAGAGAAAACCCGCGGCACAGCAATGAAGACCCAACGCAGCCAAAAATAAATAACTAAAATATATTTTAAAAAAATAGAGTTACCATACAATCCAGCAATCCCACTCCTGGGTATATATCAAGAGAAAGCACTATTTCAAAAAGATACATGAACCCCAATGTTCATAACAGCACTATTTACAATAGCCAAGATATAGAAGCAACCCAAGCGCCCATCAACAAACAAATGGATAAAGAAAACGTGCCATACACACACACACACACACACACACACACACACACACACACTGGAATACTACTTAGCCATAAAAAGAATGAAATAACGAAATTCTGCCATTTACAGCAATGTGGTTGGATGTAGAGAATATCATGCTTAGTGAAATGTTAGAGAAAGACAAATACTGTATGATATCACTTACATGTGGAATCTGAAAAAAAAAAACAAGCTCATAGATACAGAGAAGAGATTGGTGGTTGCCAGAGGCAGGGGCTGGAGGGTGGGTGAATGGGTGAAGGAAGTCAAAAGGTACAAACTTCCAGGTATAAAATAAATAAGTCATGGGGATACAATGTACAGCATGGCGACCACAGTTAATAATACTGTACTGCATAGTGGAAAGTTGCTGAGAGAGAAGATCTTAAAAGTTCTCATCACGGGAAAAACAATTCTGTAACCGTGTAGAGTGATGGATGTTAACTAGACTTATTGTGGTGATCACTGCACAATATACATAAATATGGGACATTATGTTGTACACCTGAAACTACTACAGTGTTGTATGCCAATTATACTTCAATAAAAAGAAAGAGAGAGAGAGAGAGATGTATAAGTACAAAGCTGGCAAGGAGGATGGGGAAACCCAAACTGCTGTATTGTACTTATGTGGGGTTTGGGGGTGGGAGTACGATGGTAGTCAAGGAAGACCTCTCAGAAAAAGACACTCGTTCCAGTCCTAGCTATGCTCTTACACAAGCTGCATCACCTTGGCCAATTCAGTTCACCCCTTTGAGCCCCATTTTCCTTATCAGAAAAATGAAGGGAGTCAACAATCTCCAATAGTCCTTGTGGCTTTAATGTTCTATAGCTTTTTACCAAGTAGGAAAATGAAGGGAAAATAACTCTGAATTCCATATTTATTTCTTCTTTTCTCCCCTGTTTCTTCTTATCCATTCATTTTCCCTTGCAGCCAGCTAGTCATTTCTAGTAGCTTTGTTTTTGACTCTCTTCTATCATGATGGTGTTGTGTTTATGGACTTGATATCATGGCTGCAAAAGAAAGTTCCCTAGTATGAAGGGATCAGTTTCTTCCTTGTTCCTTGTAAAATAAGATGATAGGTTGAGTTCTGAGCAATGATTTTAAATTTTAACTCCACGGATTCTTTTTTTTACATATCAGGACTTCAAAAACTATTTTAGTAACTTAACATTGACCCTCGCAAAAGATCCACTTCCATACCCATTTAACAAACATTTATTAAGGCTTTCTCTGCGTCAGGCTTTAGGCTGGGGGCTATGGGAGATGCAGAAATGATTAAGATATGGGCCTGGTTGTCAGGGAGTTTATGATTTATTTAGCAGCTGTGGCACTGAGCCCAGTGCTATATAAAACATATTAGCAAGGCAATCTTTGTTCTGTCACAACTGGAGCCATGAGTCCTCAACATGTACATGTGGTTTTGACTAGCAGTTGTGCATTCAGTAGGCGTTGAAAGCCACATGTCAAAAATTGAGCTGCTTAAAAAAAAAAGTTCAACCCCATTAGGAATCAAAGAAATTTAAGTTAAAACAATGAAATTCCATCATTCTCCTAGCAAGTTGGCAAAGATGTAAAAAGATAAAATGCAATGATGACAGTGTGGTGTGATGGGTACTTACACAGTTAGTGGAAATGGTAAATAAACTCTAGTGCACAACCACACAGGTGAATTCTATACAGCCATTAAAAATAAAGTTTTTAAGAATATGTAATGGGGCTTCCCTGGTGGCGCAGTGGTGGAGAGTCCGCCTGCCGATGCAGGGGACACGGGTTCGTGCCCCGGTCCGGGAAGATCCCACATGCCGCGGAGCGGCTAGGCCCGTGAGCCATGGCCGCTGAGCCTGCGCGTCTGGAGCCTGTGCTCCGCAACGGGAGAGGCCGCAACAGGGAGAGGCCCGCGTACCGCAAAAAAAAAAAAAAAAAAAAAAGAATATGTAATGACATGGTAAATACTCATGATGAAATAATAAGAGAAAATAGCAGGTATCAAACTGAATATAAGCTTAATCACATTTTGTTAAAGCAATATATTTTTCTTTGTGAATGCAAAGAGATAAAAGACCGAAAACAATATACCAGAATGTTAACAGTAATTATTACTGGATAGTGTGATTACAGATGATTTTACTGTTCTTTTTAATGTCTCCCTGAATTTCCCAAATTTTCTGCAACAGTACTATTGCTTTCTAGTAATAAAAAGGTATTATAATGCATATAAAAAGGAAAAACATACACTAAAATGTTAATAGCAATTTTCTTCGGATAGCAGGGTGATGGTATGGGTTTTATGCTCTTCATGTTTTCTGTATTTTAAAACATTTTCTAGAGTGAACATGTACTAACTTTATAGGGATAAAACTCACTTTGGAAAAACTAGATTGTCAGATGAATTAGCAAAGACAGAATGAATAAGCATATATTATTTAAATGAGTCCATTCTACTGCCAATACTTTTAGGCTCTGTCTCCACTGACTCTGGTTTGGGGCAGTCGCTTAACTTGTGCGTGTTTTAGGAAATCAATAATTACCGCATGCTTCAAAGGGATTCTGTGATGGTGAGTGTGATACCATTGGTGAAATGCTTTGAACTCAGGAAATAAAGCTATACAGCAAGTAGTAATGGATATTTTAATTCTCTAACGGTGTAACGTTTGTGTTTAGATTGTCTTCAGCAATTTCACCCACTCTCATTTCTTCATCTTTGTGCAGACTGACTCCCAAATCTCTGTCTACCACTCTCCACCCCACACAAGACATTTCTTTTCCCTAAATCCCCCTTCTTCTGTCCTATTCTTGTTGTCTGGCTCGTTTTTCCTACCTCTCTTGCTTGCACCCACAAATATTGTCACGGCAAGTTAAATTGATTATGAATGAATCATGAACTTGATTAACCAGTTTCTCTTGAATCAATGTAAGTTTGTGTAATTAACTTGGATATTATGTTAAAATTACTGTTCTTTGGCTCCTGCTAGGTATAGCTATCTACAGAAATTTTATATGTCAGAAAACATTCAAATATGAATATAATCACCCCCTTTCATCCTACGAGTTCAGCCCCAAAAGCTATGAGTTCAAGACTCCTTGCCTCAGAGTCAGGGGAGCTGGGTTCTGTTTGGCCTCACCACCAACCCACAGTGTGGCCTTAGGTAAGTCACGCCTCCTTTCTGGGCCTGTCTCCTCACCTCAAGGATGAAAGGAGCTGTCTGGATTTTCTAAAAGGCCCAGATGATAGAGATGAAATGGGGAAGTACCGCTGTACAAACGAGCTGCCCTCACCTAGAAGAGCACAAGGCACAAACCAGGGGCTCAATGCGCGACCTCATAATCGGGATGACACACCACAGCACAGGAGCCCGTATCACAAGCCAGCAAATAACCCTTTACCGGCAAGTACGGTCCACTAAGCCCTTTGGCAATTATTCCTGAACAATAAAGCTGTCAGCCCTTGTTTTAAAAAGTACTTATAGATAAAGGGATAAAAGGGGGGAAAGGGAGCTAGTCTTGTTATAAGAGTGAGGGAGCAAAGCTGAGGAAATACTGTAGTCTGCCAGACAGTATTCTGAGATAGTCTGGTAAATGTGAGATCAGATTGTTATCAAGATGAATGGATATCTGGGTCCAGTGAGCACGTCACAGGCATGGAGTCTAATAAGTGAAACAGTGGGCAATTGAGGAAAGTGGGCTGCTGAGGTAGTGCCCTGCCGTTATCCAGAGAAAATTCGCAACAATCACTGATGTTCCCTGCACCCATCTTGCCTTAATACCCCCTCCTGCCATCACCCTTAGGGCCGCTGCTAGCACACTGTGTGCCTCTGTGCAAAGCAACAAAAGACTCCCCTCTGGCACAAAAGGCGCCCCTCTGGTCCATCCAGCTGCAAAAGGGATGGAGGGACTGCAAATGGTGCCCTATTTGGGCAGACCCCCCCAAAGAAAGCATTGGTTGGCAACCAGTACCGTGGCTGGATCTCAGCTCCCACATGAGGTACCTCCTCAAGCTGGCATCTACCATACTCTGGGATCCCCACCCCCAATTCCCCGCCCCCATTCCAGCATTAGTCCAGGCCACGTTAATTCCTGACTAACTGCTACCCATTCACCCGCCCGGCCTCCGCCACTGCTCCAATTATACTGGGCACTACTGTCACTTCTCACTGTGCTTTGGACTGGGACCAGATTCATCCCTGAGTGAATGAAAATTAAAGATTTTAGTCAGTATCTTAATGAAAAGGGTATCATTTTAGAATATGGAAACCTGAATAAATCTCAGTGGTAGTGTCATGAACTACTCCTTGGAAAATAAGTCTTTTGGTCTAATAACTTTAGGAACTCCTATATACTGTATCTCTTGGAAATTAAAATCACACATTAGTAAATAAGGCTCTGTTTCACCCACCATTTCTCAAACTTACTAACCATGGAAACTTACTGAGAAGCCTTCATCTTCTGTCCATTCCAGGCTTCATTTTCAGGATACTTCCCGAGAACACAGGCCTTCTGCTCTCCTTGGCCAGGCTTCCTGGAGAGGAAAGGATTTCTGGTGGCAGAGCTACTGGGGCCTAAGGCAGGGGTTCCTGGAGAGCAACAGTTCCAGACTGGAATTCCCGGGCTCAGTGTGTCCCTCAGGATGCCCAGGCATGCGCCTGGGTGACAGAAAGCTATTATCGAGGAATGTGGCTCTGCCAGGGACCCCAGAGCCCTGTTTGGGTGTGTGTGGGTGGAGATGAAGGGGAAACCATCTCTGGCTGCTTCAGATCGTGATGACTGACTTTAGAAAACAAGGTCTGAGGCTTGGGAGAGAGAGAGTACATGTCTGTGCAAGTGTCAGGTTCCTGACAAAAATGAAAATTTCAACAGAGATTTACAGACACCCTCCCCACCCATCATACATATCTATGTCAAGATTTTGAGTTTGCAAAGCACTACTGGCATTATCTCACTGGACCCTTGACAATCCTCTGAATTAAAAAAAGGAAATAAATTCCTAGTATAAATGTGAATCATTGAGACTTTCATCCATATGCTATTCTAGTGAATAATTTAAATCCTCGTAACAAACCTGTGAGGGTAAGCGCCATTATTATCCCCCTTCTTTCCACACTCCGAAACTGAGGCTCGGAGTGCTTACTTTATAACAGTCACTGGGACAGGTGTTGGGAAAAAAAGGAGAATCGGGCAGACATAGTCCTTTTCTGAAAAAATTCACAGCCTAATGAGGGAGACCAGCAGATAAGCAGCGCTCAGAACACTGTGAATACTACCATGACAGTTAAAAATCATGATAATGGCTAGCATTTAATGAGTGTTTACTACATGCTAGGTTCCGTGCTAAGTGCTTTGTGTATATTATCTTATTTAATCCTGACAACATTCCTAGGAAAAAAGTTCTATCATTATTCCCATCCTAAAAATGAGGAGAGGGCTTCCCTGGTGGCGCAGTGGTTGAGAGTCCGCCTGCCGATGCAGGGGACACGGGTTCGTGCTCTGGTCCGGGAAGATCCCACATGCCGCGGAGCGGCTGGGCCTGTGACCCATGGCCGCTAAGCCTGCATGTCCGGAGCCTGTGCTCCGCAACGGGAGAGGCCACAACAGCGAGAGGCCCGCGTACCACAAAAAAATAAATAAATAAAATAATTAAATAAAAATGAGGAGACTAGGCCTGAGAAAGATGAACTGACTATTCCAGAGTTGACCAGCTAGGAAAGAATATGTCCAGAATTCTAACTCAAATTGGTTTGACAATAGATGTGCTGATAACTACGAAGTTAATTTTAGAGGGTCCTATGGACTCAACACTGAGAGCATCTTAAGCTTCATATTCCAGCACACATAGTAAATCTTCTTTTTAAAAAGTTAATTGGATCCTTCTATATATTTCAAAATGATCACCACGATAAATCTAGTTATGATATGTCACCATACAGAGATATTACTTAATTATCAACTATATTTTCCACACTGTATATTTCACCCCTGTGACTCATTTAATTTGGAACTAGAAGTTTGTACCTCTTAACCTCCCTTGCCTATTTCTTTACCTCCCCTCCCCACCTCCCGCCCCGCCGGCAACCACTGTTTGTCTTTGTATCTATGACTTTGTTTCTGTTTCGTTATGTTTGTTCATTTGTTTTGGTTTTTGGATTCCACATAAAGTGAAATCATATGGAATTTGTCTTTCTTTTCTGACTTATTTCACTGAGCTTAATACCCTTTAGGTCCATCCAGGTTGTCACAAATGGCAAGATTTCATTCCTTTTTATGGCTAATATTTCATTGCATATGTATACCACATTTCCTTTATCCATTCATCTACTGATGGGCACTTAGGTTGCTTCTATATCTTGGCTATTGTAAATAGTGATGCAATGAACACAGAATCACTATGTTCTGTAACAGGAACTAACATAGTGTTTGTTTGATACTTCAAAAATAAACAAACTCGGAAAAAAGAGATGAGATTTGTGGTTACCAGACGTGAGGGGTGAGGGAAGGGGAACTGGATGAAAGTGGTCAAAAGGTACAAACTTCCAGGGCTTCCCTGGTGGCACAGTGGTTGAGGGTCCGCCTGCCGATGCAGGGGACACGGGTTCGTGTCCCGGTCCGGGAGGGTCCCACATGCCGCGGAGCGGCTGGGCCCGTGAGCCATGGCTGCTGAGCCTGCGTGTCCGGAGCCTGTGCTCCGCAACGGGAGAGGTCACAACAGTGAGAGGCCCGCGTACCGCAAAAAAAAAAAAAAAGGTACAAACTTCCAGGTATAAGATAAATAAGTACGAAGGATGTAATGTACAGCATGATCAATAGAATTAACACTGCTGTATGTTATATATGAAAGTTGTTAAAAGAGGAAATCGTAAGAGTTCACAAGAAAAAAAATCAATAGTTGATGTAAAGCAACAAATATTATTGGCAAATAATAACGAAAAGAGGAAGAGAATGGCTTAGCAGGGATGGGATGCTCCCAAAAACTAAATTCTGACAGCATGCTCATATGTATATTATCTCAACAGGAAAGAAAAGAGAGGGGCTTTACTTGTCACATGACTCTATATTTGATTATCACAAGAAAAAATTTTTCTTCTATTTCTTTAATTTTGTATCTATATGAGACGATGGATGTTCACTAAACTTATCGTGGTCATCATTTCATGACGTATGTAAGTCACATCATTATGCTGTACACTTTAAACCTATACAGTGAAAAATGTCAATTATATCTCAATAAAACTGGAAGAAAATATGTTGATTGGAATATTTATTTTAACCCAGATGGGATGAGGCTTTATTTATATAGCCACAAAACTGCAGGGGCTTAAATTTTTATTTATAGATAATCTCATAATAGTAAATGACTAATCTGCATCTAGTCTGATTACCCTTAACTTGGGGTAACCTGGGGCTGCTGGGCTCTCAAAAACAGACAGAGGATCTATGACTTAATTTAATTTAAATTTAAATCCAAGAATGAAACCTACTTAGGCATATCCGAAATCTGGATCCTAAGAGCTGAAATCTGGCCAGTTACTATGTAAAGCGTCAACTTTGAGTTCTTGTTTCTATAAGATTAACAACCCCAAAGTTCAATTAGCTAAAGTATGTCTTCTGTGCTAGTGTAAATGGGGACTGGATCATGGATGATACTGAATATATTTGGAGATGCTTAGAGAAACTGAAGGGGGAAAGCCCCGATTTATATAAGGGTAGTTTTCAGCTCCTTAAACCAAACTCATAAATTAGTCTGACATGCGACTATAAACTTGCATTTCCTCTTTACTGGCTACAGTCTTAGTATATTGGGAAAGGGGGGATTTCTTTGCCATTCAGTAACTGAGCGGTTTTACCTTCCACTCTACCTTTGAAGAATGGAACACTTATTTAATAAGTCGCAACTATCTTCCTGTCTAATCAACATATGCCAAAAAAATCATTTGCCAGGCTCCTCCCACTGTACAAATAACAATAATCCCTAGATGACAGCACAAAGATGTATCAACATGTAGTTAATGTCCAACCAATAGACCATATAGCAAAAGTAAAACAGGCAACTCTCACCTTTATAAGGTGCCAAGTCATAAATTACAGCCGTCTCACTTCCGGTCCATATTAATCACAGAAGGGACAGAAGCTATGCTACTGCCTCCCAGGCCTCCACATATGGCTGTGCCTTACACAACTCTAGAGGGTGCCTTGCACACGGACTATGATGTTTATGTGCAGGGAATAACCTGCACAATTGTGTACAGCAGCCTACTATCTTTCCCCACCTCCACCCCCAGTTACCCCAAAACATGGTTTGGGCAGTTTTGATTTTCACATACTGGAGATGCTTTTGTTCACACAACCTCTTGGCACTGAACACTGGCTCTGCTTAGCAGCACTAGGAAAGCACAAGAGATACCCACTCAGTTCTTAGCACTGCTCTTCTCATGTTGATTCTAAGAACATTCAGCAACATTTTCATTCTTTATTAGACATTAATGAAAACAATAACAAAGCTGGGTCAATAGTAATTGGTCTCATGTAGAAACTGACAGCCAGTCATTTATTTCTGATAAGCCCCTAGAAATAGCAAATAAAACATCTGTGCAATAACCCCTTGTCAATAGAATAGCCATAAATCTGGGTCTCAATACTCTGACCAATGCTCTAAGGAAAAAAATATTTTAAGCATGGTAAGAGAATTTTGAAGAATGATGTCATCTCTCTCTCTCTCTCTCTCTCTCTCTCTCTCTCTAAGAATGAACATTTTGATAATCTTCAAAGTTTCTTTTTGGTTCCACTGGGCCACAGGAATAATTTTAAATTGTATTTCTGGCAGGCAGGAAATAAACGGATGCAAACATCTCCTATTCAGGGATAGAGTTAGCAGGCAGAGAAGGGGGTCACCCAAGTGTTGGAATTTGAAGAGTGCTGAGAAGGCCACACAACGAATAAATGCTATCATTTATGTTTCATCACACTGTATTAAGAGCAGTGTGCAACCACCAACCAGTATCAACACACACACACACACACACACACACACACACACACACCCCTAGTTAACATGAAAACATTCCTAAGAGAGATAACACAT
This sequence comes from Orcinus orca, assembly GCF_937001465.1. NCBI lineage: Eukaryota > Metazoa > Chordata > Mammalia > Artiodactyla > Delphinidae > Orcinus > Orcinus orca. The sequence goes on from NC_064580.1 coordinate 115,868,664, forward strand.
TAAGCCTCTTTGATTACTGGCACATTTCCCTTCCCACAGACAGTATCTGGAAGAAAAGGAATACCCAGCTAACTTTAAGTAGAGGGAGAATAGCATAGGGCAATAGATTCAAAACCTTGAACACAGGGTATTTTCTAGAAAGAGTGCAACAGGGTACTGGTGTTGGGGTGGGAGGAATAAGGACAGTTGGGGTAGTATTTTATTTTTATTTTATTTTATTTTTTTTGCAGTACGCGGACCTCTCACTGCTGTGGCCTCTCCCGTTGCGGAGCACAGGCTCCAGACGCGCAGGCTCAGCGGCCATGGCTCACGGGCCTAGCCGCTCCGCGGCATGTGGGATCTTCCCGGACCGGGGCACGAACCCGTGTCCCCTGCATTGGCAGGCGGACTCTCAACCACTGCGCCACCAGGGAAGCCCTGGGGTAGTATTTTAAAGGCATCGGATACTGGGCACCTTAGCAGGGGAAAGGAGAAGAAGGGATGAAAGTTGAAGAAAAGGTTTAAAGGGAATGAAACCCAAATTGCACTCACTTCACGGTTTTGACTAAAACTTTTCCTGATCCCATTTCACAGGGATTGACTCCGAAGAAGTTTCCCATAATAGAATTAGGAAAGTAGGCTATTATTTGGTATGTGTTCCTGGAAGGCTCGCATTAACCGACAGTAGCTCCTGGGAATTTATACCAAAGTTGTTCTCCAGCTGTTGGCATATCATGATGGTGGGTAGATACAAACAGCTGCAACTCCCATCGCCTCTCATTTCCACCTGGCCCTGATCACTGTTCAACCCCATCCCTAATCTCTGTGAACAGGCAACGCTCACATCTCCGGCAGCCTTGTCTACTCTGAACCCAAGTGTAACTGACAGATTGGCTATGATGCCCAATTTAAAAATATTTTTTCTTGCGAATACAATTCTGAAGTTTTGGTGAAAATTTATGGGGAAATGTGTTACAATTTCCCAACATTTGATTTGACTTTTTTGTTGAACATTTTTATTCACGAAGCCAGAAAGTTTCTGATTCAAATATAAGTGTGAAACACAGCTCTCAAACTGTGAATGAAATGAAACTAAAATAACTAATGTTGATCTGGGGGTCTTCTTTCATTCTGAATGTCCCTGCATTTAAATAGCCTATGGAAACATACCTGGTGTTTTACACAGATTACAACTTGCCAATGGGTAATAGGATGTCCTTAATATTCTTGAATTGAAAATGTGATGTGGGCACAATAAACTCACTCCTAGACACAAGTACTTTAAATGTGGTATTGTTTTCTGCTTTTTAATTTAACATGTCCAGCTGTTGCCCTATTTACAAGTTATCTTCCTTTGATAAAATTCAATTACAGTTATCTGTGGGATGTCTTTTTATCTATATACCCCACAAAATGAAGATATTTTAATATTAATGTTTTCTCCCTCTATAAGTTAAAAAGTCAAACCTATCACGGAAACCATAAATTCTAAAAGGGATAACATTACACTGTGTGATCTTGGTACTGAGAAGCAATAAGGGTCATTCTCATTTTTTTACATATCAGCCAACAAAACAATGTAATTAAAGTTACAGTGTTACAGATGGTATTTTGCAAAATACTTTTGCAATTTTTCACAAAATAGATGCATATAAATGCTGTCATTTCATGCTGGAAAGTCACAAGCAATCCTCTCTACGGAGTGCCTGCTCTATAATGAGCTGGGTATGTTACTGAATCAAGCAGGAGGGAAGAAAGGACAAGAAGCATTTCACACAGGAAAAAGCACTCATAGAAGGAGAAAGCAGTCTGGGTTTTGGTTGTTGCAACAAAAACCTATAGAAAGTTTGCTTACTTTAAAATGCACAGGCAGATGTAAATCAGTTGATTCTGTTTTCTCAGTAAAATGGAGTGCCTTTTTCATCTTTTCTTACATGTGGTAATTGGTAAGCAACCAACATGATAGTTACAAAAATATGAAGCCCACATCTAAGTAAGCCCTGACACCATTTTGACTTTAAATCTTCAGCACAATTACCAGGGCCAGGCAGTTCACTGCATTGTACAATAACAAACTCAACCAAACCACTTCACACGGGCCTGGGACGGTGGGCCTTACTGGTTTTAGTTAGACAGTGCTGCGGGGATGTCTGAGGGCATTTTAGATCCACTTATGTAGCTCTGTAAAGTAAATATTACTTGTCATGCAAATTTCTAGTTTTAAGAAGTAGCCGGCTACTGAGATTACTAAGGTATATAGACAATTTAAATATGAAAAACTGGAATAAAAACAGACCACTGTATGTAGTATTTCCAGACACAATCATCTGAAGTTATTTTTCTGCCTTCCTCTATGTGAGCAATAAGAGGAAGAAAATGATACTTAAATCGAAAGAAACTAAAGAGAAATGACATCATGTTCCATTAACCAAAATCAATACCTTATATATGCAAATACAAGTTTCAACAGGGTATCCATATGCAAATTGTAAATATGAAGCAGCATTCCTTTTAACGCACAATTGAGCATTAGGTCGCTATTTATTTAGGAGATTTTCAGTAAATTGCACGCTTTAATCTCTGTGTTATGGGAAATGGTCCTTTCACCTCCTTCAGAAGTTACCTATGGCAGCTATTAACGCCCACAAGCAAGGCAGTGACCCTGGCAGTGCATAATTCCACAGTGCATATTTAATTTTGAAGGTGAAAAACGAGACATACTCCCCTCATAAGACTTATTTTTATGACTCTCCTAATTCTTTGAAATTTATTATTTTCACTAAAAGCACCCAGAAGGTAATTGAAATAGATTTTCCAGATACATTTCTAGATTATCTTAACCTACAGTAACATGTTAACTCATTCATAATATTCTTAGCAAATACAGGAAATGGAATTTCCCCAATTAAAAAAAAAAGGCCCGACTAACCTGCTACTTCAGTGTTCTTCAAAAAAACTAAAGTCATTTTCAAAGAACTTCTGTGTTTTTTTGGAGATCAAGCCCCAAAACCTCTCTAGTCAGTCATCAGAACTAGAAAAGGGAACAGGTAAATAAGAGATGGAAGTGGCCCTCTGGGGTCGAAGCTACTAAGGAAAGAACCAATCATTCTCTCTCAGGCTCCGAGGCTAGGCATTTAGTGCCTGAATAAGATCATTTACTCTAAGATTCTCTTGTGACTTGAAATGGCTGAGTAACTCCCAGGAAGGAGTTTGTTACCGTCACTGTCAGGTCTGACAATGAGTCTTCACTGAATCAGATACTGAATTACTAGGCTCCCGGGCCCAGAAAATAAATGGCTGAAGGAAAATTGATAATAGTTTTCAGAGCAAAGAGAAAGTTAGCTAAAATTGCAACTGAGGAAATGAGAAAAACACATGAACAAGTCACCGCAAGCACAGAACTGAATGAAGCCTAAAGAAACACAGGTAGAATAGTCTTTGGTGTCTGGTCTTCCCGCCTAGATAGGCAGCTCCTGGAGAGCAGGGCTCCATCTCGAAAATCTCATCTATCCCCATAGCGGTAGTGCTCAAAAAATACTTGCAGAATCATTGGGAGAAATGGCATGCTGTAGCCCACATTCACTTGTTCAATCAGTCAAAATTTAACAAACAGTCACCCTGGGCAAGACACTGGGGCAGATGCTGTGCTGTGGGAGAGAGAAAGAGAAAGTCGTCACATCTCCCCTCAAGGAGCTCAGAGTCTAACTGGGGAGATAAGATGTTTACAATTAGCTGCTAAAGTACCAAATAATAACAACAACAAATACAAGATGCTAAATAATAGGTTCCTTTAAAGGGATACACATAAAGTCTAGAGCAAGGGAAGATGAGTTCCATCTGGAGGAAAAAGACAAGACCTCATAAGAAGGTGCTGTTTGAAAAGGGCACCCACCCTCTCTTGGGCCCTTTCTGGAGTCTTTCTCATCGACCTTCATTCACTTTCTTTTCAATAGGCCCTAGGTGCTGGCCCGCTGCCTCCACTCCTCTGCTGCCAACACTTACTCTTTGACTCAGGTTTTCTCTTGGGCTCATGGCCAAGCAGAACACAGCTATATAGTTTCCCCATCTGTATCCACTTAAGCCCAGAAACCCTTTTGAGGTTTTGTAAAGGGTTTTACAGCTAATAACTATAGGGGAACAGACAAGTTTTAATAACACACACGGAGAAGTTCTAAAAAACCAAAAAAGCCTCCAGAAACAACTATCACAGATCTTAAGTGGAATGGAGATGAGACTAGGCCTGATTTCCCTAGTTCCTGTCACTGATCTCAAGGCTTCTTCCGGTATTCAGCACTACCCACCTTTCTTCGCCCCGTTCCCATCCTTTTCTTTCACACAGTTAAAACTTGAAGAGGAAATGTAATGGTAGAAAACTGGGTGTCTCTAGAGGTAAACATGACAGTCCTCTACGTCTCAGAAAATATGAGCTAGATTTAATAGCTTCTGTGCTGCTCACAAGAATAGTCATCTTACATCAGATGCATGGTGCCTAGGAAGAACTAATGAGTTTTAGAAGGAATGCCTTGCAAAATCAACCTTCGTAAGTAAAAGTAAATGTCACAATTATAACTTCATTCGAAGTGCACACAGAATCTAGTGCTAACAGATGTTTTCATGCGTCTTTCTTTAGGTTCTACATTAAGTCACACCTGTTGGGGTTCACTGAACACAAGCAACTGTAAGCATGATGGGAAAGAATATTGACACAAACCATGGCAACACAAACACATTTCAAGCTTGAATAGCCCAGCCTGCTTTAATAACTAACGAGCTCAGAATAGTAACGTGAACTTTCCAAGGGGTGGAGAAGGAGAGTAACTTTTTTTTTTTTTGGTTCTAAGAGTCCTGGGCGACTACAGAAATCACTGCTTTATGTTTCATATGGCTTCAATGAATTTTCACACATGGAAATTCAACTCTGATTTTTTTTTAGTGATGACGTACCAATCATCACTCTAACAGCAATAAGTTAGGGGGTGGAGGGGATCCTCTTTTTTTCCAAGCCACATTTGGAAGTACAATTAATTTCACTTATTTCAAAAGGAATGCATGGTTGGAAAATGTATGATTGAAGTAATCACTTTTCTTTTTCCAAATATCCAATGCTCTTGGTAGTTCCCCAAAAGTCCTCACTGTGTGACTCTATCGTCAATTTGCCAACTCCCAAATCATTTCCTTTCTCTGCTCCCATTCTTAATTTCATGACTTTCTCCAGTAAAACTTGAAATTTTGCCATTTTGACGGTATAAATTCAAAATATAGCTTAACCTTAGCTGAGTCCTGGTTGATGTTAAGCAAGCCTTTTATTTATATCTTGTGGAGTACCCGGCATTTTCCAGGATAGCCAGTCTAAGCCTTTCCCGTTTTCCACTCTTCCCGTTTCCCAAGCCCCAAACCCAATCCTGTCCTCTTTACTTCTAGCAAATGACACTCCTCCTTTACTGGATAAAATTGAAGATATTAGACATGAGTTCCTATGATGTCCTGCCTCTCTGTCTTAACACTTGCCGTCTCTTCACCAATCTTTTCTCTTTCCCTCCTGTCTCAAGATACCACACTCTCCGGCCCTCCACTCCCAAATACACTAAAAGAGGAATCAACACTGACTTCTCAACTCCAATTAATGTGGCTTTCATGCCTACCATTCGAATGAAATTTGGTTCTCAAATGTCACCTACGACTTCACAGTTGCTAAACATGATGGCTACTTCTAATCTCCATCCTTTTCTACTTCTCTGTAGTATTTGACACTGCTCCTGCTTCAGCCTCTCTGCCTTCTATGCTAACATACTCGCAAGCTTTTCATTCGGATTCTTTGGCCATTCCTTTGCTGGTCCTTTTCTAAAAGCTCTTCTTTGGCAAACTTTCCAACTTTTGTGATTTCAATTACGATGCCTTATATAGGTAACTCTTAGATTTCTCTGTAAGTCTCAACTTCTCTCCAGAGCTCTAGGTCTATATTTCCGTCTCCCTCTTGGACACCTCCCCATAGGGGGCGGTCACCCATAGAGCAAACTCAACATTACTAAAGTCATCATCTTCCCTCCTGGAGTGACTGCCCCACAATCTTCATTGCTTCAGCTGACCTCCCCGTTTCTACTCATGGCATCACCATGCTAGTTCCCACTTACTAATAGCTGTGAAAGTAAAAAATCTTTCATTCCTTCCTCTCACTCATCCTTATCCATCTAGTCATCAAGGCTTATCAGTTCTCTCTTCCTCAGTGTTTCTCACACCCATCTCCAGCTTTTCTCTATCTCCACCGCTACTGCCCAAGTTAAGATCTTCATCATCTGTCACCTCCAATGCAAGGGACATTGTGCTCAGTGCTTTACACAGCACAGCTCACATAGCAAGTGCACAATAAATCTTTGTTTGACACGCCATCCTTTTCCTACACATGATGCCAAGCAACTATTAACAACCATCACCACGAACTGCCACTCCCAAAAGAATTTCCTTTTAAACAATAAAAGCCTTGAATAAAAAAATCCAGGCGAAGGCTTCCCTGGTGGCGCAGTGGTTGGGAGTCCGCCTGTCGATGCTAGGGAACACGGGTTCGTGCCCCGGTCCGGGAGGATCCCATATGCCGCGGAGCGGCTGGGCCCGTGAGCCATGGCTGCTGAGCCTGCGTGTCCGGAGCCTGTGCTCCGCCACGGGAGAGCCCACAACAGTGAGAGGCCCGCGTACAGCAAAAAAAAAAAAAAAAAAAATCCAGGCAAGAATTTTTAACCACATATAAAGTAAGATGAAAGAAGTGATTAGGTGGTATAAAGGGGCAGTTCACTATCCTTGAGCAGTGCAAATGTACAGTACACATTAAGTAGAATCATGTTACCTCACATTGAGAAAGATAACCATACAATACTGAAAATGGGGCCGATATATTTAGTCCCTTCCAAAGGGAGCAACAAGAATGCCAAACAGGATATTGTCCCTTAAACTGGTTTCAACCCTGTTTAATATCCAAAGAACTTGAAGATGATGACAGGTTACCTTTTACATTAACTGTCTCCAGGCGCATCATACGACATTTTCCTCAAACACTTTTCAGAAACATGACAGGAAGAAAAAGTGCAATTTTCTGTCTCAAGTACCCATGAACCTCATGTATTTTTTTCTCTGAGTTTCAGACATTCTCCTTGGTATATAAATGTCAAGGGGATGTTAAAGGATGCGAATGTAGCTTCTCACAGAAAAAAAACTAGTTGTGTACGGCTACCTAACTGCCTCTGTGGGCATCTTGATGTCACTAAAACATTTAATATCATCAGTTAAAGACACATTCCTGGTTTTGTTAGTATAATTCACGGTCTTTTAGAGCTCAACACTATTCATGTGATAAGGAGTGCTAAAGTGGAGGTGGAGAGAAAGCAGCTAAAAAACTAGAATGATTTCTCCTTCCTCCCAATTGTCTTTTCCTTGTTCCTATACTGCTTTGGGCTTTTGATGGGACCTTGAGAGGGATGGGGATGGAGGGAAATAGAGATGAGAAGAGAGGAAGAAACGAAGATACAGATGGTGTTTCTAAGTTTTCACAACTCAAGTGAGCCTGGCTACTTCAACGGATCATTTGCCTTCTGGCTTCAAAGTCAGCCTCTCTTTTTCCTTCAGTTCTATTTTGCTGTATGGGTTTAACTATTGTTCAAGAAATTTTGGGTAGGAACAGCATCAATGTTTGAAGAAACTTGCCTGACATAAAAGCCCAGTGGCTAGGGCATTTACCTCACTTTGTGTCCCCAAATCACAGATGTGAAAGCCATCCCTTTTAAATGACAACTGCCTCCCTCACTTAGTGACAACTGCCAAGGTGGCTAACATGTTTAAAGGGCACCCACAGAGAGATCTTAAAAGTCTTTCCTTTCCTTTATATTTCCTGGTAAAGACTGTCTTCCTGAAATAGGAACTGTGCAGTACCTAATAAAAAGCTGAATTTGCTAAGAAGTTTTTATACCCTCATAAAGTAGCCCTAGTGAAAGTCATCTGACTGGCAGGAATTGTACAGGTAACAGACGGCTGGAACCTCAACCATGTAGTCTTCTCAACTTTGGTTAATGGGCCCTGGCGGGCTGCCATCCCAGAAGTTTACTACAAAAGTAAAATGCAAGACTAATGAATTTTAAAATGATGCCAGGCATAAACACTACTCTTTGGCATTCTTTTGCCATTGAACAAATATCACAGAGAACTCTGCAGATTCCCAGGTACACAAGCCAATACAAAGTACAGAAAATACTATGCCAGGCCCAATGTGTATATTCCCCCCACAAAAAATCCAAAGAATGTTGCTGGGATGTCAGCCATCCACAAAGCATTAAAATGCACAAAATGGTGCCGGGGTATAAGCAAGAGGCTTTTTCACCTGGGTTGCAACATACCATTCTGGACTCCCTGGTGACAAGACAGAATAAAGCTTGAGAAAGTTGGCTGATATCTTCAGGGGGTGCTATATGAAGGCAGATTACAGACCTCAGGCACTTCAGTCAAAATAGATTGAGGTTGAGAAGGGATGTAATCAGTCTGTCAAATAATGGATATTGATGAGGTGAAGTGAACTCATTCGCCAAATCCTAATGCAGTAGAGATAAAGAAGACTTTTGAAAGTAAACAAAGTTAAGCTTGAAACAGATTAAAATGGGTGATGGCGTGGGAAGAAGCTGGTTTAAGTATATGGAATGCATTACATTATTCAAACCTAGAGGTTCTAATGACTGAAAGTACATAGTTTCCCCAAAATTGAGTTAGACACATCCATAAGATTTAAATCCACAATGGCTTATTGAATTACAAAACAGACGCTGATCTTCAGAAGCAGACTCCTGGAAAGCACAGAAATGATCCCGTTCTAATTATGATACCTAAGAAGAGTTCCCAAGGTTTACCAGGGATCTAATTTGTACCCCAAAATCACTAAATCACAATGACATTTTTATGGACATGTCCTTCTTGTTAAGGAACATGATTATTCTCTATTGTTTTTTCTAGAATAATTTTACAATCCTCCTAATTCCATGTTCTATAGCCATCTGCCCCCACCCCCCAATCTTTTGCAATTGCATTTTGGGAGTGCATAAACCATCTATTTTTTTTTAATCTCAGAGACAGCTTTTTTTGTTTGGTTTGACCAACAACTACTTGAGCATTAAATGTCTTTGTACCTTAGTTTTGCTTCAACTCCTTTATTTCATACAATCTTTTAAAGATTTGTTTATGTCGTTGAACTCTAATCCTTCCGTTTTATGCTTATATTTCTTTCCCTATAGTTCCCTTTACACAACTATCTTACTTTTCCTTTTTAAGTCCTCTGATTGTGATCCCTTCCATATTTGTTGAGAACAAACTAAGAGGAAATAGCTGTAAGCCACAAAGTAAAATATTTCAGTTAGACATATCAGTTAGACTTAGAATGATACTATGTAAGTAATATGTTGGCGATGTTTTTGTTCTCTACCCAGCATGGAGCAGTTGCAGTAAATTAGGCCAGCCTCTCAGCAGCTCAAGTCAGACCTCTACAGTAAGACTTCATTATTTAGCTTGAAAGTGACTTTCAAAAACAGACTCACTCATAGTCAAATGTAAGTATAAACAGACTTTCCAAGTCACATATAAATGAGTTATTCATCATCTACCATTTGCAATGGCCCCTACCTCCGGTTCCCTGCCATTAATTAAATGCATCAGAAAATTCACCTTAGAATGTTGACGTGAAAGGTAAAGTTCTAGGGTCTTGCTTTTAAAAGAACATGACACATGAAGGCAGTGGCCAAGACAGAACAAGAAAAAAAACAGATAATGTGACAAGGACAGATTCTGAGCCATCCCCTGGCTAGTGGAGTGTCTCATATGAAGGGCTCATATATGAGATCATTTGATCAACAACTTTTACTTCCAAACATCCAGAAATACATACTACATCATTTAACTAGAAAGTAGTGAGTTTGAAATCACACAGCTGCTCAGCTTGATCCAATGAGATGTTAACCACTCTGGCAAATTTTCTAATCCAAGTCTCTCATTTCCAACTGATCTCATTGGGTGGCCCACATGATATATGCAGAGACTACAAAGGGGGCTGTTTAAAGTAGGACACCGTGAAGGGTTATTTTACAATGCTACATGTTATACAGATTAACTCAAGATATTGTTCCTTGGGTGTTGCTTTAAACTAGACAAGTTTTAAAAAGTTTATTCATATTTATTGAGTTGTAGGCATATAGCCCTAGAAAACAGCTGGGAAATGGAAATGAGGGTCTTCTGTTCCCCTGCCTGCCTTTTCAACTTTCTCTTCCACTACACTATTCCCTTTAAGGAACCTTTTATTCCAGCCCAAATAGTTACTTTGGCACCCACAAAGCTCATTTTTCCTGGCTCAAAGATTTTGTTCAGGCCATTATATATACAACACATGTCACAGTCTCTCATATCCTTTCATCAATAGCTTCTCTTCATCATTCGGGTTTAGCTCAAAAGGGAATAGCATGTGCATGACCCCTTTGTCAACTAGACTATAAACCCCCCTTGAGAGTAGAAATTGCATCTTACATACCACCCTCACAGTACCTAGCGCAGTGCTTGGCACTTTGTAGATGCTCAATAAATACTTGTAGATTGAATGAACCCATCACCTGATATCTGTCTCAAGATGCTTACTGTAACATGGACATTCTTGTGAATCTAACTTCAGAAGATGCACATATTCAAAATATAGTTCTTGTTGTCTGAAAACAGTTAAGCAACAGAGACCTACACTATTATCATTGCCTGAATTCAGTGTAAACACCTTGATAAGAAATTGTCATTTCCTTGGGTGACGGTGCTCAAAGGGTAACAACATGAATAAGTTCTGGGGATGTAATATACAGCATGGTGACCATAGTTACCAATGCTGTATTGTGTATTTGAAAGTTGCTAAGAGAGTAAGTCTTAAAAGTTCTCACCACACACACACACACACACACACACACACACACACACACAGTGTAACTATGTGAGGTGATGAATGTGTTAACTAACCTTGTTGTGGTCATCACTTCATGATATATACATATATCAAATCATCACATTGTACACCTTAAACTCAGACAGTATGTCAATTATGTCTCAATAAAGCTGGGAAAAAATAGTCATTTCCTGAAACACTGAAGAACTGCTACATTCAGAAACATTATTAGGCTATTTAGATCTTTATTACTGAAGCCGTGGAGATTTGCCATCTACCCAAGTTGTTTAACCAACACAAAACAACTGAAGTAAAGAACATTAACACCACATTCAGGCAATTAGTGTAACATGATCACCATTCCTAGGCATCTTTAATTTTTGTCAAACATAACAAAATTCATATTACATTGACTCCTATTTCATTAAGATAATATGATTTGAAATAATAATGACAAGGGCCTAAAACAGAATACAGACCCTGTTAGCACTCGGAAAGCTTCTTTCCCCCCAAAGGCATATCAGGATACAAAAAGAAGACTTCCAGCAATGTACTCCTAACTCCAGAAGCAATGGTACCTCTTAAACACGTAGGGGGGGCTCCCAGGGTAAGGTGATACAAAAGAAAACACAGCCTCAAAGAAGATAAAGCCTTACCCCAGCTTTCAGAATCTGAATGTTTTAGTTCCAGTTTATGTCCTATCTATTGCAGTACCTTGGAATCCAGAAGCAAAACAATGTTATCACATTGATTCTCTAAGACAAAGAGCGAGAGGCTTTCAGCAGAGTCCGGTTATGGCTCCCTGGTGAACTAGAAATTGTGAATGGGCCGTCCTTTGAAGGCCATGGGGCCGAGCTGTTCTAAGAACTGAGTGCGTACTATGGGAAAGAAGTGAAGCCTACTGACGTGCTTTTTCCTTTTGGCAGTATTGTTTTGTTTTTGTTTTGGTGGTGGTGGGGTAGATGTTTGTTTTACTTCCCATATTTGGTTTGGTTATGTTCCAATTAAGGAAACCATCTTTAATTGCTATATCTCATCTCATTCTGAAGTCTTGACATAAAAATTATGTGGTTTTTTTCCCTTCTTTTTCCAAAAACGAGAGTCAATAAAAGTTTCAATTCACTTTGTAGATGTTAAGAGTTACTTATTATGGTTTGAGAGAAGATTTAATCCTGACAGAAGTAATCTTTTCAATGTCTTGATGCTGAATTGGAAACACTATTACTTAATAAAGAATAATACTTTAAACCACCTTTTTGTGACCAAGAAAAAGAACCACAAAATCACTTTAGGCTATTATTTCTCAGTTAAGCATAACCTCTGTAGTGGATATTTTAGGTGTAAGTCAGAAAACATATTGCAAATATAAAAGAGTGCCTTTGGGAAGTGACCCATGCACTCATGTTTAGTCCTCATTATATATCAAATTCCAAACACATTAGAGTTTGTAAATAATGACAGAACTAAATTTATTTTAAGGCCATGGCTGCATGAAGTTTTCCTTCACAAATTGCACAGCTAAATCACTACAGATCTGTCACTAAGCTTACTATAGCAGTGGTCGAGTGGAAAGAATATAGAACCGTCAGAAAACCAAAGGACAAGTGATGTTAGTCCTATGACCCTGGGCAAGTCTTGAATCTCTCTAGACCTGAGCTTCTACACCTGTAAAGTAGGGATAATATCAACTGTTCTTTACTTATGCAACGTTGGTGTGACTAAACAGAAACAACTTTTCAAAGTGTAATTTGGAAAACACATCAAAGAATTTTACAACTTCATGCATGTTTTTAGACCCAGTAATCCTGAAATTTTAAGAATTTATCCTGATCAAAGAATCGGAAATGCACCCAAATATTTATGTACCGGAATGTTAATCACAGCATGAGCTCTTGTTGGAAAAGTCAGAAACAATCCAAATAGATGATCAAGTCCAAATAAATTAGGCTATATCCATACAATGGAAACTATGCAGTATTTAGAAAAATACTTAGTGAACTAGAAGTTTCACAATAAATAAATAGCAGAAAAGTGGGTTTCAAAACAGTATGTATGGGCTTCCCTGGTGGTGCAGTGGTTAAGAATCTGCCTGCCAATGCAGGGGACACGGTTCAATCCCTGGTCTGGGAAGATCCCACATGCCACGGAGCAACTGGGCCCGTGCTCCACAACTACTGAGCCTGTGCTCTAGAGCCCATGACTCACAGCTGCTGAGCCCATGTGCCACAACTACTGAGCCTACACTCTAGAGCCCGTGCTCCACAAGAAGAGAGGCCACCTCAATGAGAGGCCTGCAAGCTACAACGAAGAGTGGCCCCCACTCTCCACAACTAGAGAAAGCCCGCGCGCAGCAACAAGGACCCAATGCAGCCAAAAATAAATAATTTTTTTAAAAAAAGTACGTATAACATAATGCAAACTGTAATACAAACACACGTTTGCAAAGAAAAAAGACTGGAGGGAAATAAGCCAAGATATGAACTATTGAACCACTGTTATCTTTAGAAGGAATTATGGATGATTTTTATTGTCTTTTTATACTCACCGTTTTCAAATTTTCTTTAAAAACATGCATTGCACTTATAATCAGAAAAAAGAATTTTAAGTAATATTGCCTCTCTACCACCATTTTGGAAACTATATGAGATATTTGTGAAAGTATACTTGTAAATTCTAAGATAATATTACAAGAATAAGATCATACTATTATTGTTAGAGAAGTTCAAATCCTCACTGTCAACAGACAAAAATTAAGTAATTCAACTTTGGAGCAAATACCAAAAAAAAAAAGTGTTTCTGCAAAGAACTGCACTGAGAAAGTTCCTTCTGTTGGCTTTGATTGACTTTTCCACACCCCAAATGTACTTCTTATCTTTTCTTCTCATTCTATACATAGTACTTAATAATATGGGTCAGAATCTGTTGAAAACTCCCTAGAGTTATTTTAGCTATACAACATCTTGGTTTTCTAAGATGAGAAAGGATGTGCCACTACTTTGCCCAGTTAGATACACAGCTAAAATGTCCACATGGCTGCAGGAGTCAAGTGAAGAAGTGTTCTGTTCAGTAAGTATGACAAATGAGGATGTGGTACATTCACCTATCTCTCATCACTGGCAAGGCCTCCAGTCCATAAGACAAACTTAGAACCTATAAACTGCTAGAGAAGAGAGCAATACTAGAAAATTATACAAAAGTCAAATGTCCACTTGGCAAAATGTAGGAAAATGGGAGTATACAAGACAAATATAGAAAGTAGAGGTTCCATCAACAGAGGAATGGATAAAGAAGATGCGTCACATATATATAATGGAATACTACTCAGCCATAAAAAGGAACGAAATAGTGCCCTTTGCAGAGATGTGGATAGACCTAGAGACTGTCATACAGAGTGAAGTAAGTCAGAAAAACAAATATCGTATAATATCACTTATAAGCAGAATTTAGAAAAATGGTACAGATGAACTTATGTGCAAAGCAGAAAGAAAGACACAGATGTAGAGAACAAACTTAAGGATACCAAGGGGGAAAGGGGAGGTGGGATGAATTGGGAGATTGGGATTGACATATGCACACTACTATGTATAAAATAGATAACTATGAGAACCTACTGTATAGCACAGGGAACTCTGCTCAATGCTCTGTGGTGACCTAAGTGGGAAGGAAATCTAAGAAAGAGGGGATATACGCATACGTATAGCTGATTCACTTTGCTGTACAGCAGAAACTAACACAACATTGTAAAGCAACTATACTCCAATAAAAATTTTTTAAAAAAACAAATTAGAGGTATAAATGACAGAATTTTTAATGTGTTCAATGGATTACTGTGCTTTGTTGGATTGAAAAAACCTCAAAGAGAAAGGGCCACAGTACATCCAGGGAGACATTTTAAAACTGAGACATCAGTAAATTATCTGCATAGGATTAAGTGCTTTGCCTCCCCATCCCCTCCCCCATCCTGAGTGATAAGAAAATTACCCAAATTTCCATCTATGGCTTTTTAAAGGTTTAGTCTATCTATGTATAGAATGCAAGCTTCTACAGAGCATGCTTCAAATGCAAAATCTAACAACTCCGTGATTATCTCTGTAACACCTAAATGAAAATTCAAAAATTGGCGATATTGAGAGGTCTATCAGTCAAATGATCAATTGAGAAGGCTGATGAATGGAAACAGTAAGGACAATCCAATGAATTGATATAGATAGATAGATAGATAGATAGATATTTTTTTTTTTTGGCGGTACGCAGGCCTCTCACTGTTGTGGCCTCTCCCGTTGCGGAGCACAGGCTCTGGACGCGCAGGCTCAGCGGCCATGGCTCACGGGCCCAGCCGCTCCACGGCATGTGGGATCTTCCCGGACCAGGGCACGAACCCATGTCCCCGGCATCGGCAGGAGGACTCTCAACCACTACGCCACCAGGGAAGCCCTTGATCTATATATTTTTAAAGAAAAACAAGAATACAATCCTTATTAGAATCCTTATTATTTTTTGAACCAACTATCACTACCTTGACTCAAAGACTATCCCTTTTTTCATAGTTTAAACTCTTTAAAAAGATAAAAGTCATCAACCATTTCCTTTTATGAAGATTTTTCTGTACAATCCCATAAAACTGAATGTAAAGGTAAGGGAGAAAGCAGAACAAGTCCACTAAGACAAAGCTCTGTAAAAGGAGGACAAAAATCCAATGATGCTTCTAACCCAATGTTTACGGCCAAATATCTGAGAGAGAGAAAATAAACACAACTTTTATGAGCACAGTAGCTGACTTCGAGGTAAATGGTAATCTGACCCTCATATGATAGAAAATCGGGTCAGGTCCTCAAGGAGAAATTAGATATCCTGATGGAAGCTAGCAGTGAATGATCTCCTCTTATACTTAACAGACGCTATTAAATAATTTTTCACTCACTCAACTTTAACAATGTTCACTTGAACTTTCAACAACCTATTAATATGAGTTGAAAACAGAATACTGATGTTAACTGTACAACCACAGCCAGTTTCTCAGAAATGTGAACCTACCCTGGCAAGTCACCAACCACATTTGGCCACATATTCTCTCTCACCGTTCCCTGGTAAAGATCAAAGGCCCACAGACAGCACCTTATTGCTTTCACTCTCACACAGTGAATAGATTACAACAATAACAACCTTCCTCATTTGAATACTGATGTTTAAAAATGAAAAGACCAATCGACATTGACGGTTGCCTTGCCTACCTGTTTAGCTTTGCTAACTCGATCTTCTACTTGATAATGAGGGAAAATTATATAATGTGATCCCCCATGGGAAAAGACTGGTTGTTTTTCCAGGAAATTGTAAATGAGATCTATTCAAAGATCAGAAAAAAGTCAGAAAGATAATGAAAGCAACCCAAAATGTTACAATTGGAATGTGTTGCAACTTTTATAATCACTGATAGTAATGCTGAAATAAAGTTATTTAAAATAAATTGAGGTACTAGTCTTCAAAGTATCACCCTGAACTGTAGAGCTTTTTCTGAGATTTACCAAAAAAGTAACACAATCTTTCTAGTTCAGTATATCTTGATCTATATAGCTACCTTCTAAACATACCCAATTGTTTAGGAAAATGCAGCCAAGTTACTTGTTTGCAGCAAGAAACATGCTTTTTAAAGTCATTAACCAATTTGCAATCACTTGAGAACCTCTCTGCCCTAAGATATTTCAAGAAAGACAAGTTTGTTAATCATTTGGTCATGCTGCAATTCAATATCAGCAGCGGAATCAAGCCTTAAGCCCCTTCAAATTCTAAAATACCTTCCAGAATCCCTCACAGTATTGCAAAGGGCTTTTCCTGCTCTCGCTGTGCACCGAGAATCCCCATCAGTATTATGTGCACATGCACCATTTGTCGCTGACACTCAACCAGAAACACAGACAGACATGCTCCACTGGAGGACCAATTTCCAGAGCAAAGAATACTTTAAATGAGAAAAACAACCTACCCTGCGTGCTCTAATTGCCTGTGTACTGTGTATGATTTAAAAGAGAGGGGGAGGAAGGGGACAGGGGAGGCAGCAAGTGGATTTTAATCTATAAAGTGAAAATTAATATGTACAGCATTTTATTTTCAGATTTAAATCATTTCCATTAAATTTAATTTACCTAATTGTTAATGAATTAGCAAGCACATTTAGCAACCAAATCACCTACTAATTGGATCCTAATGAAAACTACTTAGCTGCTTGTATTCATGTTGATCATCATGTATGATTCACCGGGGTGAACTATACCCAAGGCCTCTGGCTAGTGAAACTGTACTTTCTACTTTTCATTGTTACCTGGATCCTCAAAGTGAAGAATTTACTTCTTTTTTTCTCCCTCTAGGGTCAAGGACAGTGTTTGCTGCAAACTATAAAGCAGTACAAAACATTTACATCAAAGGACAAGGAGATCACCCAGCTCCAAAAAATCCGGATTGTATAAACTACATATGCCACTGCTTACTGATGCAACAGTAAAAGCAACTCTTCCCCAAGTTGTTAGCTGGGGCTTCTAAAGATCTGCCAGTTTTCAGTATAAAGCCTGAAACTAGGCTGGAAAATCTGGAGATGCTTTAGAAATGTCTTCACAGGATGCCAGAGGGCCCTCCCCAACCCCTCCCCTCCTTTTCCGTTTCTTCAAGGCAGAGGGATGTAGCCAGAGGCAGGGCTTCTTCCGGTGGAATGTATGGCCAATTATTATGAGTCCTTAAAGCACTCTGGGCTCCTTTAGTCTGGGGGCCAAGGCTTCAAATGAGGGTCTCCCCCTCCCCCCACCATGATTCCAGTGATAACAATCTTACAATCCATTCTCTTTCCTCTATAAACACAACCCAATGACCTGCTTCCTTTTGTAACTGGTGCCAGGCCCTGAGTTGATTTCATCCGCCACCTTTCCTAATCTCTAGCTTGACCTGGCTAACAACCATTTAAATCTGGACCTTGACTAAAATTGTTTCTAGGTGCCACTGAGCAGAATGGTCCTTAAATCCTGCTTGGATTTGTCTATTTTCGCTCCTGAAAGACACTGGACCCTGGACCTGCTCTTCAAAAAACGTGCTTTTTATACCTTTGGACATGTTTAGATGCATCATCCTTTTTTTCCCCTAGAATGAAAGAAAAATAATTTTGCTTGATTTCCATTTAAATGGCCACCAGATATTTGAAACAACTCCCTGTGGCTTAGCTGCCAATTTAATTAACAAGGAGTTGACCTTGGGGTACCAGTCAGCAAGCATTTACAGAGAACCTAAATTGTGCCCGCCAACTTTGCCCCTAAACATGAGCAAAGTCACACACCAAGTCTTTGCCTACAGAGAATTACTGTCTAGCTCTGCCATTAACTCATCAGGTGACCTTGGGCAAATTGTGCCAACAGGAAGGGAACAATGCAGAGGACACGGTCAAATGGGAAGATGTCCTGCTCAGAGGCAGGATGCATGGTGGAGGAAGGAGTATCCAATCCCGAGAGCCTTATTTCCAATCTGACCCCCAGTAGGTAAGAGAACACAAATAGATTTTTCCACAGCTGCTCCCACTTTCCCCTCTCCAGATGGCCTAAGATCATACCCATCTTCTGCTAAAACAGATCCCTAGGTCCAACAAAATGTCTCAAGCTGAGCCATCATTTACTGAAAGATAAGATTCTGAACTTTGCTCTAAATGCCTTCACAGTCTGCTAGTCTAAATTTAGAAATATGTGCATGTGTATATGTACATACATATATATATGAATATGTGTATCTAAAGCCCTTCCCTAATCACCTTCTAAACAAATTTAAAAACCTGCAAAAGGTTAAGAATACCTTTATTCTGACTGTGCCTTTATTATGGGCCTTTTAATACTTATAGATTCCACCTGTATTGTTTTCCAATACAATTACAGTAGAAGGTTATAGAGGTATTTACTTACAAACGCCACTGCTCTGGAATCAGCAGAACAGCCTCTTTTCTACAATCTTCCCTATCCCTTCATTTGTACAAGCTTTTACAGTACCCAGCTTAGCATGGCCAAATCAAAACTCTGTAGGTTTTGTGGTACACATTTGTTTAAATGAGGTTTTAATACAATGTGGTCATTATTGCCATCCTGCCCTTAGATAGAATTTTACATGCAAGATATACTGAATGTATATGTACTGAAAGAACACAGAATGGGATAGGGGAATATAAAGTCAGGTTTTCTAGAATATGAGTAATTTAAGTTGAAGGACAAGAGCATGAAAGAGAGGGCCATTAAGCTGAAGAAATCTTTTAAGCAATTATATTGGGGTAGAAGTTAAAAGTGGATTGGGATATGTTCTAGAATCTAGGCATTCAAATTCTGAACACTTGTAAGGTACTCATTACCGATGTTCTTCCCCCAGTAACCACCCCCCATTTGTACTCAATTTTAGCTTTCATTACTGAATTCCGTTTGTCCCGAGGAAATGTTGTTCTTCAACACTGCAACAATAATATACTAACTGCTTCAGATATGTGTTGCATGGGTTGTTAAGCCCCTGCTAAATGATTAAAGTAAGGTTGTCTTCTACTTTCTGGCTCTGTGTCAAAGATATGTTAAATGGTCTTTTAAATTTTTTAATTATTTAGTTCCTGAAACTACATTATACAACCCTTATGCAATAATTAACCTGTGGCTTTCAACAGTGATTAGTGAGTCTTTATTATGGTAATGATGGCTCATTCATAGACGAAGTTTATTAAGACTCTGGTCCAGAGCTCATTGAGATCCCAGAGTCATGAAAAGTTTCCATAGGTCCTCATCTAAAAGACTATATCCTGGGACTTCCCTGGTGGTCCAGTGGCTACGACTCCGCCCTTCCAATGCAAGGGGCCTGGGTTCCATCCCTGGTCAGGGAACTAAATCCCACATGCCGCAAGTAAAAGGTCCCATATGCCGCAACTAAGACCTGATGCAGCCAAATAAATACATAAATAAATATTTTAAAAAATAATAATAATAAAATAAAAGACTATATCCTGAGGAAGAGAGCTGTGAGGCACCAAATAGCAAGGTTTCGTTAGCAAAAGAAATAAACGGCCTCTAACTACATTTAGCGATTGCCTTAAGAAGCTTTCATTTTGGCAAGTCAAGAATACTCCATTATGATTGCCTATCAGTTTTCTGCAAGCAGGCTGTCTTCACTTCCCACAGAGTCTCATTCCTCTACACTGCAAGGAGCCCCTGGGCCTTCAAGAGATTTAACAAATCACAAGAAAGAGACACAGCTAGCTCACTTGCTGGATGTCTCCTTGGCCAATCATCAAAGCCAAGCCTAGCTTTAGGTGGTAATATTAACTTATGGATTTCTACGATGTGCAAGCACAGTACTAGGTGCTTGGCACATATTCTCTTATTTAATCTTTATAGCAACCCTTTGAATTGGTTGTTACCCGTTCCGTTATACACATCAGGAAACTGGGACACTGAGATTAAGCAACTTGCCCCAAATTACACAGCCAACAGTTGCTGACTGCAAGGTCCCAGCTACAACGTTGTAATTGTGTATCTATAGAGAGAATCCCGGGCACATTAATAGACAGGAATCTTCCTGAATGAAAATTATAAGCCATTTGTATGTAAATATACAACTGTCAAAGCTTGCATCTGGCATTCTCTTGAAAGCCCAATCAATGTTCCACGTAAACCATAACCCAAGAAAATTCACTGAAAGATATCTGAGATGAACTGTTCATTGATCATGTCAAATTAGAAAAGGCACAAATCACAAAGTCAAAATTTTATTCACACCTAAATTGGGTGCTTTCTGGTCTTTTTAGTTTACTCTCAAAACAGTAGCCTGGGGCTTCCCTGGTGGCGCAGTGGTTGAGAGTCCGCCTGCCGATGCAGGGGACACAGGTTTGTGCCCCGGTCCGGGAGGATCCCACATGCCGCGGAGCGGCTGGGCCCGTGAGCCATGGCCGCTGAGCCTGCGCGTCCGGAACCTGTGCTCCGCAACAAGAGAGGCCACGACAGTGAGAGGCCCGTGTACCGCAAAAAAACCCAAGAACAAAACAAAAAACAGTAGCCTGCCATTCTGACTACTGTCTATTGTCAAATATTAACCAGATTATTTTAGATAGAAATATTTCCTCTTTGTCTATCAAGATGACAATATCACAGCACTAAATATTTTATTCTTGTAAACTTGTCATTTGACTTAATTTCAAAGATTCCCCCTCCCCCAGATATTTGACTCCACATCACCTATCACTTTTGGAAAGCTTATTTGTGGCGATCCTGGCAATACCTGACCCAATGTAACTATTCACTGCAGCATTGGGTTATTTGTCATGGAGTCATTACATGTAGTTTCCTGAATGGTTCCTCTTAGTGAGTCAAAGAACATTCCTCTCCTATGTTAACAGGGTCACACATTTTACTGAGAAATATTATTTGGATTTCCCTTATAGGTTATCCTCAGTGGCTAGAGATAGAGAAAAATCAGAATATAATCAAAGAAAAGGTATCTCAGCTGCAAAAATGTAGATTCCTCTCCCTCCAACCCGAGTCCTCATTCAGAGCTGAATACTTTTCATTAACCCAGAGCCGTGATAAGTTTTGTAACCTAGTTTTTGAGCCCCAAACACATTAAAAGCAGCAAGTTAGAGGGGGAAAGGAATGCACTAATAGACTTGTGTTCTGGGGAGAATTATAGAAAACCCCACAAAAGCCTTATATCTTAAGAGGCCAAATCTGTTAAGATCTAGATATATGCTTATCATTATGAAAGGCTGAGAAGAGAAAAGCAAAAATTAGATGACTATAAGTAGATATGATTTCATGATTACTGAGCACAAGCTTTGTTGGGTATGAGTGCTGTATGTCTTTGTGCATTTTGTTTTGTTACATGCCAATGTCAGGATTTCATCATTGTGCTATAAAATAACCTGAAAGCCTACATTTAAAATTTTACGTTTTAGAAATTTTAACAATCCACTTTAGGCAAAAAAATAAGGAACGGGAAAGTTGAGAATGTACTGAAGAGGGAAAAAAGAAAAGTAACAGAAATTTTCTCAATTTTCCTCTTTAAATTCCTTTGCATACTCATTAAAAGTATAAAAGTTTATTGAGCTCTTACAATGTGCCAGGCAATATGCTGAGTGCGTTGAAAGGATTACTTCATTTAATCTGTGCATCAACCCTGTGAGACAAATATTATCATTCCCATTCTATGGATGAGAAAATTGAGGCTCACAGAGCCTCAATCTAGTCAGCAATTAGAACTCAGGTTGGTCTGACTGCACTTAGAAATTTCAACCTCCACTCTACACTACATTGTGCCCAAAAGTAACTCAAGTATACATATTTCCTGTTGGACCAAATTGTCTTCATCTCCAAACAGGCAGTCAGAAGGGTTGTATGTCAACACACAAACGACTGGCTTGATGTGACAAGCCATGTCAGAGCAACTGAACAAGTTTGTGTGTAGGATGCAGCCAAAGGCAAGACCAGCCTATTATTAGAATACACAAATCTCATTTATGATGTAAATAGAACAAAGATTTAAGTTTCCTCCGCTCAACAGTGGCTCGGAATGTAGTAATGTAGTAACACTTTCTGAAAGAGTTTACACGGGCCTGATAATCAGCGCTTAATGAGGTGCTTTTCCCCAGATGCAAGACCTTTATGTCACTGTCAGCCTGCTCACCATCTCATTTTTCCCCACCTGAATAGCTTCGTACTCTTACAAAGGCCCATCACTATGTGAAAGTGGCAGTATAATTAATTTTTTCAGTAAAAGTCAAATTGTTTGTGCTCAAACATCCTGCAGTTCAGGAAATGTCAAAATGTCAGACCATGTAGGTGGAAATAAACTTTGCATTCCACTTCCAATCACTTCCTGTAGGGAAAGAATAGCTAGACATTCCGTTGAGAAAACAGAAATGCACAGAACCGATTCAAAAAAGTAACTCAATGTCTTTCTTATCTGATAAATATGCCATTATCAGTATATCTTAATCTATCTGGAGTTCAAACATAATACCCTAGTGTTGCTTGTAAGATCCTGTCACACCTCCAGAAGCTGGTGTATGCCTATGTGTGTGAACACAATGCATGACCGCCCCAAACTCCCTTTTGGATTGTTTTTAAAAATGACATTGATTTTTAATTTCCTTATTACAAAATACATGTACATACACCATAAAATGTCTGGCACATACTAGTACTCAATAAATAATTATGATATAATTTTAAAAAATTAGAAAACATAGATGAAAAAAAGAAGAAAATAAAGCCTCCATAATCCCATCATCCAGAGAAAACCACTGTTTTCTGTTATCTGTGATTCCAGCCTTATTTCTATGCATATTAAATACATTTTAAAATAAAAATGGGATCACACTTTATGTACTATTTTGTCACTTAATAATAAGTTGTCAGCATTTTCCTATGTCATTTTACTTTTTATTATTTTTTAAAAGTTTATTTATTTGTTTATTTATTTATTTTTGGCTGCATTGGGTCCTCATTGCTGAGCGCAGGCCCTCCATAATTGTGGCGAGCGGGCTTCTCATTGCGGTCTTGTTGCGGAGCACGGGCTTCAGCCACCGGGCCTCAGTAGTTGTGGCTCACGGGCTCCAGAGCACAGCCTCAGCAGCTGTGGCGCACGGGCTTAGTTGCTCCGCGGCATGTGGGATCTGCCCGGACCAGGGCCCGAACCCGGGTCCCCTGCATTGGCAGGCGGATTCTCAACCACTGCGCACCAGGGAAGCCCCCATGTCATTTTAAATTCTTTTACAGCAGCATTTTAAGAGCTGTACAGTATTCCATCATATAAATATCCCATAATTGAACCAATCCCTTAATGTTGGAGATTCAGGTTATGTCCAGTTTTTCACTTGTATAATGTCACAATGAAGATCCTTATAACTAATTCTTTATGCACCTACTTGGTTATTTCCCCAGGACAAATTCCTGGGCATGCAGAAAAGGGAAACAACCCTGAAAAATGGATAAATAAAATCTGTATATCCATACAGTGGAATATTGTTCAGCCATAAAAAGGACTGAAGTCCTGATCCATGCTAAAACATGGATGAACCTTGGAAACATTGTGCTAAGTGAAAGAAGCCAGATAGGAAAGGACAAATATTGTATGATTCCACGTATACAAAATGTTCAGAATAGGCAAACCCATAAAGACAGAAAGTAGAATAATGGTTGCCAGGGACTGACAGAGATAGGGAAGGGGGAAGGACTGCTAACGGGTGTAAGCTTTCTTCAGGGGGTAATGAAAAGATTCTGAAATTAGACAGTAGTGATAGCTGCATAACCATGCGCATATACTAAAACCCACTGAATTGTACACTTTAAGAGGATGAATTTTATCTCAATAAAGCTATTATTTTAAAACTTCTGAGGCATGTTATTGCTTGCTTAAAGGTTATGCAAAAATTTTAAGCTCTTAATGTAAAAAAATTATTTCTTGGACTTCCCTGGTGGTCCAGTGGTTAAGAATCCGCCTGCCAATGTAAGGGACACCGGTTCAATCCTGGTCTGGGAGGATCCCACATGCTGTGGGGCAACTAAGCCCGTGCACCACAACTACTGAGACCACGTGCCACAACTACTGAAGCCCACATGCCTAGAGCCCGTGCCCCACAACAAGAGAAGCCACTGCAATGAGAAGCCCATGCACCGCAACAAAGAGTAGCCCCCGCTCGCCGCAACTGGAGAAAGCCCACGCACAGCAAAGAAGACCCAACACAGCCCCCCAAAAACATTTCTTAAAATGAACTAAAATTAATTTTCTTTTGAGAATATTCTGAATGGTATGCAACCACTAGCGAGATCACCTAAATAAATAGTTTAGCTAGGAATCACCTAGACTGAGACTTCTTAACGTTGGCATAAAAATGTTAATATCATGAACACCTGTAGGTTTATTATTTATATATTACAAGATCCAGAAAGGACAGAATGCTTTTTTCTTTTTAAGATTTTTTTCTTGTGGACCAATTTTAAAGTTTTTATTGAATTTGTTACAATATTGCTTCTGTTCATATTGGATCTTAGCTCCCCGACCAGGGATGGAACCCTCACCACCCTCTGCATTGGAAGGCGAAGTCTTAACCACTGGACCACAAGGGAAGTCCCCAGAATGCTTTTTTGGGTAATACACACACACACACACACACACACACACACACACACACACACAAACACACATATTTTTTAACATGAAAGTATACAACAGTTTTCAATAGTCAGTAAGGTTACCTGTAGTGTTACCTCTCGAAATGCCAGATCCTGGGTCAAGACAGAAATGGCAGAAGGGACATTAGTCCCTGCCTCTAAGGGTCTTCTCATCTCAGATAAATTACATCGCTTTTTCAGATTCCTTCTACTGTCTCTGAACAAAACACCACTAAACACCATTTCACTTCCTGAGCAGAACTTTTTAAAAAAGACTACAGGCAAAGCCTTCAGTGTACATTCTGTTTTCCCGTTGGTGCCCTCTTCATTTCAAATGCTGCAATGAAGTCATTTTTGCTCTTCACTCCTCCTCTCTGGTATGCTTCTCCCATGGGCACCTCCTAAGTGGTTCAAGCAAAAAGACCCATCATTGCTCAGCAGTGAGGGCAAGTTTGAGCCACAAGTCAAATACCTTCCTGAGACCTTTAACCTTGTTGAATGGGGTGGGAGAGTGATGAAAGCCGTTCTACATACCAGGAAGGTCTAATGTCACAGCTTACAATCTGTCCAAACAGGATGCTTGGATTTTTTTTCTAAATGGTGACCAGGGTGGCTCAAAAGCAGTATTCCTATGATGACACCCTCAAGCCATGCCACACCTAAAGAGAGGGAAGGACAAGCTGGAAAGAGGGAGATAAACTACCCGCAAAAGCTGCCTATCTGAATACTTGGGGAGAAATGCCTAGGAAGTCCCTGTGAAGAACTTTACATACCACAGAGAGGAATAAAAGCGTCCACACAAGTGGCTAGTCAGGAAACTTGTTGCCAGCAGGGTGCAGGTTAGGTTAGGTAAAAGCAGTCATAAAAGTCACCAGCCAAACGCGACCAAAGATTCATATGCATCTTTAATTACTTTACTAGATACCAGCTCAAATATTTCTCAGGGCCCAGTCTTTCAGAGAGCCATCAGTATCTTCTTAGGTTTCTAATCAAATTATATTCTGGGGGTTTCTGTCATTTCTCAATAATTTCTAAAGCCATTGTGATACCTGTGAGGTATTTGGGGAAGAAGATTGCATTTTCCCATTAGGTTTAGCCTGTTTGGTCCTTTAATATCATCTCCACTTATTTTTATGAGGCAACATTCAAAGTGCTTTATTTAAAAAACTAGGTGCTTCCCTGGTGGCGCAGTGGTTAATAATCCGCCTGCCAATGCAGGGGACATGGGTTCGAGCCCTGGGCCGGGAAGATCCCACATGCCGCAGAGGAACGAAGCCCGTGCGCCACAACTACTGAGCCCACGCACCTCAACTACTGAAGCCCGCGCGCCTAGAGCCCGTGCTCCACAACAAGAGAAGCCACCGCAATGAGAAGCCCGAGCACCACAACGAAGAGTAGTCCCCACACGCCACAACTAGAGAAAGCCCGCACGCTGCAACAAAGACCCAATGCAGCCAAAGATAAACAAATAAAATAAATTAATTTAAAAAATTTTAAATAGTAATTATATGGTCCAGTGGTTAAGACTTGGTGCTTCCACTGCAGGGGTTGCGGGTTCGATCCCTGGTCGGGGACCTAAGATGCTGCATGCCGCGGTGTGGCCAAAAGTTACAAAAAACAAACAAAAACCTAGTAATTATAGACTCAACCAATAAAGTAATGAGAGGCAGGCTTATAGCTCCAATGCAATGGCATCTTGTAGGGAAGATGTTTTACCCGACAAATGAGTTAACCCTCAGGAAGCTTGACAATACGAAGAACATCTGCTATCCAATCATGCCAGGTGATGTAAGACTAAAACGATGAAATTTTTGTTGAGAAGGCAAGTCCCTGCCTACTCATCTTCCTTTCTTTAGGGTATCTCCTTGGAAACATAATAGGTCTGATAAAAAGTCTCGACCCTTTGGTCTTATAATGCTTGTTCATGGGCCTCTAACCCTTGGAACTACAAATACTTCCCTTCAGAATGAGCTCAGAGGTCTCTGGGTATACACAAGATAAACACAAGGTACATTCTCTTATCTCTCAAGGAAACAAGAGAAGATTTAAATTGTTCTCTCTTCTACTTTTCTGTATAAACGTTTTCTCCATCAAAATGCGTGAAATTCTTTCTGGACTCTGTAGTCACTTTTGTGCTACCTTACATGCATGTGACTCTAATAATGCTTACCGAATATTAAAATGACATTTCTCCTCTCTTCCATATTGGTATAGAAGAGCCTTGTGCTGACGAAACTGCTTTAGTTCTCTAACAATGACGAGTTGTTAATGGGTGGATTTCTGTGAGTGAAATGCATACAAACACCTGAAGAAAAGCGGGAACACTGTAGTTACATGGAAATCAATATAACACACTTGATCTAGGGACCAAAAGCATCTACTGGTTACTTACAAGTGCAATTTCAATCAATCCATCCATCAACAAACATTCTCTGAGCTCCTTCTATGACAAGGCCCTATGCTAGGCGCTGAGGACACCAATGAGACATAGTCAGGGCCCTGGAAGTGTTCACAGTGTAGTGGAGACATCACCAGACCACTGGATCCCCACAGATCTACTCCAGGAAACAGAGTCCAACTTCCATTCGAAGACACTAATTGTTTACTTCAGCTACGATTATAAATTGGAACTGCTGGTGGGAATTCTGCCACCTCCTTGAGGTACCTGTTCCCTCTTTGGGCAACTTAGATGGCTGGAAAGTTATTGCCCGGCTTGAGAAAGCTATATCTCCCTATGGCTCTCCTCCACTGATCCTAGTTTGCCTCCTTCCACACCAAAACCACACACACACACACACACACACACACACACACACTCACAATTAGTTTAATGCTACTTTGACTTGAGAAAACTTCATGCTTTTTATATCAGCCAGCATGGCCCCACATGAAACTCAAATTTCCCAAGCTAAAAAATTATAGTTCTCTCAACTTTTTCTCATATAATGTGATTCTGAGTTCCTCTGCCATTCCTTATTAAAGAAATCTCAGGCAGCAGCAGACAGGTGTTGTTTAGAAGGTTGGTAGCTGGGCCCTGACAATTTACAAACCTATTTTGAAGGAGAAAATGGGATGCATTAGGCCCCAGTTTGTGGTCTTCGTGATCAAGTATAAGCAGAATTAATCATTCATATCCTGCTACTGCACAGCAAATCACGTAAGAGCTTCGGCTTTAGCAAGGTCTTGAGACCGAACACACGCTCACAACACAGCTCAAAAGCATGAAGAAAAGCAATCTGTATGTCCATCCCAATCAGACCCCCTGATTACTGCTCACTTGCAAGAGAAGTTTCTTCCTTATTGAATTTCTGTACCCTTGGACTCAGCAGTCTCTCCCATAACTTTTCACTCTACATAAAAACTTCTAGTTCCAATTATTAAAGATGCAAAAGCCAATAGTCCCCATGCATTTAGGGTGTGAACAGAGGATCACGGTGCTTCTCTAGTCCAATATGCTTTTTAGATAGAAGAAAGTGAGCCTTAGGGAAAGTGACTTGTAAGTGGCAGAGCCCTAACTAGAACTCAAGTTTCATTACTTTTCTCTGTTTTCTATCAAAATGCCTCTAAGTGGAAAAAAAAAAAAGGAAGTCTGCAAAAAACATCAAGAGACATAATTCAACTAATAGTGGTGTGTTGGGAAAAAAGGTTCCTGATGATCAAAGTTGTATTCAGTGAGTTTGGGTCTCCTCCACCTAACCACCACCACTCTTTTCCTCTATTTTTTTTTATCTTTTCCTCTTTTCAGCTCCCTGTAAACGTGTGCTTTCTGTATCCACCTAAGGCAACAGAGGATGTTAAGTCTGTAAACAAATCCAGGCTCAAATAATACTTACTGGACATCCACTAAGTGCCACGCATTTTCACACACAGGATCTCGTTTATTCTTCATAATAACTCCATGAAGTAGGTGCTATTATGCCCATTTTCCAGATAAGCTCAGCTCCGAGAGACCACATAGTACAGTCAGGATTCAAACCCAGAACTTTCAACTCCAAATCCAGTACTCTCTCTGCTACTTTCTCTGTGTACCTTTTAATGACTTTGATGATTCGGATGGTATTGGTGGTCTACTTCATCCAAGTTTTTGCTTCACAAACTGATTCTTTTTTTTTTAAGTTTTATCAGGTGGAAATTCTAAAAGATCCAACTTCTAGCAATCTTCTTTACATATTAGGCTACGATGACATCCTGCCTATAGCAGCAGTCAGGACAGGAAGGTTTTCCATTAGGTTTTGGCAGACTATAAGAAAACCCATAGCCTGAGCAAGGGAGAGATGAGGTAGTCTATCTAAACATGCTCTTCTGGATGGTTCCAGGAAGCCCTGAGACAAGTAAAAGAACTGGGTTCATCTTTAGAGGGTTCACATCACTTTAGCTTCAAATAAACCTTGACACCCAAGTAGGAGTACCAGGCAGCCACACAGGCCATCTATATCTCCAGGTTACTGTAAAAAGGAAGGAGCAAGTTTCCTAATCTGGACATTGAAATGCTAAGCTGTAGCCTCCCATTTGTAACCAATGAGTATTCACAAGGACAGGTGGGTAATGGAGAATGAACGTTCCCTCCCAGCATTTTTAATTAACTGGTTGTTGGATTTATTGGTCAGCTCAGTGGGAAATCAGAACCTACTACTTGGGGGCTATTTTTATAGCCTTCTGGAGTTAGGTTGCCTTAGTACAGACACCTGGCACTATTCCTAGAAATGATTAGATCTGTATTTTTCCCTTTTAAAAGCAACCAGTGAGTAGATTTGATCATTCCAGGCACCTGGCTAGTAATCCAACATAATAAAGGTACCCCTTTCCCTTCCCACTCTGGTAACACAGCATATGCACCACCAGTTTATCCCTTCACATCCAGCAGCAGGGCGGAGGCAAAGAAAGTGTGGTTAAAACACAAAATAAGCTCTGTAAAACCTGGGAAGCAAGGGGCTGTATCCGTCATCAATACGTTTATAAGCTATAAAACCAGAATAAGTAGTCTCTGAATAAACAACAGTTGATCATATCAACTCTAAATGCCTCAAATCAGAGTTTCAGCTCATTTCCTCTTTGTCTTCCTGCAGATGAAGCACTGTTTAGGAAAAAAAGAGAGCCTTTTGCCATTGGAGATCTTTTCACAGCATACATTAACAATTTCCGTGCAGATATTTGGGTGGCAAATCGTAACCCAATACCTATTTTGCAATAAAACTACCACAGCATTAAATTGACATAATAAAGACAGAAATTGTATTCAGTCAAGTTTTAGTCATGCAGGCACTCACCTTAATGTGGGAGATGAATTAAGTTCATCCTTGGGAAATCCAAGGGTAATGACCGAAACACAATGTGATTGAGCTAATTATCAACCAGGTGTGCTTTAAGGAGTTGATGGTTCAATCTATTACTGCTAAGCACGCAAGCCTTTTTTGGGGAGGAGTTGATGAGAGCAGGTCAGACACTGCAGCTTCTCAGAGGGCAAAAGACAACGTTTCTGCAGATTTTGCATTATGTTGGGCCAACCTAAATCTTGGCAACCACCAAGTCCAGTCAAGAACCTGGAAACTTTTCCTGACTGTCCAAGGCCCCGGGGAGCTGGCCATCCCCTGGAGTCCACTGGCAGTGGCTATCTATAAGCAATTGGCCTATACTGCCTTGTAACAAGAGTCAACTTTTCATTTGTATATGTCTGGTCTTCTCAGCTAAACAAACTGCTCAAAGGCACACACATGTTTTTTTCTTGTATCCCCCATGATGTCTGACCTTGTTAAGTATTTGCAGATTGAGGTCTTCTGGATGGAGAGTAACTTTTTAAATACTTACACATTGCTGTATGGATATTTCTTACATTTGTTTGTCTCTGTAAATGGAGTTCTATATATGAAACATAAACTGTTTAATGGCTCTGGTTCATTATAATGAACATCAGTCTCACACAGTGTGGGACATGGAGCTGGGTACGCATTGACCTCATGATATACCCAACCAACCTCAGCACATGTTACTGAACAGACCTCTGCTTCCCTGGGACCACATCCACCTTCTCACAGCCACATCCCCTATTCTTTCTTCCATTGTTTCTTGCTATTCCCTCCACTCACACATCTCCTTTTTCTCCTCCTTGTTCCAGTACCTCAAGGAGCCTGGCGTTCCCAGGCACTACCAACCAACTCCAATACACATTTCTTCTAGTTGTCAAACTGTGTCTTCCTCAAACTGGACATCATTAGTCTTCTTCAATGAATCCCAGTACACTATAAGGTCCCAGAGAACAGGAACTAAGTCTGAACCATTAGCATATGTATTGGTTGGCCAAAAAGTTCGTTCAGGTTTTTCTGTAAGATGTTACTTTTTTGGCCAACCCAATGAAATCTACCTCCCACCCTCCACCACCCAACCCAGAAGCCTAGTTCAAGGAATGTTCAATAAAGAGTTTAACTGAATTTCAGGATTCTAGGTTGCCCACCAGCTACTAGAAGATCCTAGTTCTCTGGGTGGCTGTTAAACAAGTGATTTGATTAATAGTCTAGTGGTTATTAAATTCATCGTAAGCTAAAGCACAGAAGCAGAACACACACATGCCAACTGACCTATGGGGAGCTAGTTCCAAGTATCCAAGCAGCATTCTCCTAGCAGAGACTTCTTTGTGTTTTGGCACAGGGCAACTTCAATATTTGAATGTTAAATGTTGAATCTGCATTTAAAAGATAACCATCAATCAAATATTTTTTGATTGCCTGGTACATACAGGGCCCTGTGCAAAAAGTCTGTGAGAAAAAAATGGATGTGTTCTCGATAAAGTAATGCAATCAAGCGGTGGTAGCAAGAACAAAGCATCAACGCTACACGCTTCTTCTTAACAGTCAGAGGCCATCCAGACAGACTAGCTGTGGCGCCTGAGAAAATACCAGATGTATATACCTCACTCCGTGAGGAAGGTCTGGAGATTAAACAAAACAGAGGTACAAGGCTTCATCTTCTTTAAACATTTTACCAACCTACATTGAAAGCCAATGTCCTTCTTGAATGCTCTTCCAACAAAATGACAAGGAGGAGGAGGGAAACTGATGCCAGGATATAAGATCCTACCTAGGACCATTTTAAAGGTCCTCTAAGGGTTCCCCATTTGCTGGAACCTTCTT
This sequence comes from Orcinus orca, assembly GCF_937001465.1. NCBI lineage: Eukaryota > Metazoa > Chordata > Mammalia > Artiodactyla > Delphinidae > Orcinus > Orcinus orca. Next base: position 115,900,865 of record NC_064580.1, read on the forward strand.
TCATGGAGATCCCCCTGCTCAGTGACTGTCCAGAGCCACCACCACTGAGCAAAGCAGGCTTCCAAACAAGCTCCAACTGGGCCAGAGCTGTTGAAGAACAAACTACTAATACAAAAAGGCCCACCAAGCACCATCCAGAAAGAATCTGGGAAGTTTTTCACAAAGTAGGATTCATTTCTTAAGGTAAATTATGTTTTGTATTGTCCATCTCTCTCTTTCCTTGGAATAATATATTGTTGAATTGTTCATGAAGACAATCACATAGGTTTTCCAGGAATTTCTATTTGAATCAAACCAACTCCTTCTGTTTCCGAAACACATTCAATAAAAGAATGATTGCATTTCTGGTTAATCCAACATACCACAATATAAATCTACCGAAAGAGCCATTTCTATGATAGATGTATTTAAAGGCATGTGAAATGCTACCTTTTAATCAAAAATTAACTATAAGTCAAATAATTCTAAGTTTTTAAAGAGGGTATAACAAAAAGGCTTAGAAGACACTAACCTGAGTGAATTTTTACACCAAATCTTTACTAAATAGTAGTGTTTTTAAATTTTGAAACACTCTTAAAGACAAGCACCAATTTTTTTATTTCACCAAAGCAAATGATTTGTTCATTTGTGTATGTATCTATACACACACACACACACACACACACACACATATTTTTAGTTTGTCTCTAGATAGTTTTGAGTTAAGGTTATATATCTGAAAGGAAAACAAAAGATAATTCCTTTTTTAGAAAAGAAACTTGAGGTATATGTTTTTTGTTTGTTTTTTTTTTTTGCGGTACGCGGGCCTCACTGTTGTGGCCTCTCCCACTGCGGAGTACAGGCTCTGGACGCGCAGGCTCAGCGGCCATGGCTCACGGGCCCAGCGGCTCCGCGGCACGTGGGATCTTCCCAGACCGGGGCGTGAACCCGTGTCCCCTACATCGGCAGGCGGACTCTCAACCACTGCGCCACCAGGGAAGCCCCATGAGGTATATGTTTTTAAGAAAGCCACTACCCCTAGGAATGTCAAAATGTCTTTCCTCATTGGAAATATGAATGATAGAGCAAAGGACTGGGTATCTCCAGGATTCCAGAGCTAGCTGTATAACCAGAAAGAAGTCACTTAGACTCTCTCTGAGTTTCAGGTATGTTAGAACTGTGCCTAGCAAAGAATACTGTCAAAACCTACTGTTGAACTTTACCCAGGGTTGGGCCAGAAGATATATAAGGTCCTTTCCATTTCTAAAAATCATGCATGAAGATGCCATCTAAATATAAGGACCTATTTTAAAATACCTTTTATTTGAGCCCTCACTATTTTGTTAGGTAACAGAAACTACAGTGATACTTCATAGTAAGCCCTTCTGAAAAGGGCATTTTAAGACACTTCACTGCTGTTATTTTTCCTATATTTAAAAAACTTTCCATAATGCAAATATATCTTTTGTTCTCAGAAAAAATAATTCCATACTGGCAGGTGGATTTGGAGGTTAAAGGTGGTGATAAGGAACATTTTCTTTTTATTTTTCTGATTATAAAAATTATAAATCTGCATTATAGAAATTTTAGAATAGACAATACAAAAAAGAAATGATCCACGATTCCACCAAAAATAATCTCTATTAATATTTTAGTACATTTCCTTATAGTATTTTCTCTAGTGTATTATAGATAGTCAACTGGGATCAAATATATTATTTGATATTTTACTTTTTCACATGTATTGTTTTGTGAGTGTTTTTCACTGTCATTAAAAATCTCTGAAAACACCACTTTAATGGCTTCATCATAGGGTACTCTATACAACCGTCCCCAACTGTTCACTATTACAAACAATGCTGCAGTGAACTCCCATATAAATAGGTTTTTGTGCACATCTCAGGTACTTCTGAACTTGTATCTCCTTTGCAGCAACTCACTGGCCAAGAAGGAAAGGGCAACACTGTGGGGTGCCAGTACAGGGCTAATTCGCACCATTCCCACCCCTCTCCTTTTTTACTTGCCCTTCTAGCACTCAGTTTCCTCTCCCTCACTGTCTTAAATTGGCTCTGGATCCTGACTGACTCTGACCCTGATGCACTGAGCAGAAGTGGCTGAGGAGACAGGCAGACACACAGAAGGCTGCAGCTGGAAAAGCAGGGAAGGCACCAATGACCGGGCCCACGGTGCTGCCTGCTCTCTGGCTGGTGATCTGAATGGCGCTGGGCACCAGACCAGCAGCGACTGGTTTTCCTAGCCTGGGTCAGGGTGGCAAAGAGACCGCAAGATCCCCATCCACATAGCCCCTGAGCCTTTGGCAACAGCCATGCCATTACTGAGGTACGAATTCCCAAAGCAATCCAGAGGACAGAATAGAAGTACAGCTGAAGTGCTTCAAAAACTCAATGTACTATAACCTTAAAGTAAACTTTAACACTCCCATCAATGTCCAGTTTATTTTTTCTGATATATCTGATATCATCTTTTCTTTGACTTCCTGGATCCCTGTGTTTCTTATAGCATTTCTTCCTTTGGTCAAAAACTGTTTGACATCAAAGTCACTGGACCACATACATCTTGTTAATAAAGGAATTATTCTGTAAAACATGGTCTCTCCTTTCAGAGCATTGCAAACTAATTGGGAAGCAAAAAGGAAAATACAAGAAAGAACTAGAGAATGATAAAATTAAGCACTGAGGCTATTGTCAGACTAGCAGTAAGTGCTCTGAGAGGTCAGACATGGTAAAGAGCCATGAAAATGGATAGTCTTTGGCTACCCAGAGAGAGACGGGGAAAACGTCCCTAAGATTAACAAAGCCACTAAAGAGGGAATGCGCCCCACCAATAATCAATCTAGCATATCTATCCCCACAGACTCAAACGTTGCCAGAGGCTTTAAGAGGCTGCTTGAGCACTAGAGGCTTTAAGAGCCTGCTTTCTAGAGGTAGGAAGACCAAGATACTTCAAAGAGAAACCTAAGCCCTTGATGAAGCAGCACTAAATAAGCAGCAATAAAAAAGAGAAACTAACAACCAACACTGTGGCCTAGATCTGTATAAAAACAAAAATAAAGAAAAATAGCCTTTTCTGAAAGAAGGTTGACATCCAAGTGCAAATGGCCTCCAGGGTACCTTTCATTTGCTTTCTGGCCATTTGTACATGACCTTACGCACAGGGTAAAGAAAGCAAATTTACCACATCATCTTCACCCCATGGGGCACCATCTGCTCCTTTCAAAAGAAATTTTTCCCCTGTCCTCATCAAGCACCAATATTTCACATGTTTAACTATCAGCAGATACTTACTTTTGCTTAAAACCATTTTATCTAAAAAAAAAAACGGGTTGAAAAATCATGTAATCAAGAAGCCCATTTCATAGGAAAGTTGGAGCAATGGAAAGAGTGCATCTTCTACGTAGATCTGCCAACATATTTTGGACATACTGGGGGAAAACATTCATAAAATTGTGCTGTCTCTGACATAAATCACTCCAATAGAATTCTTTCTGAGTTATTCTCTATCTATATGGAGATCAAAGACCCACTGGCTATTCCCCCACTGAAATAATCTACAGTTCCAGTGGAGTTATCTGCAGGCAAATGATCAAGCTATTAACACTTGCCAGGCCAGTAAGACTGTAAAGTTAACTGCAGTTGAGGTAAAAGGAGCTTTGAAGTACATACTTTTCTTTCAAGTTATCCGGATCCCCATTTAAGTATACTCATCCCAGGGATCACATCTTCAGGTTATCATATGGAAAATCTCTTGTCAGTATCAACCAACCTAGGACATCTTAAAAGAAAATGCATATAAAATCCATTCTCAAAGACTCTCTATTCTTTGGCTCTATAGAAATGTCAATTCAATGCTGTATTAAATTTTTCATTTAGCAGAGATTTGGGGTAAAAAACAAGGGAATTGACCAATTCTGAAACATAGTTTGCTTCCCACTGAGACAGAAAACAAGGTGATACAAGAAAAGATGAAGGAAGTATTTTTAAATAAGAGGGGGGAAAATACTAGAGAGGGAGAAAAAAAGGACAAAAGATAGGCAAGGAACAGAAATAACAGTTGTTATTGAATTCAACTACATAATAGTGTCTCACTATGCTTAACATGCAATATACAAGAAAACAGAGAAGAAAATTAATTCCACAGAAATAGATATACATGCTATGCAGAACTGTAAGTCACAAAAAAACAGGATTATCAAATGTGAACATGTATAAAAACTCTATTTTCTTCAAATCTAGATTGTCTTCAAACATTCTGAACATCCTCAATGAAACTGGATCTGTTATTTACCTGATCCCTGTCACCCTCACCCACCAACATCACAGACGAAACTTAGAACCATTTAGTTTTCTGAGGTCTGCATGGTCCTTATTTAAAGTGGGAACGAATTAACAAATGATGATGCAAGTGACTCAGGGACCAAGAATCTCATTACAGCAAGAGAAGGGGCCAGGCTGCATTAATATGTAGCCCACAGTGAAGTTTGCATCAAACATGCCGTGAACATGTCTTCTTTGTGGAAGGTAAACCATATGTTAAATTAAACAATGGATATTGGGAAAGCTACTAGTAATTTTGATAGAAGAAAACTGGACTGAAATGAATGTCTAGAGTCATGGGTTGATGCAAATTACTTGTAATGGATGCATTTTTACAGTATACAGAGGTCTGACAGATTGAACTTTCATACATGTGAGCAATATGTAAATATCCATTAGAACAGATTTGATTTAACAAGATAATACCGGATATCCAGGTTCTTCCAGTACACATCAAGCCATTCAGTCTTATCCATTTGCAATCAATCTCTCATTCTTCCCTCCTCACCTCCAGGAGGCAGTCATTCAAGACTTTATTAAGAGCCTGTTACCTACAAGGCACTGTTTCATGTCCATTTGCAAAAGGTACCTGGCTCTTTAGAATATGAAATGTTGACCTTTTTCCTTTGTAAGAGTAGTATCACCTTTTATTTGCAAAGTTCATTAACATATCCTTGATCCAAGTGTTCATAATGTATATTTACGTTTATATGCTTTGAATTAAAGTGAATTAAAATTAATTTTAAGTAAATTTAGAATTAAAATCAATTTTGCTCTGAAGCTGTTTGGGTTTGTTTTTTCCTCACAATTTCTGAATGCCCGTGATATAACTGGTAATACATAGGAGTGCTGAAGACGTGGATTCTACGGGTCCATTCCTAGACATCACAGGGCACACTATAAACTGTCTTCAATATAAAAATCCTTTTAAAAAAAATTTAGAAAATGCAAAAAAGAAGACCAATGCAATGCAAAAATAATTTCAGTGTGATCATTTCACATTGAAAAACAGCCGCTGTTGATTTTTTAGTATAAGACTTTCCAGGATTTTTCTCCATATAAGTTTAGTTTTATTTATTTTCATGCAGTTGTATCACATTATATGTACAGCTTTATATCCTGTGGAAACTATAAACTTTAATGGCTTTATAACATTGTATCAAAGGGACATATCACAGTTTATATAACCATCCACTCCTCTATTATTAAATATTTTGTTGTTTCCAATTTTTTGTTATCAGAAAACACCTCTGTTCATAAGGCTCTTTTTCTTCTGTATTCAGGACGGTTTTCATAGGAGAAAGTCCCAGAAGTCGAACTATTGGATCAAACCACGAATATTTTCGGGCCCTTGACAATACATATTGCCAAATTACTGTTCCAAAAGGGTTGTACCAGAAATGCACGAGCGTGTCCATTTGACTAAGTGCTCACTGGCAGTAGATATTATTTTTTATCCACTCTTTTCCTAATCTGCAAGTAAAAAAATGTTATTGCATTGTTTTCATTTGTATCTCCTTGATACTAGTGTGTGAACTTCGACTCAGTTTCTAAAATGCTCCTTTTGGAGAGAATGCTGTTTTAGGATTTCTGTTAAAGCAGACATGCAAATCTAGTATCAGGTCCTAGCAGAGGCCAAAAGAAAATGAGAAGAGAATAATCATGCGAAAACTTTTAGGCAGTTTGAAGTTCCTTTTCTGTTCATTTAATGACCATGCATGCCAGGCACTATAGTTCTTTATCAGTTTCCCCCCAGCTGTCCGTAGGGCCTTCATACTTGGAAATTTCACTCCATCATTCTCAAAGCATTGCTGAGGACCCACCCTGTATCAAGCACAGTACTGGGCCCATGAACGTCACAGTGAACAGAGCCCCAATCCTGGTCTAACAAAACCCTAGTCTAGTGCAGAAGGTAGGAGGGTTGTCCAGCGGAGTGTGAAAGTACATAGCCAGGGAACCTAACCAAGACTTGAAGGGTCTAAGCTGAGGCCTAAAGCAAAAGCTGAAGCTCCCACCCCCACCCCCAGTTCTTTCTTTCAACTATTTCTCATGGGATGTGATTTTCAGACCCATCCTGGTCACTATCTTCTGGATATACTCAACTTTGTCAATGTTCGTAAAATGTGGTGACTATACTTGAACGTAATACTCCAGATGTGGTCTGATCAGCACACATGCTTCTAATACAGCCTAAAATTGTTTGGCTTTAAAAAAAAATAAGCTACACCACATTGTTGGCTCATATTAAACTTGTGATCAGCTAAATCCCCAAGAACTTTTTACGTAAACTGCTGCCAAGTCACATCTCTCATATCCTGTACATGTGCAATTTTTTAAACCTAAATTCAAGACTTTACATCTATCACTGTTAAATTTCATCTTGTAGGTTTTGACCTAGAGTTCCTACAAGTTGAGGTCATTTTAAATCTGGATTCTGTCATTCTATATATTAAACTATGCCACCCAGCTTTATATTATCTGTAAAGTGAAAAGCCTGTCCTTGTGATCAATTATGACCAAGAATTTGCTCCGTGACGGCAAGGGCCATGATACGGACACCTTTGTATCCCTCACAGTGCTAAGTAGGGTGACTTTTACACAGTAGGTGCTCGGTATTTGTTGCATGAATGAACGCCCAGGCAGAGCCAAAACAGTCCCGTGGCCCCTCACTAAAACATCTTCCTCCAAGTTGACGATAAATCAGTTGCTCAACCACCTGCGAATCTGCCTAATTACTGGTTATGCAGTCAAATTTCACAATCTTATGCACAAGGATATTACAGAAGACTTTCAAATGTTTTGCTAAAAACCAGACATCCTATATTTGTATTTGACATTCTGGCACAGTTGTTAGGATGCAGACATCACGATGCAGCCACGAAAAAAACAGACTACTAGAGGCTGTTTATCATTTACCTCCCTGACAGTTTTTCCTCAATCCTTACCCAGATTATGGGGGACTTTCAGTTTCTGCTTTCTTCAACATGAATATTTTTGATTATTCAGTCCTTGTATGCCTTTAGGTTCTTTACATTAGAGAGGCAAATTTTAAAAAATAATTTTACATTAAAAACTGCACTGAGAAAGTGAAAAACTCATACATTTATCATCAGAAAAAAACTAGATGCATTTTTAGGTTTGTTAGCTTTTGAAAGAAGATAAACCTCAAAACAGCCTACCAGTCCTATTCCCTCAAACCATCCTATCAAAGTTTTACAATTTTTAAAACAGCAGAAGCATATTACTTTCCTATAGTATTTTACATGGAATATTCATGAGAGAACTGACAGACACTGACTCAAGGAATCAGTGAAGCCTGGGTCTGAGACTACAGAACCACATTGTCACCCAAATATCCTTTCCCACTCCTTTCCTGACCCTTGGAAATCTGGAATTAGAGACTTTAAGAAATAGACTAAAAAAAAAAAGACTAAAAAAAAAAAGAAATAGACTATCCAAGAAATAAAAGAATTCTCAGAGAATGAGCAGATAATGTGCCCAGAATGATTAATGGCCCTTCAAAGATGAGCAAGTGTGGGAAACACATGACTCCTGGCAATGTGTGCTTTGCCTGCCAGATGGTTCCTGACCCTCCACCCCATCCCTCATCCCTTCTCGGAGCTTTAGCCCAACCATGACGCCCATCCCATCCTTGACCTCCTCTCCCCCTCTCCCACCTCATCCCTGATCTCCACCCTCAAGGCTACGGGATGCGGTGAAGCTGAGGGATGGGGTGAGGCTGCCTGTTTTGCACATTACTTGGTAATTTTTAAAAAGTAGCTGAACGTTTTATTGGTTTGTTTTGTAGGCTTTTGCAGAAGTCTCCCCCGCGCATGTTAAAATGGTCTTGTCAAAAAGTTCCCAGCATCAAAATAGCTGATCAAAGCAAGCATGTCAAAATGTCGTATAACTACCTATATGATAGAATGAAGAAAGTATCTAGGAATTGGAAGACTTGAGTACTAGTTCCAATTTCCACCAATCGTCTGGCAGACCTTGGGAAATTCTATTCCTGATCTGAGCCTGTCTTCCTTGTAACTGGAAAGTTTGGGCTAAATGATCTTCATAGTTTCTTCTCAAGCTATGATCCTCAGACTGCCTGGTACTGTTATTCAACTGTTTCATTTGTAATTACCTTGTCTTTAAGCATCTCTGGTCATGGACCATGTCTCGTACTTCCACAGAAGGCATCACAGTCTGAGCCCATAGTCGGCACTTACCATTTTCCAATTGAACTGATTTCCCATCTGTGAGCTAAACTGGCTATAATTAGGCTTCTATTCAATAATTTTACTCTGAAGAGCACAGGACATCACAGGTAACCTTGGCTGCTGGTAAGACTCTAACCACCATCAGGCCAAACTCTTTGCTCACAGAACATAAAAATTACAGGGATGACTGAGAAAATATTGAACCACCCCTCCAAGTGAACCTGATGCAGGGTCCTCCATGGTACACTCTAGCCAGATGGACTGATGCTTCCAAGTGACCCTGCTTTCGACTTCACCTCCTCTCTACTGCCCTTGTCCTAATTGGTTTATGCTAAGTCAAAGATGAAAAACACTCTGTAGTCCAAGAAGAAAAAAAGTGGCCTGGTGAGATATCACTGATAGTTTACATTTTAGAATAAAGCTTTTCTTAGAACATAAGTATTTCAGTGATATTTTTTCACATTAGATTTTACTCCTATCAAACTTTTATTTATGCTAACGACCATAGGGAACATGCCTTAATAATTCAGAACTTTTTGAGAGAAAAGTCTTTCTGTCCACTGTTGATCACAAAATTGGGGTTTTGTTGAGAAGTAAGCAGGGGAGAGATAAGGAAGGGACTTCCTTACCTGCTAAGAATTGTGTCATTTAATAGATTAAGAAAAAATAGCAGCAATTATTCAGGACCAAAAGAAAAAAAATTTTAATTTAAGTAACAAATGGTTCAGAGTTAACATTATATAGAGATGAACATTTTGGGGGATGGCCATTGAGAAGAAAACTTTAGCAAGACTGGGCAGCCAAATAATTAAAAGATATTTGCATCCTTTGAATTTATTTATTTTAAACACTAAATAAATATAGAATGCATTTTATATCACAAAAAAATTCAGAACTTTTTAACCTTCATTTAGCTAAAGCAACAAATTCATTCTACAATGTTCACTGAACCCCAAGTATATGCTAGGCACTGCACTAGCCGCTAGTTTGTTCAACTAGATACAGGTTAAAATCCTAGAAAACACATCAGCTTTTCATCTTCTTTTCATGACAGTGATTAAACACCCAGCTCCTCGGATTTTTTTTTTTAAAAAAAGGTACGTTTCAATTTCCTTATTAAGAAGCAATTCACCACAGGCTATCTGAGTATGTTTCTCTTTTGATACCATGCTACTACCATCTTGGTCAAGTCTGATTAAAGAGTGGTGTCACTGTAATTCTAGGCTTCCATTCATTACTAATAGGAGAAATTGAAGTACTGAACAGATAACCAAAGTTTCTCAATGGGTCTATGCTTTCCCTTAGCCTGTCTTCACAAGAACGAAATATAAGTGAACTTTTGACTTTCTGTACTGCTTCCATAAAAAATGATGGCAGCTATGGCAGATTTCTGCTTTTAAATGAAACGGTCACAGAGATGCTAGCGTACTAGTAAAAACAGCCCAAGTAAAGCATTTAGTTTGGCACATAAAGAATCTGCAATGAGATCTTGTCGCCTGGTGATCCTATTATTGGACTTCAAAAAGATGTGGAGTTCCTCACTTCTCTGATTCTTAAGTAGTATCAAGTTTAAAATTTTGTAGCATTAGGCAAATGCACCACACAGAGAAGAAAGCTGACCCTCACCAATGGGCATTTGGGCCTTCCCTGATAATCTGTGGAAGTGTTTTCAAACTCATTGTCTCAACACATTGGTATGTGCAGATCAGCTGTGAATATGTTTTGCATCAGCTGTTACTAATACTGAACAACCAACATTTGTAAGTAATTTTCTGTTTAAAAAATAGTGAATTGAAAGTTGCTCCTATACTACAGAAATACCATCACTAAATCACTCACATTCCAATAGGCTTTCTAGTCCAAGAGAGAAGAGAGGGGCGGGATTACCACTGGTACACAGGGAACTGCGCAGAACCTAGGATAGCCCCGCCCATGGGAGGGACCCACTTGGGAAGTGTATCTTGAGGACTGAGGAAAGCAAAGCTAGGGCTGAGAATTATGCTTAACTCTGGGCAGCCCAGAACAAGCAGTATTTGAAAGTTATGAGACTTAGCTCTCCTAATGGTTGGGAATTGCTCATCTGTAGGATAGCTTGAACTTTCAAGATATGAGGTTGTAATAAGTTGGGCTTGGGGGATTTTTGAGGGGGTTGGTTTTATTGGAGAGGGAGGGCATTATTCCAAAGCAAATACCGGTCTGAGTTTCAATTCTCTCAGCCTGTAAGTGATATAACAGAAAGTGGGAGAGTGACACTGCCTTAAAGTGGGAAGGAGTTTGGAGCCAGAGAGGAAGGAATTCTCTTTTGGACCTGCTGAGTTTCAGTTGATGGTAGGAGATCTGAATGGAGAAATATAAACGTATGTAACTTATTTGAGCTGATTTCCTCTTATGTAAAATGGGCTTAAGGCTATCTGCCTTGAAGAGCGTTGTGAGAATTAGAGATGGTGTATATCAAGTACAGAGCACAATGCCTGACTCTAAAAGACAAATTCAATTATTATTAATCCATAAGATATATAGGACTGGGGCATGGGTAAGAAGTCAGAACTGGAGAGTTAATGCCATTGAGATAGCAGTTGAAGCCATGAAAATGAGGGAAAAGTAGAGGGGGAAGAGAGCACTAAAGACATCCCTTTTCAAGAACAGTCACATGAATGGAAGAGGAAGATCTGTCATCAAGAAGGAGAGAAGGAATGCTCACAGAGGTTGGAGGGAAACAGATATATGCAGTGCCACAAGCCAAGGGAAGAGAAACATTCAAGGGGGAAAAAGAAAAAAAAGCCCCAATGAATTCAGTAAAAAGTCAGTTGTTGGTAACCTGCAGGGGAACAATTTTAGTAAAGAGGCAGTGGCAGAAGTCAGATTACAAGGTGTTTCAGAATGAGTGGTAAAGAAATGGAGCCAGCAGATGTAAACCACTCACTTGAGAAGAGAAAGTCAATAATGTCTCAGTCTGACAGCTGGACTTGGTCCAGACACGCAAGAACAGACTTTAGCCATAAAGACCTAAATGTTGGATTTTAATATGGAATTTCTGATGGCTGCAGGTATAGAGGGGCCTCCCAAGGGGAAAACACATTCCTACTAAAACTAAATATGGCTTTCATAAGCTCAACAAAGAGAGGCCAACCTTGGTAGTTTCTTAAATCTCCATGGCTTCAAGATAATGCCACTCAATTCTAGGGACTGAAGAGAGGAGAAAAACAGAATGAAAAATTCAAGAATGTACAAAGATTGGTGAAGAGCCTGCTCTCTCAGGTGGCCTCCCTGCGGAGCTTTTGTTCTCAGAATTCCCAGACTCTCCAAGTCTTAAGGAGTATAACCCAATCAAGCCTCCTCAGGTTGAGGGGAAAAAAAAGGCTTCCCTATTAACCCCAAACCAATCACCTCCTGCTTCCCTTGTATTACACAAAGTCCCTATTTTCAGTGAGTAAATAAATAACCCCCCCAAAAGCAGAGTAGCTTTCTGGAAAAGCTGGTAGGGTCCACAAAGCTGATTAGGGCTTGTTTATTTGAAAGTTTCAAATAAAAGGCATTTCAACTGGTCAGGAATGTTTGAAGACTATTAAGATGGGACAGGATTCCCTAGGTAAACATGTCCTTACTCAGGCTTCTTGGAGCCTCTAATCCCTACAACAAGCAAGGTCCTAAATAAGAGAAATAATAATACTAGCTACCATTATTGAACGATCGTGTACCATGTGCCCTTTACATGCATTGTCTCATTTAATCCGCACAATAGCTCTACCAGGTTAGATATTATTAACCCCAGGGATGAAGAGGCCCTAGGCTAAGCCCTGGTGCCAAAGGACCTCCCAGGTTTCACCAGCATAAATGCCCTATACCTATACCCTGGCCATGTACTTGTATTTTCTTGTCCCAGTACTGCTTTGACTGCTTGATTTTCAAGCAGTTAAGAAAAAATTAAAAATATATCTTGTCCCCATTCTATCTTATATCATACAGGTTTTGGAAATATATAGACCCCAAGTTCAAATCCTGGCTCTGCCCCATCCAATCTGTGTGGTCTTAGCCAAACAGACAATCATAGTAACTTCCAGTGCTGTTGTGAAGACTGAGATACTAAGTGCAGTGCCTAGCACATAGTGAGTAATACAAAATATTACTTTTTAAAAACTTTGGCATTAAGTAATGGTTTGATGTTTCCCTCATTCAAGTAAGACTATTTCTTATGTGTGTGTGTGTGTGTGTGTGGTGTGTGTGTGTATATATATATATATATATATATATGTATATATATATATATATATATATATGGCTGTAAAATGTTTGAAAACTTCAGAAAAATATAAAGAGAAAAAAATGAACTATCATTACCACCATCCAAAAAAAAGGCCCCCAGATATTTCAGCATAGATGTACATGTGTTTTTCCCACCAAACTGGAATTTTATATATATATATATATATATATATATATATATATATATATATATTTGGCCCAAAAGTTCATTCAGGTTTTTCATAAGATGTGATAGAAAAACCCAGTATGTATATGTGTGTGTGTGTGTGTGTATATATATATATATATATATCCCATTCTTTATAAAGTTTTAACATATATCATGAAATATTCTTTGAAAATATCATTGGTAACAGCTTCATAATATTCCATTGTATAAATGTACCATAACTGACTTAACAGATGCAACACTGATTAAACAAAACAACTGACTTTTAACCAACGTCCTCAGTAGCTCAACCCAGAGGATTCTTCCAATGAGAATTCCAGGAAAAAGAGAGTTTCCATTTCCCTTAAATTACACCTCATGTTCAGCCACCATGCTTCCAGCTGTCTCTGTCAGGGATTACTGGCTTTAGTGTTACCTGTATATGTCTAAGCAGAAGCTTTAAAAGTTAGACTTTTGGGCCATGTCCAAGGCAACCACTAGCTTGAAAAAGATGTAACATTATGTACATTTAACCACAGCTAACTAATAATAAAATACATATTCTGAACATTTTAACAAACCACATTACCATTCATTTTGTGACATCACAGGAACATTACTGAACCAGAGGACTGGTTCTCATTAAGATATCCAAGATGGATTGGTTAAATATATTATGGTGCACCAGACAATAGAGTATTGCATAGCCATTAAAATAATGTTGACATCTATGTAATAACATGGCAAAATGTTCTGAAAATATTGTTAGGTTATTTAAAAAGCAGGGTATAAAATGCTATGTATGTTACAAGGCTTGTAATGTATACAGATAATTTAAAAGTCTGTTAACCAAGCTGTTAAGAGTGGTTATCTCTAGGCTTCAGTATCATGAGTGAATTCTTTTCTTCACTATCATATCTGTACTGTTGAATTTTCTAAAGTTAACACGTATCATACCAATAAATTATTCTTACTTTTAAAAAAGGCAAAATTGTTCATTTGCCCACATCCTAAACCCCTACTATGGTGTGTGCTACCATAGTAGGGAATCTATATATTCTGGCTTGTCAAGACTTAATTGTATCGGGACTTCCCTGGTGGCGAAGTGGATAAGAATCCACCTGCCAACACAGGGGACACGGGTTCGAGCGCTGGTCCGGGAGGATCCCACATGCCGAGGAGCAAGTAAGCCTGTGCACCACAACTACTGAGCCTGCGCTCTAGAACCCGCGAGCCGCAAATACTGAGCCCACGTGCCACAACTACTGAAGCCCAGGAGCCTAGAGCCCGTGCTCCACAACAAGAGAAGCCACTGCAATGAGAAGTCCGCGCACCGCAACGAAGAGTAGCCCCCGCTCGCCGCAACTAGAGAAAGCCCGCGCGCAGCAACGAAGACGCAACGCAACCAAAAATTACTTAACTTTTTAAAAACGACTTAATTATATCAACAGTAATAAATAACCCTAATGGAGTCAACAGAATACTGGAATTAGAGACCAAGTCTTGAATTGGAAACTAAACTCTTACCTCTTCCCAACATTATGCCCTTGGCAAATTGCTTAATCTCCCTGAGCCACAGCCCTCATCTCTAAAGTAGGAAATATATTATCTACCTCACAAGGCTGTTGTGAGTTTAAATGAGACCTTGCAGGTGCAAGTGCCTGTTCCTATACCTGGTGCACAGAAAGTCGGTTAAACCTAGTTCTAATACCTTTCTCAGCAATATAGAAAGTGCAAAGTGACTCTCATTTTAATTACTCAATTCCTACTCTGTTTTTCTCTTTTTGTTCAATGTGTCCTCCTGTGTTCAGACTGGAGTCTGAGAAAGAATACACAAATAGGAGAGATGCCAATGAGAGTGGAAATACCTGAGACAATGGGAGTAGTCAAATATCTGAGTACCACACAGTCCTTGTATCATATGCCAACTGGAGATGCTTGATCACAAGCTGAATCAAAATTAATACAGTTGATCGCCCCTACCTACCCCGTGACCATGACTTAAACCAAAAAAGAACAGAACCTCAGGTTTAAATCTCATATTTAAATGGTCCAGTGTTAATGCAGCCATAGTTGCTTGGGGAGTGGGGGAGATATATTTACAAGTGTGGTTAATAGTCATAAGGGAAGGTTAAAGGAAACCCTTGTTGAGTTCATACAGAAGAAAAGGGCTATATGTACAGTCAATGTTAATTATGCTCTTGTTTGCCGTATGATCTTATGAGAACAGTTCTGTCCATTCCTGTGCTAATGAGGACCTAAAACTAAGGCTCTGTCATGTGCATTTTATTACTGCCATTGGTTTTTCCAAAAGCAGCGTCATATTTGTCCTAGAGAGAAAAAAGGAAGGTATTTGCAAATGAAACTTATAATAATAATAAGCCTCCAACCCTTCCTCTTCCTTTTTCCCCACCTCTCTCTCACATAAGCTGGTTTATCATTCTATCACTCACAATTTCTAAAAACAAACTGAAAAATGTGATGGTATTAAATATGAATAACCATCTGTTCCATCGCTTTGAGCTGGAGCTCCAAACTCCAAATACAGGACAACAAAAAGCCCACCCTCTGGCATACTTAAGCAAAAGGGTTCTTTCAGCCCACACGCTCAAACATTTTAAAAAGGTACGTGAAAAATGAGCTCTTCAGTCAAAATTCTCACTTTTTAACGTCTGCAATTTTATCTAACATTCAGAATTGCATCCAGGGTTAGAAATGTATACTTGGTACGTCTTCTTTAAAAATCATATAGATCAAAAACTACTAGAAGTCTCAAAACATCAGATAATATGATTGAGTTTATTCTTTTATGACTCCACGTGAACAGGAGAGGAATGAATGGGCTTCAGAAACCTCTTATTTTTCCAGCAGCTTTCTTACAGAATAATATACTTTCATAATGAAATGTAAGATTATAAATTGCCAAATTGATTTTGCATCAGTGGTAAAAAGTCATAAGTGACTAAGTGTCCTAAGGTGACCTAGTATGTTATAGAAAATGTGAAACCATAGTATACTGACAGTTTAATTGGTTTAGCAAGAGTTCATATCACTTGGCTGAAATGCACCATTGGCCTTTTTATCGTTACATCTTATTGCAGCTTTAAAAATAAAGTAGATGACAATCTTGTGAAATGTTTCCTTTACTGAATCAGGTTCCTGTCCTTGACTTTATTGCTATGCCTAGCTTTCCAAAGCAATGTTTACAAACTGCCTCTGCCTTTTAATGTATTTTGAAGAGTGAAATTTATCTCCCAACTTGATCCTTTCGAGTCTGGAGATGGGAAAACACTAGTGCATAGTCGGTGTGAGGAACACCAAAACAGATGCCATCAAGGAGTTAAATACCAGAGTGGATGGCACCTTGACATTTATTGCTGTCTAGTCCAAACCAGAATATATAATTTGACTCTTTTACAACATTAGGAGGGCAATTTAAATGCGTTAGGACTTGAACTATCGAAAGATGCTGTCTCCTGTCTCCAGATGTAATTACAAGACTATTAGAGCAGTCTTATAAATACGAGAAGAGCTAAGACTGTGAAGGGCGACAGAAGTGGAAAGAACTACCCCCCCAGCGATGGCAGCTCGTTTTCTGACAGAGCAGTCCCTGCAGCAGAACAGGAGGCCAGCTTGCGGGCTTGGGTGTGTTCCTCCTGAACCACTGGTGTCAAAGGAAGTCCCTGAGTTCGACTGCGACCCAACACAGTGAGACAGGAGCAGAAATGACATTGCCACCACCAAGAACATTCTACGCCTTTTGCTTCCCTTATACTCCTGCAGGTTAAACAGGCAGATTTTAGTCATTAGTCCTGCTTATTGAGAAGCTACTTACTACATGTGAGGAGCGTACAGTGCTAAGCAATGGTGCATTTAGTAAATCCAGGCCATGTGAAGTTGCCATTCTCCGAACCACGGTATGTAATGACTCCCTAAAGGACAACTGTCACTTGTTTTCCCAACGCCCTCCCTTCAGTGGTATTAGTGTGTGTGTGTGTGTGTGTGTGTGTGTGTGTGTGTGTGTCTGCGCATGTAAATGTCAAAAAAGAGTCAAAAAAAGAATCAAAATGTTGTCTGTGAATTTCACAATATTCCTGGAAATAAAGTTAAAAAGAAAGAGAATCTCCAGTTACTCGTCAATACGTTATTTTCTTTTAAAAGATCATGTCCCAGTTAGCTACCATGTTAAGGAATTATGTACAAAAATGGTAAAAGGATGAGGGAGGAGGGGCCACAGGGTGAAACTCAGATTCTAAGCAGGGAGCCAAGTTAAAGCAAGTGCATGCAGAGAAAGATGCCTGTTCTTAATAGTCAGACTCAGTGCTGATTAGGATGTAGAGAGATGGCACTTGCATGCTGCTCCTGGGTGTATAAATTGGGAAAACTGTTCTGGAAGGCGATCTGGTATTAAGTAACTAGATCTTCCTAAAAGTTTGTAATCATTTTGTTTTGTTTTCTTTTTTTTTAACATCTTTATCGGAGCATAATTGCTTTACAATGGTGTGTTAGTTTCTGCTTTATAACAAAGTGAATCAGTTATACATATACATATGTTCCCATATCTCTTCCCTCTTGCGTCTCCCTCCCTCCCACCCTCCCTATCCCACCCCTCTAGGTGGTCACAAAGCCCCGAGCTGATCTCCCTGTGCTATGCGGCTGCTTCCCACTAGCTAGCTATTTGACGTTTGGTAGTGTATATATAAGTCCATGCCACTCTCTCGCTTCGTCACAGCTTACCCTTCCCCCTCCCCATATCCTCAAGTCCATTCTTTGATGCAGTAATTTTACTTTTAGGTCTCTAGCCCAAGGAAACATCAGAAATGAGCACAAAGATATATGTACACAAATGTTCACTGCAACATTGTTTATACTAGCATAAAACTGGAAACAACCTAAATGTACATCAGTAAGGGGTTGGTTAAACATGTTATGCATATTAACAATCACACTTACACAAACTTTTAATGGCACGGGAAAATGCATGTATATATTGTTAAGAAAAAGGCGAGTTCAAAACTGTATGTAGTAGAAGCAAGTTTCTTAGTCCCCAATCCTATGTATTTTCAAAAACATCTTTAAACACAGTGCAGTGAAATAAAAAAAATAAAGCAGAAACGTGGATGGACCTAGAGAATGTTATGCTTAGTGAAATAAGCCAGACAGAGAAAGACAAATACTATATGATCTCACTTATATGTGGAATCTAAAATACAATACAAATAGAATGTATATGCAAAACAGAAGCAGACTCACGGATATAGAAAACAAATTACTACTGGTTACCATTGGGGAGACGGAAGGAGAGGGGGCAAATTAGGGGTATGAGATACAAACTACTACATATAAAATGGATAAGCAACAAGCGTATATTGTATAGCATGGGGAATTATAGCCATTATCTTGTAATAACTTTTAATGGAATATAATCTGTAAAAATACTGAATCATTATGCTGTAAACCGAAATTAATATAATATTGTAATTCGATTATACTTCAATTTTTAAAAAAGCAGAGCTCATCACTGTTGAAAGTAAGAGTTTGGTCACTTGATTTTAAAAAAAACACATTTTACTTCGCAATAATTTTGGATTTACAAAAGAGTTACAAAGCTAGTTTCACTCAGTTTCCCCTAATATTAGCATCTTAAATAACCATGGACCATTTGTCAAAATTAAAACATTGACATTCGTACAATGCTATTAAGCAAACTACAGCGTTTATTCAGATTTCTCCGGGTTTTTGACTAATGTCTTTTATCTGTTCCAGGCTCTAATTCAAGATACCCCATTGAATTTACTTGGTCACTTAATTTTATTTGTTTGTTTGTTTTGTTTTGTTTTTTTCTGTATGCGGGCCTCTCACCCTTGTGGCCTCTCCCGTTGCGGAGCACAGGCTCTGGACGCGCAGGCCCAGCGGCCACAGCTCACGGGCCCAGCCGCTCCGCGGCATGCGGGATCCTCCCGGACCGGGGCACGAACCTGTGTCCACTGCATCGGCAGGCGGACCCTCAACCACTGCGCCACCAGGGAAGCCCGCTCACTTAATTTTAACAAAATAATTCAAACTTTCGCCTTGCCCCAAGACTCATAAAATGCCCTTTCATTTAATCAGGTTTTCTTTTAGCTTAAGCCATTTGTATTAGAAAAGCCATGAAAGTATAAAGAAGATACCATTTTAGAATAAGTCAAAATAATCTGTTTTCCTGATTTTCACATGAATTTATCTAACTCAGATTCTTCCCAGAGAACTTTGTGTTTTCCCTCTCCTATGGTCCCTGGGTCCCTGTTAACTGGCTTCACATTTCCCTAATAATCAGGCCCCTGGTGGCTGGGCACTAGGGCAGCAACATCTCAGACACGGAACAAGAACAAGTACTAAACTGAATGGAGTAGAACTTTAAGGTGGGGAGCTACCATCAGTAACCCCAATCTTGTTAGAAACAACCTCTGGATGAAAATGATTCACTTAACAAACATTTCTTTAGCATCTATGCAAAAAAACATTTTTAGTATCATGTGTGTGATATCAGAGTGGTGCAGAGAGGCTAACTCAACAAAGTCACTTAGCTAATAGGTGGCAGAGCAGTGATTCAAACCCCAGTTCCTATGTGACTCTAAATCCATGATCTTAATGATTCTATTATTGTGCCTCCTTGAGAGACTCTCAATAAATGATGGAGCTGAATCATTCCAATTCTAGCTCTTGAACCCTGACTATTCCAACCTTGAACTGAACTCTGACCCAGCACTGGTTCTGATTTGATCTTTGTGGCTATGTGCCTTCCTACCCCTTTTACTAAACCTTGGCCGTACCTACTCAGATGTGCTGTATATATACCAACCCAGTTGACCCCTCTGTAATGTGTCTCAGTCATATTCTGTTAAAACTTTCCGGATGTGCCTGCCTCTTCTGGTTGGGGACCATCCTGCCTGTCCCCGACAATGAGGGGCCTCCGGTGTCCTTTGCTCTGTTAGCCAGTCTGGTTGCCACTCTGGCCATTAAGCAATTCTAGAACAGCTCCTGGCCCTCTGCTGCCCTCTAGGAGTCACCAGCTACTCTGCCCCATCTGGAACACAGGACTAGTTTTACCTTTGGGCCCTGTACTCTACCAGTTGGCTTGGTAACCTTAGAGCCAGGAAAGGGGAAGTCTAGCTGAAACAGCCTGGATTTCCTGGGAGAGTGACACTTGGCAACAAGTAGCTCAAGGGAAATGACTTTCTTGTCTTCCTTTTTGAAAGAAGGCTGGAGGGAAAGGAGGAAGAAAGGCTACTCCTGCTCCGTTTCTTCACACTGAGAATCACGCGAGGGATGCTATTCCCAAAATGGTGCTAGGGAAGACCTAGGGCAATCTCAGACTAGTGTGTCCCAGCTTACAAAGGAGCTTCCCCACCCCGGGAGTGAAGGGCAGAGGAGGCAGCAAGTCCTTGAGCCTTAGGGAAATGGATATATCAGTGACTTGGCCCCGTGGATACTTTCTAAACTCCTCCAGTCACTACAGGAATGACCTCAGGAACTACCAGCTGTGCACAGGTGGCAGAAGCCTTTGATGACTGGTTTCCTCTTCCCTAGAGTCATTTAGCAGCAGGAGGGGCTGTGAGGTGGAGGGAGCAGCTGTTTATTCTCATGACACTTCCCACTGCCAAAGACAGCTCTTTGATTGATCCCCCCTCAGAAGATCTAGCTTGTACTCTGGGGACAGAAACGGTTTGGGGATAGATGAGTTGTGCAATTTCCTCTGGGTCAAACACTGGCTCCTCAGGAGAAAACAACAACTTTCCCCGGTGCTGTCTGTTGCTGGGAGTGAAAGGGGGTGACTACAAAGGTACCACCACCACCCTCTTCCCACCTTTTCCTCTGACCTTCTTAGAAACCATCAATATAAGCTCACGGGGCTTCCCTGGTGGCGCAGTGGTTAAGAATCCGCCTGCCAATGCAGAGGACACGGGTTCCATCCTTGGTCTGGGAAGATCCCACAGGCCGCGGAGCAACTAAGCCCGTGCGCCACAACTACTGAGGCTGTGCTCCAGGGCCTGCGAGCCACAACTCCTGAAGCCCAGGCGCCTAGATCCCGTGCTCTGCAACAAGAGAAGCCACCGCAGTGAGAAGCCCGCGCACCACAATGAAGAGTAGCCCCCGCGCGCAGCAACGAAGACCCACTGCAGCCAAAATAATTAATTAATTAAAAAATATATATATATATAAGCTCACATGGGTTTATTCACTTGGTCCACACTACAACTGTATGAGATAGATTCTTCTACCATCCATTTTAAAGATGGGGAAACTGAAGCTCTGAGAACACAAATCTCTTGCCCAAGATCACGTAGAGGCAGAACTAGGATTTCAACTCAAACAGTCTTAGAACTAAGAGAGTCATTAGGATTAAAAACAGACTTTAGAAAAGAAGCCTTACACTCCCCGCCCAAGCACCCCTTGCCACACACACACACACACACACACACACACACACACACACACACACACACACACACCATGCCAGTGATTGTTTGTCTTTTCCAGCAAAGAGCAATTTAATCTCCTTTTAGGAAACAAAATCTGACCGATTTAGTCAGGGAGAGGAGACAGGCTGAGAATAGACAAGCAAGTGAAAGTAAAAATCAGACTTGCTGAAAACAGGAAGTAGAGAAAACAGGCTGGAAGCTCTGATCAGAGATGAGACAGGGAAGATGTCAGGCACTGCTTCCCCATTTGTGAGATGCTTTAAAACAAGAATGTAAAAGGGAATCACCTAAATCATGTCATCTCTAGAACCTCACCCTGAAATCGAGGGTAGGGCTTGACTGGTCATTGGGAGGACAGAGGAAAGGAACTACTGCCTTTTCCTTCTAGCCTTCCCTGAATTCCAACATTAGTCAAGGCTGGGAATCCAAGACAGAAAGAGGGAAAACTAGAAGAATTGCTAAGAGAAGGACAGTACACTGTGGCTAGCAGGTCGAAGACTGGGGGACCACCCTGAGAAGCATGGGAACAACTGGAACATAACAGCTGGTTGAACCAAGGCTTCCCAGCCCGAGGCTCGGCATTGACCCAAACCCACTGTTTATTTGCATTGCAAAAGCGTATCACCCTCAAGCTGGATCTTCCAAAGATGTTAACATCAGTTCCCATTTAATTATGAAAAAGGAACAATCAAAAATAAGCAGATGACTCTGGGCCTTCCTCTACAGCCACAGGTAGAATTTCAATGCTGACTGACTCTGACAAATGCCAGGTTTTAGGGGGAAATGGCAGAACCCTGAGATGCTCTGC
The DNA here is from genome assembly GCF_937001465.1 of Orcinus orca. NCBI lineage: Eukaryota > Metazoa > Chordata > Mammalia > Artiodactyla > Delphinidae > Orcinus > Orcinus orca. The sequence goes on from NC_064580.1 coordinate 115,923,070, forward strand.
TTGGGCATTCTCTGCTCTTGTAAGTTGCCCAGGAACACTGGGGGTTTTTGTTGTTGTTGTTGTTTTTATAAATTTATTTATCTTTGGCTGTGTTGGGTCTTCGTTGCTGCACGTGGGCTTTCTCTAGTTGTGGTGAGCGGGGGTTACTCTTCGTTGAGGTTCGCGGGCTTCTCATTGCGGTGGCTTCTCGTGTTGCGGAGCATGGGCTCTAGGCGCCTGGGCTTCAATCGTTGTGGCGCGTGGGCTCAGGAGTTGTGGCTCATGGACTCTAGAGCGCAGGCTCAGTAGTTGTGGTGCATGGGCTTAGTAGCTCCGCGGCATGTGGGATCTTCCCGGCCCAGGGCTCGAACCCATGTGCCCTGCATTGGCAGGCGGATTCTTAACCACTGTGCCACCAGGGAAGCCCAGGAACACTGTTTTTAAAAGAGAACAATCACCTTGACGTTCTGATGATTCTAAATTTGGGGATCGCTGTCAGATTCCAGTGGTTTTTACATGACATTTACATATGAAGACATTCTTAATGAAAAATATATTCTATACTGTTTAGCATAACACTGGCTGAAAAATATTCCACTCTGTGTGCTGTGACAGGGCTGCAATTGAAATTCCAGTTGCTTTTGGAAAATGCTCAACATTTTTGAAGCTGTTTCCTACCAATGAGTTTATCACACAATATATAGAACCCAACTGGCCACTTTAAATGACTCTAGAAGGCAACTGTATATCAAACTCCTCCATAATGGATTTTTTTAAACTGTTAAAGAAACTCATCAATCCTCAGTAATCATTTTAAAGTAAAAATGATTCACTCATAACTAAGCTAGTGCAGCCCTGGCTCCCAAAACAGAAGCCATGACCATGAATGACTCCAATTCACCCCCAATTCTGGAAGTGCTAATTACCTCCAGGGATGCTACACAGGCAGCTGAAAAGCCGGATGACCACAAGCAATTAGCCAATCAATTTGGCTTGAAATCGCCCGCAACACAATTGGCAGAAAGCCATACATGGAGTTTAAATGGCAGTCACCTATCTGAGAGGAAACAAAAGGTTTTAGCCTCCCACACTACATTAATAACCGCCATGATGCCCAAAATTACCACCATCCTAATCACATGTTGGGGTTTAGGCCCTGCTCAAAAAGCAAACAGATTACTCATTGTTGAAAACATCTTAGCCCATTAGCATCCATTAGCATACTAAGTAGGTCTCACCTAGGAAAACTGAGGGCAGTGTTCTGATGGAATGGAAAGGAGGAGAGTCACCCAGCATGGGAAAAGGTGACAAAGAAAGGAGTATTTGGGAAACACAGGTGTGGGAGAGATGGTGAGGGTGAGTGAAAACAAAGCCCCTCTGGTTCCCATATTCCTTAAAGGCGAAAAGAAGGTGGTCACAAATCATAATCTCCTCAGTGTAACATCAATCCCAAGCAAGACTTCAGAACACAGCATCAAGCAGATTTGTGAGCATTTCAAAAAGGAAGAAGCAGTCACAAGAAGCTGGCATAGTTTTGTAAGAACGAGTCATGCCAGAGTAACCTCATTTCCTTTTATCATGGGAGTATTGGGCTGAAAACCAAGGGAAAACAGTGGATATACTGCTTCTGGATTTCAAGAGGGTTTAGAACAAAGTGAAGAGTCATGTCCAAGATAGACTGCTATAGATTGGAAAGAATACTGCTGGCTGGTTCCTTCACTGCTTTAATGGCTGTACCCAAAGGTGCTAGTTAATAGATTAACGTCAATCTAAAAGGAAGTTTCTGAGGGGGAACCTACGTGATCTGCTCTGCTCAGCATTTTTATCAGTGACTAGTATGATGGCGTAAATAGTACGCTGATCAAATTTATAAATTACATGAAGCCACAAGGCACAGTTAACCCATTTTGAAACCCTAGTGAGACCAACAGGCTACAGTTTTAGCTGAAATTTAACAAGATGCTATTATCATATAAGACGAACACCCCAAACATGGGATGAAAGCTGACGACATCAATTTGGAGAATTTTGCTTGACTTTAAGTTCAACACTCATTGATTCACAAGTGAGTGTCTTAGGCTGGCTGCCTCAATAAAAGTGTAGTATGTAGACTATAGGAGGTGATTGCTACTCTGTGCTCTGTATTGGGCAATTCTGGGCACCGCAATTTAGGGGAATGATCACCAAATAGCAGCCTATCCACATGAGAGCAACCAGTATGGTGAAAGAGTTACAAGGGGACTGATTTTGGCCCAACAAACATAAAAACTAGCAATTAAAGCTGACCAAAAATGAAACGGGCTGCTTCTTAAAGGGGAGGATTCCTTCATCACAAGAGGTTTTCAGGCCAAGACCAAATGATCACTGCCTTGGAAGATGTTGTACAGAGGAGTCACACGGAGGCAGAAGGGTTGCATTCGATGACCCTAAAACTTCTTGTCAACTCTGAGATACTGTGACATTATGGAACCACCTTCCTTAATTTATAAAACCGAAAAAGGATACAAAACCCACCTCTGGGTAGTAAATTAACATATGAAGAGAAATATTCTGAACCCAAAAGAGAGACTAGGGAAATAGCAGACAACCCCAGTCCTTTCTTCCTCCAAACTCCTTAGCTGTAGGGGTCTTGTTTGCATGTATAGCTTGGGAGTTTAAATAAACTTCACTTGGGTGGCTGAGATGTTTGTAACGAGGAAGGGGGTAAAGGGAGTCAAATGGTGATGTGTAAACAACTTATTTCCCTGCCTCCTGTGAAAACAGAATTTGATGTTTTTCTATAGAGAGAGTGATTTATATGAATAGGGCCAAAAAGCAAACAACAAACTAACCCACTTTAAGAGGATTATTTGTGAAATACAATTGAAACTCCATCTAACTCAAAGCATTTCTTCTGTGAGCCCTTAATTAAGACATAAAAATAACACAGAGAGAGCATGTCCATAAGCAGACAAGACTACATTTTTGAGGAATACAGCTGCATACTACCATGTGTGTGTCTGAAGGTGCCCTGAGGTGCCTGGCATACAGTAGGTGCTCACTAAATAGTTGTTGACTGGCTGACAGAAACAGAAAAATAAAGATTTTGAGGCATCTAAACAAAAAATGCCCTCGAAATTCCAGCCTGTATGACAGCAGGATTTAGGTCTTCTACTTGAAACAACTTCACAGGGCTGAGCCAGAAGCTTGGTGTTCCTTGGCTTCCGGCACACTGAAGAAAGGACACAATTTCCTAGGCAGATCGCTCAGGATCAGTCCTCTGGAGCAATCAATTAGGTGCTTCCCCAGTGAGCTATGGAAAATGCTGGCTCTCTGTGCACGTTGGGAGGCAGCAGAGAGTGTAACACTGGCCTGTTGCCCCTGGAAACCTTGACCTGGACCCAACAGTCCTCCTTCTAGGGGATTCTGCTCCAGGGATAGCCTTTCAAGTGCATGAGAAGATATAACTGAAGATATTCCCTTCAGCACTGTGTGTCAGAGAAAAAAGGTAAACAACAAACCCAAATGGTTGCCAGTAGGAGAGGAAACAGACAGGAATATTACACAACTGTTTTTAAAAAGGCCAAAGTCTTTAAGTACTTAGTTTGAAAGATGTCAAAGATATATGAAGTGGAAAAGTATGTTGCAAAACAGTACATATGGTATGATCACATTTATGTAGTGAAAAAACTGTGAGTGACTAGTGAGTGTGTGTGTACATATACAAATGCATGGGAAAAGGTTTGGAAGGATACACACATCAAACTTGACAGTGTTTCCAGTCGGCAAATGCACTAAGACAGAGGGACAGGGACAAAGGGGGGACTTGCAACTTTTTTTACTTTTACTTTTTACTCTAGCTATTTCTGTATTGCTTTTTTTTTCTTTTTTACATGAAGCACATCTAAAAACTGGACTCATTTTTCCATCTCAGAAAATCACCTTTGTAATTTGAAGAAATATAAAAAATGAAGGACTCTCTCACTCTCTCGCCAAGCCTCCGGGGACTTCATAGAGGGCCTTGGCGAAACCTGCTTAGCTTCCCTGCTCCACCCAAGTCATTCCCATTCTCTCGGGGGTAGGGGGCTGCAGGGTGGCACATGGCCCTAAATGGATGGACGATTTATGAATAAGTGACTTTCTCAGAAGGTCAAAACCCTGGGAGAATCAACAACCTTTTCTCGTAAGAACCCTTTCTCATAAGAACCCTTTCTCAAAGCCTTCTCATAATAAACATTAGCAGTGCCCACTACTAAAATTATGTAGTGCACCTACCAAAATACTTGACATTGTCAAAAAAGATGGAGAAAATCTGGAACTTGAGGCAAAAAGAAACTCAGTAAAATGAAGGTGCTGATTCACATAAGCCTCCAGGCAATAAAAGCTTGACATGCATGTCCTTTTCTATCACATCCTCCCAGACACGCTCACGCACAAGTTGCTTAGGAAAAGAAAATGAGACAGCATCAAATAACTAGATTCAATCAACAAAGCACCCCCCCAACCCCGTAAATCACTCGTGAGTGCTTCTCTGGTTAGACACCAAACGATTTCTATGTTTCATGAAAGAAAAGGTTAACGTGAAAAAGCACCTCATGGATTAAGGTCTTCCTCATCAGAATGCGAATGGAAGGCAACTCTATCCTCAGTTTTGTTACCTGGAAAATAGGAACCATGTGTCTCCTGGAAGTAAAAATGTTCTGAAGTGTTTTTAGCTTTATATAAATATAGAATTACCTGATCCTGGGGTCATTTCAGTGCTTCAAGTCTATCAAAAATGCCTGAGAATGGTTCATTTTCAGCTTCAAACTTTAATTTGGATTTCACAAAATCCAAATTATTTTAAAAAGTAATTTAAGAAAGAGCCATAGTGAGGGCAGTACTTGAGGCAAAAGACAGTATAGAGCAGAGGCTGAGAGACCAGCCTCTCAAGTGTGCCTGCATTTGCAATTCCAGCTCTGGTATGCAATAGCTTTGTGATCATGGGCAAGTTACTGAACATCTGTAAAACATGGTATTGGGGGCTTCCCGGGTGGCACAGTGGTTAAGAATCCACCTGCCAATGCAGGGGACACGGGTTCGAGCCCTGGTCCAGGAAGATCCCACATGCTGCGGAGCAACTAAGCCCATGCGCCACAACTACTGAGCCTGTGCTCTAGAGCCTGCGAGCCACAACTACTGAGCCTGTGCTCTAGAGCCTGTGAGCCACAACTACTGAGCCTGCGCGCCGCAACTACTGAAGCCCGTACACCTAGAGCCTGTGCTTCGCAACAAGAGAAGCCACCGCAATGGGAAGCCCACATACTGCAACGAAGAGTAGCTCCCACTCGCCGTAACTAGAGAAAGCCCGCGTGCAGCAATGAAGACCCAACACAGCCAAAACAAAAATAAATAAAATAAATAAATTTATAAAAAAAACAAAAACAAAAAACATGGTATTAATAGTACCTACACTTCATATGGTTGTTGTGAGGATTCGATGACTTAATGCATATAATGAGCTTAACACAGTACTTGGTAGATAGTAGACATATTATTATTAGTATATTGTTAATGAAGCAGACCAGAGACAAACAAGGTATTATGGGACATGGAAGAAGGTAACCTAATCCAGTACAGGGGGTGGTCGGGGAAGGTTTCTTGGAAGAAATGGTACCTGAGTTACATCTTAAAAACTGATGGACACAGGAGGAAGGGTACAAAACTGGAAGCAGGGAGATTAGTTAGGAAGTGGTTTAAAAGTCCAGGCTAGAGCTGAGCATTGAAACCAGGGCAGTGGTTGTAGGGATAACAAAGAGGTATAACCAGCAGGACTTGGCGATGACTGGCTGTGGGAGAAGGGAAATAAGGAGGGAGTGGGCAGATGCCAGTACTTGAACAAGTTGCTTATCCTCTCTAAACTTCAGTTTTCCTCATCCATAAAATGAAGATAATACCACCTACCTAACAGGATTACTATAAGAAGTAAATCAATTTTGTTTTAAAACACATAACATAGTGGCACATAGTAGACAATAAATGGAAACGCTCACTATTATTATAATTATTATGAGGTGGATGGACCTAGAGTCTGTCATACAGAGTGAAGTCAGTCAGAAAGAGAAAAACAAATAGCGTATGCTAGCACATGTATATGGAATCTAAAAAAAAAAACAGTGGTACCGATGAACCTAGGGTCAGGACAGGAATAAAGACACAGACCTACTAGAGAATGGACTTGAGGATACGGGGAGGGGGAAGGGTAAGCTGGGACAAAGTGAGAGAGTGGCATGGACATATATACACTACCAAACATCAAATAGATAGCTAGTGGGAAGCAGCCACATAGCACAGGGAGATCAGCTCGGTGCTTTGTGACCGCCTAGAGGGGTGGGATAGGGAGGGTGGGAGGGAGACGCAAGACGGAGGGGATATGGGGACATATGTATGCATATGGCTGATTCACTTTGTTGTACAACAGAAACTAACACAGTATTGTGAAGCAATTATACTCCAAAAGAGATCTATTAAAATTAATTAATTAATTAATAATTACAGCAGTCTTGGAACAGGCCCCTAGATGACGACTAGGCCAGGAGGCTCAGCATCAGGAAGAGACTTACTCAATGATACACTATCTGCTTAGTGGCAGAGCCATGAATGAAGAGTCTATCTTCTGCTTCCTATTCCCTGATTGGTTTTTTTCCCACTATATTGGTTTAAGTGATTGGCTGGTGGATGCTCTTCTCCCAAAGATTATGATGAGATCACCCATATGGTCAGCAGTCTTCTCCTTCCAGTGCCAGCAATGAATAGGATTCTACAACAGACTGGAAGACTACTTCCTTCTACTCAGTGTAAAAACTGCCCGTACTTCTTAATTTGATACTTTTTCTCCCACCTCTCTTTATTAAAAGAGAAAGCTCAGTGTACATAACTAACTTGAATCCACCTTGCTATTTCTACAGATGTCTGGATTTTAACTGTATCACTTCCCAAGAGAACTAAATGGTATATAGTAGCTTCATTATGATCAGAACAAACACAGCTGGGCTCCTAAATGGTGCAACTCCTCTAATGTCTCTCCTGGGCTTTAGCTTTGCTATTGCTATTTGATTTCTTTAAGGGATGTTTACTGCACTCAGTTGACAAACATGAGTAAAGCGTCTAATTCTGCGGACCAAAATCCAGCCCCTCTTAAAAGCAACACAGGTGAGGACAAAATAACTACATTTGAGAAAGGAGATGGGAGGCAACATTCAAGCCAAGTTGGCATCTGAGTGGTAGCAGAATATACCAACAATCAGTACCCAAAAGGATATTATTAGATCTGGGAATCCTGACTTTAGTGCTGTTAAAATAACTGAGGCTACTTATTTGAGTCCATTAAATAATCGGAAACTTGAATCTATTTGTTCAGACTAGGATTCTGATTCTAATAGAATCAGATTAGAGTGGAATGGAATCTTAGAGATTAGCTAGCCTTGTGGTTCTTAACTGTTTGGGGGTGCATAGACCCCCAAATCTGATTTAAGACACGTGCTCTCTCTCCAGAAAAAAAGTCACATACACAAAACATTTTATATACAATTTCAGGGGCTTTATGGACCCCCTCCAACCCATCCAGTTAGGGAACAACGTGCTAGTCAACTCACCTCTTTGGACAGACAAACTGCACTTCAGAAAGGTTAAATTGCCCAAATTCCATTAAGAAGATAGCCCTATATTTTTAAACGTGACTTACACATAACAACCCTAATTTGTAATAGCCCCTTACATGAGTGAGTGTATAGTGTTGTTTGGTTTAATATGCAATTTTATATACACATCTTCATATTCTCCTAAATAATATAGACTGAACATGTAGCAGCTCCATTTTATAGATGAGAAACCCAAGCTTTAGAGACATTAAATAAAGTTCCACCAACGTGTGCTGAAAATCTACTACGTGTATCTACTCACCAACACCCAACTAGGAGGTAGAGATACAGAGATGAGCTCAAAGAAGATCCTCAAGGAGCTTCAGTTCAGTGAAAGGGACAGACATCCTCCTCTCCGATCCACAGGATCGAATAAAGACACAGACCTACTAGAGAACGGACTTGAGGATACGGGGAGGGGGAAGGGTGAGCTGTGACAGGGCGAGAGAGAGGCATGGACGTATATACACTACCAAACGTAAGGTAGATAGCTAGTGGGAAGCAGCCGCATAGCACAGGGAGATCAGCTCGGTGCTTTGTGACCGCCTGGAGGGGTGGGATAGGGAGGGTGGGAGGGAGACGCAAGAGGGAAGAGATATGGGGACATATGTATATGTATAACTGATTCTCTCTTTTATAAAGCAGAAACTAACACACCATTGTAAAGCAATTATACCCCAATAAAGATGTTAAAAAAGAAAAAAAAGATCCCTGCTGGTTACAGGTCCCAGAGCTAGAAGAAAGATCAAGCTGGAACTGGAACCTACGTGTTCTGATTCCAAGGCCGGCGCTTCTCTGTGGGCTGAGCTTCCCAAGGGCCTTGCAATCAGATGAGGCTGAAGAATCATTCTTGGGAACACAGCTTCAGTCACACCAGGAATAAAACCGCCTAGCTCTTCAATTTTCAATAAATGCCGCTCTCGGTTAGTACATGCTCAATACACGCAAATTTGCTTTAGCACGTGAAAATTAATTAGCCGTGACTCAAGTTAAACATGAGATAATTCAGTATGTAAACCTGAAACAGTTTCTTCCTACTAGTGACCATGTTACTATACTCAAATGTTCTCCCCCAACGCTTCTCCATTTTCCAGTCTTGCTTCCTTTGTGTTTTGCTTTGGCTCTAACTGTTTATCTCTTTTCTTTCCTGCTATGCTGGTAACCAGAGCCTCTGAATGGCTGGGTAGAAAAAAAGGAAACAAAAGTGATTCGTAGAGAGCCCATACAACTTTATTGTAAGTACAAAGGCACATTTCTACTATGGTTTCACCGTCTGTATTAAAGATGTCTGGAAAAAGAATAAGTGTGCAGACATTATTATAATGACACAGAGAGGACTGTTCAGGGACAGCTATATTTTAAATGTTTTTCTTCTTGTTCTTCTCCTCTCCCTGACCTCCCACTGCCAGCCACCCATTCCCTCACCCCCCTCATCCCATCCCCTAAAAGGTCCTGAGCATTTTTGAATCAAGATGAATTATTTCCCTTTTCAGAGTCTCTGGAGCTATATTTGTAGCACTGTATTTCAAATGATTTGCAGTATGCATGTTTAATTTGAATATAGCTCATTTTTCAGTACTGAATACATTTTAAGTTTGTTGAATCCTTTAATTTTTTAATGACCTCTGGAGGACAAAATTTTCTGTGGTAATATATCGATATAATGTAAGACACAGAAGAGTTCTGATGTATAAAACTGACTTCCACATAATTTTTCAGCATGGTATCTGTTATATCAAGTCAGACGTACCTACTGAAGGCTTAAATAATAGCAATAACTTAATGATAATAAGTTTATCATACATTTGTATGGCAATTAAAGCATTATCTTATTTTGGTCTCATAACTATTTGAGATTTAGAAAAGACTAAGATTATCCGCATTTTACAGACAAAGAAAATGAGGCTCAGGGCTTCCCTGGTGGCACAGTGGTTGGGAGTCCGCCTGCCGATGCAGAGGACACGGGTTCGTGCTCCGGTCCGGGAGGATCCCACATGCCGCGGAGCGGCTGGGCCCGTGAGCCATGGCCGCTGAGCCTGCACGTCCGGAGCCTGTGCTCCGCAACAGGAGAGGCCACAACAGTGAGAGGCCCGTGTACCGCAAATAAAACAAACAAACAAACAAAAAAAGTCTGTAAGAAGATGAGGCTCAAACAGATTAAGTGGTTAGTTCAAGGTCACACAGCTTCCACATGTCAGAAGGGGGACAAGAAATCAAAGGTAAAAGTTTTTCACACGTGCTTAAACCCCTAAGATAAAAAATATCACAGCTCTCTCAACTTGACTTAAAAGTGCTAACAACGGCTTGTGAAAAATGAAAAGCCTTGAAGGAAGGCAGAATAAAATCTAAGAAGCAATCACTGATCTTTTATCTCCTAGACTTCAAGCCGAATCAAGTTCTTCAAAAAAAAACCCAATAAAGCCCAGACATTTTCATCATAACAAAATAAATAATTCAGTCAGCCTTTAGAGGACTCCTGCATTATGATTGGCTATTTGATATATTTGTGACTTAGCCGCCACTAAACTGATTAAAGCTAACCTCATTGACGCAGTTATGTCGACAGAGCCTTTGATGCTGACAGTTATGAATGGAAAGTGTAAATAACAATAAATAACCTGCAGCTTCCACATTTATTCCTAATGGAGGATTTAGCACTTTCAAAAGTTAAATGCCTGATAGGCTAAAAATTACAGCTTTGGTCTATCCGGCGTCAAAGAAACTGTTGAGATTCATCACTGTCCTCTCTTTAGGAAGATATCCACAGAGCCTCAGGTTCTTCCAGGCAGACAGGCAACTTTGATTTTAAAAAACTCAGACTCTCTGAGCTGCAAGCAGCTGTAGAAATTATCTGGTCTAACCCCACATTTTATATATGAGAAAACGAAAGCCCAGAGAAATGAGATTAATTGCCTAAGGTCATCCAGTGAGTCATGATGGAGTCAGAGCTACAAGCCATATCTTCTTACCCACAGTCCAATGCTCTTGTCACTCGACCACACAACAGGGAAAAATCTCCACCCAAGATACACAGGCAGTCTCTCTCTCTCTCTCTCTCTCTCTCTCTCTCTCTCTCTCTCTCACACACACACACACACACACACACATCAATTCCAAATTATAATGGACCTATAAAGATAATTGAATCCATATTCTCTGTGCTGAATTTCTACTGGTCTCAACAGAAACAGATCTGAGAAGGACTCTCAGATGTAAAATTATATGCAATTTTTCAAGTTCAAGTCCATCTCATGATTACAAATTAATGCCCTATTTTAAGGCACACCTGAAAATAACATGCACCCTCTCTGTTTTATCAATAGCGCTGCTTTTAATGTGTGCAGTATGATTCCATTTTTGTAAGGAAATCTACATGTGTGTATTTGAATATATGCAGAGAGAAAGGCAGAAAGCTTATGGTCATCTCTAGGTGTTAGAATTCTCAGTGGTATTTATATTCTGTTTTATAGTCACCAGTATTTACCAATTTCTCTTTCAAAACTAACACCTATAATTTATGTACTATCAATAGGATAGCAGAAAAGGAATAATATTAGAAATTTTATCATAAAATATTCAGACATAGAAACTCTTGGTATTTTTCAGTCTCCAAATTAACTTCACAATCTCAACTCATGGTCAGCTAGGTTTATAACATAACATCTGCTCAATTAGAATTTCCCTCCTGGGAAACTGAAAAGACTTTGAACCTGGTAATCATCCCCTTCCATGTATATATTTGGTCTATAGAACAGGTAGGAAAATTTATTAAGTTACTGTCCCCAGAGGGCCTCTTATTCAAATTCAGGAGCGGCTAGCTCAACAAACAGGATGTTGTCTGGGAACATCTTCACTAGTCTGATTTGATGAAGGAAGGGATAGTTTAAGTAAGTGAAGTGTGACTGACAACTACTTTCTGAGAATAACAAACACCAGCGAACATTTATTGAGCACTTGCTGTATACTAGGCACTATGCTAAGTTAAGTTTTATATGCACCATATCATTTACTTCTCACAACAACTGTGTGTGGTTAGGTCCTATTATTTATTATCCCTGCTTTAGAGATGAGGAAATTGAGGCTTAGAGAGGTTAAGTGGGCTCCCCTAGGTAACGAGATTTATTCCAGAATCTATTCTCTTAAACAGTAGGCTACTTTTTATTATTTTTTCCATACCTAGAGTAACTCAAAATCACTGCTAATAAAGTGTTTCCAAGTAGAGGTTCTATCAGGTTGGCTTTAATAAGCAAAGCTCATTGTAATTAGCAGCCCCAATAATAGGCTTGCTCAAGTCCTTCAAGCAAGTTAAACATGCCTTCCTACAAATCTTATATACACTGTTAATTTGTTTAGCAGATTCTTTCTTCATAAATGGGATGAAAGGAAACTTCAGTCCAAGTCAAATTATCACAATATTCAAATTAACAGAGCCACAGTTAATGAGTTCACTCAAGATCATTAATTTTTACAAAATATTTACCTCCTGCCATTTCGGCATTTATTGCTTGTATATTTGATGTACAGACATATGTTTGCATTATTACAGTTTTCATATAAAGGGCTTCTGACCACCTTCAGAATAAGAAGGAAAAGGCCAACTGTGGTCCTGCTTTATTGGGAGACATTTCTAACATAGTCTCTAAAGAACTAGGCTTTAATAATTTGTTCAAAACCTAGTCTAATGCCAAGTAAATATACAATAGAATAAAATGCTCAAGTTGGCATATGTAATTAACACTTCCAGTCAATGTTCTTAAACATCCCTCTCTCTTTCTTATGCCAAGTCTAATGGTCCAAAATGCTGGTGCCTGAATTAGTACCACACTCCACCCCACTACCCAAAACAAATAAGCATAATTAGACTGCTTCTGTCTAGCTTCTCTCTCGTATGTACATCATATAGCGAAAGCTCCAGATCAGTTCCTAGCTCCTTACTTTGACTAATTCAGGTCACCAACCCAACCCTCCCATGTCTACATTCACACAGAAGAGAAAATAACAGGAGTGCCACTAACTTTCAACTTGGAAATGCTTGAAAATACAATTATTGCACGTAAAGCACACTGAAATCCCTTGAGGAAAACTACAGTGTGTACAAACCGTAACTTATTATACCTTGAGAATATTGAATATTTCTATTATGGTCTTCATACGCCTAGAATTGTAGATATGGGCAAAGAATTAGAGTTCGGAGAGTCCAGTTCAGTGTTTCCTCTAAGTACCGACAGATTTCACGAGCAAGGAAATGACAGACCCACGTGTTCTTCTAACACTGTAGTGCCCACATTTTAACTAGGCCAAGAAAGAGAGGCCCTGTGCAATACGGCTAACTACTTATGGGAGTAATTTCACCATACAACTCGAGCAAATTTATTTCAGTTTCAGATATCACTTTCCCCATTAACTCAGGAGACCAAAGGAGCATAACCGCCTTCCTTTCATCCCTGTCAAACTCAGCAAGTTTCTCAGGAAGCAAATACTATTTAAATCATTTTCATATTTCTAAAATGCCTGTAAGACAAGCCCAGGGTCTAATTATGCCACTTAAATTTGTTGAAGATGTTTGGGTTTTTCTTTTTTTAATTTCAATACCGAAAGAGCCCAAGGGTTTAAAGCCCTAATAATCTAATAAACTTTGCTAAGTGAACATTGTAACAGATACGCCTGGATGGGATTTTGTAAATACCAGACAATTTCCCCTGATCTTTATCAGGGAAAAGAAGTCTAAATCTTTAGCAGGAAGAAATTAAATGTAGTGCAAAATAATAACATCTGGCCAGGTTGTGTTCATCAGAGTAGCAGCTCCTTTAGATGTCAGGCTGAAAAGTACTAAAATGAACTCTGAAGGGGGTGTGTGCGATTCTTTATGAGGCAACAGGAAAGGCTGCTGCGCTGCCATAGAACACTCAGGGTACAATTAACTCGCCCTAGTATGTCCCTGTAGAGAATCGTTTCACATCAATGGAATTTGAATCCTTATGCCAAATAAAATTTGGGGGCCATTCTTGGGGCATTTTGTTTATTTCTCCATTCCTGTACAGATTCCTAAGAGCACTTTCTATTTCTCAAAACTCTCTATGATCATTTTTATCACTTCACAAATCTTATTTTTATCGTCAACCTCCAAGGGAGACAGTGTGGCTCAATGAAAAGAGCAATGACTTTGAAGTTAGAAACTTAATGCTGCCACTTACTGGTTACGTGGCCTTGGGCAAATTGCTTAATGGCTCCTAGCTCCAGCTTCCATATCTGTGAAATGGGGATAATAATACCTAGCGGTATCACTACCATTAGGAAGATTAATCAAACCTAGCACATAGTAGACTCTCAGTAAACTTAGTTAACCTTGCTTCTCCTTCATGTAAGTGACCCAGATGAGTTCAAATGTCTAACCTCACCAACTTTCCAGAGGCCTCTGACCTTCAAGAAGGCTTAAATTATCTGAATATACACTATCTTTCCCTCCCATCAAAACAAAACCAAAAGCTCTCAAGGTTATATTTGAAATAATACGTGCATCATTAAGCCTCTTCTTTCACTATCAGCCATCTCAACCTTCTGGCAGAGATTGCCAGAAAGAACACACTTTGTTTTTCCACTAATGATTACTTTGATGCATGAGATACTTTGTCTTTCCTGCCACTGATTTTTTTTAAGCTGGCATTTAGAGGGATAATTCTGGTCATCTCACAATTTAAAAATAAAAGGTTTTCCCCCCAGAATGTGTACCACAAAACAATGCTAAACCACTGATTCATCTTATAGGCCAGTGTATCTGTTTCAAATGTTAATTGCTAGAAAGAGTACTGTTTTTCCAGTCCCCAGGAACAGGAGTGTGGACAGAAGGCTTTTGGGTTTTCCCCCACCTACTACTCTGTTGGACAGGAACAGGCGCCTTGGCCTCACTGAATGAGTTTCTTTAGCTACCCTTCAAGGGCTGGGGCATGTGGGAGTAAACACACACACTACATCAAAGAATAGTTCCAGGGCCCATTTTCCCAGCTGGGAGGGTGGGAAGGATGCCCAGAATCCATGCTCCACGCAAAGAGACCGGTTGCAGGTAACGTTTCACCACCCTCCCAGCACCTTTCCAGCTACCAGAGCACAGACTCCAGTGCAACTCTAGACCAAGATTATGCCCTAGTAAATGGTCAGAAAGTTCTCAAATCCAGGAGGAAAAAAGGCAATGCTGATAGCAGTAAACAGGAACTCATTCAGACTAGTGGTCAGTGTCAAAGACAACTGAACAACAACAATCATCCTTTAAACTTTTCAAAGCATTTTTATATACATTACCTCTTCTGATCCTCAGAAGCTCTGGCAAGTCGGCAGATCAGGTGTTATCTTACACATAAGAAAACAAACTCAGACACTTTATTACCGATTTTTACACAGATACTCTCAGAATAGGAAATAAAACACATGTCTGATTCATCTAAGGCTAACATCTATTAGGAAAGAGTCAAACAATATATTGGAAGCCAAAGGAAGATATCAACATATTTGACTGAAGGTTCTTTTAAACCACCATAAAAAATAAAAATTGAATTAACAAATCAGTAAAAGCAATTTATAACATATAAAATGGGTTAGCATCCTGAATATATAAAGAGCTCTTAAAAATCAATAAGAAAAGGGCATCTCAACAAGAACAATGAACAGCTAAATTTTTTTAAATGATGAAATAATATTAATGAGAAAAAACGCAAAATAAAAAGTACAAATGACCAACAAATTTTCATAATAAAAAAAGAGGGGACTTCCCTGGTAGCTCAGTGGTTAAGAATCTGCCTGCCAATGCAAGGGACA
The DNA here is from genome assembly GCF_937001465.1 of Orcinus orca. NCBI lineage: Eukaryota > Metazoa > Chordata > Mammalia > Artiodactyla > Delphinidae > Orcinus > Orcinus orca. Next base: position 115,938,516 of record NC_064580.1, read on the forward strand.
TGGGTTCAAGCCCTGGTCTGGGAAGATCCCCCATGCCACGGAGCAACGAAGCCCGTGTGCCACAACTACGGAGCCTGCACTCTGGAGCCCGCGAGCCACAACTACTGAAGCCCACGTGCCACAACTACTGAAGCCCGCGTGCCTAGAGCCCATGCTCCACAACAAAAGAAGCCACTGCAATGAGAAGCCCTCGCACTGCAATGAAGAGTAGCCCCCGCTTGCCACAACTAGAGAAAGCCCGTGCGCAGCAATGAAGACCCAATGCAGCCAAAAATAAATAAGTAAAAAAATAAATTAAAAAAAGAGTACTATTTCTTCACCTAAACTGGGGTTATTGTAAAAGGGAAAACAGCAAATGGTCAGGAAAATGGACATTCATACATTGCTAGTGGGAGTGAAAAGAGATACAACGTTACAGAAGTCAAACAGGCAATAAATGTGAGAAACCTTAAAAACTGCATAGCCTCTGACCCAGCAATTCCAGTTCCAGGAATTTATCCTGAGGAAATAATTAAAGATATGCATAACTATACTTACATGGACATTATTTATCTCACTATGGTCTACTGAAAGTAACCTAAATTTCTAACAATAGAAAGGGTTGGATTAATAACATATGAGACAACAGCATGACTAAGTAGTAGGCGGCCTCTAAATGCTCTATTGTTATTATAGTATAGAAATTGTTACATGGAAAGATGGCTACAATATATTACATGAAAGAGCAGTGTAATCCACTTTCTAAATATATATACACACACCTGTATATGTACAATACTGAACAAAAGCATGTAAGATTAGATACTAAAATGTTAACAGTAGTTATCCTCTGGGGGATAGAATGTGGGTCATTTTATTTTCTACTTTTTCATTTCTTTTGTGTTTTTTTTCATTTTATCTAATAAACATGTATACTCATTTGTATAGTAAAAACTTATTTAATAAAAACAATATCCTGAAACAAAGTTTGCTCTATTACATTCCATCTCAATGCACAAGCATTGATCCACTATCTAGAGACTTTTAAGATCTTATACCTGAGTAGATTTCAAAACCTAGAAACAAATGCTGTAGGCAACAGCTTATAACTTTTCTGTCCATTTGGTCATAGTGGTATCAGTAGTTATTGCAGAGGAAGTGGAAGAGATAGTAACCTGTTTCTATTAATACTACTTATTTTAATTGTGTATATGTATGTGTGTGTGTGTGTGTGTGTGTGTGTGTGTGTATTCACTGAAACATTTACTGAGTGTCTACTATCTCATTGGGAGATACAGGGTTGAGGTAGAATACGCATAAGCCCTACCCTCAGAGAGATCATTCTCTAGTAAAGGAGACCCACGTTAATCAAATAACCATCATATATCACTACCAACTTGATAAGTGCTAGAAAGAAAAAACACAGGATCCCAGGAGAGGGAATACTGTAGAACCTGGTCTAATCTGATAATTACATTTCAGTTAATCAGGTCCAGTACTAATGCTAAAGAACTTCAACCAAAGGAGGGAAGCACGATAAACATCCTGATTTCATCATTTTTGTTCTCCTTCCTCTCCTAATCAACTCAATGAAATCAGAGTCTGCCATTGCTAGTTAGATCTAGAGGCTACGTTAACTCATTCAGACCACTAGAGGACCATGCAGAAAACATATACTATTTAGTCTTAAATATACACATAGACACAGAGAAAGAATGAAACCACACACAAATGTTATTAGCAGTTTTCTCTGAATGACAAGATTATGAGTGGGTATATTAGAGCATTTCAATATTAATTAAATTATATTAAAGCATGAAAAGCATTTTTAATTGTATATGTACCAGATATGTGACACTGAGCACCACAAAGCAGATATTATACTTCATATACAATTATGCTTATAAACGTATGAGAGGGAATAACAAAAACAATGGCTACCATGCATTTGGTTCCTATAGAGCAGCACAGGCCTGAGTTCTTCACAGTCCTCACTGGATTTAACCCTCTTTAATTCATGGCTCAGAGAGAAGTGAGTTGCTCTTGGTAACAAAGAGAGGAGATGGTAGAGCTGGAACTTAGACTCCAGTCTGCCTGAAGGCAGAGCGCATGCCCGTCTCACTATGCCCCTCTGCTTCTCCCCTAGATGTTTTGTCCTTTCAGAAGGGATGACTGTAACGCTAGCTAGGGAGTCCAGAAAGACTAGTATCTAGAAGGTAATTAATAATGTTTAAATTTTAATTTAAATTTAGAAAAAGATGTGCACTGATTTACCTAACTCCCTTACCGGCCCTTCTCTTTGATCAAAAGCCACGTCCGTCTGGAGAATTCATACAGGCAATCTCCTCCAAGAACCTCTACCCTCTAGTTGGAATTAATCTCTTCCAACCCCACAGGCATTTTGTTTTTTCACTTTGTCTCCTTTTTCTAAGAGGGCATTCAAACTGTGTAAGCTTTGAGCCTTAAAAAACCTGGATCCACCCCTATTCCCTTAGAAACTTGCTAAAATTTTTCTTGCCGCATTTCCCATAGGATGCCTTGTACCAAAATTACTCACGCATAAGTCTCAGTTTCTGAAATTTGAGCTACTTGAAGGTAGGCGTGAGGTATCTTTGAATCCCCTACAATAACCTGCCTTCAGACGTGCTAGGTACTTGCTCAGCAAATGCTTTTAGTTAAATATAATAGAATTCCCCTGCAAGAAAGCAAGCTAGAACTGGGGAGATTGTCTGTGACCATGAAACAAAATACACAGTGGCTATAAAACACATGGTGATTAAGGGCACAGGCCCTGGAGCTGTACATCCTGGGTTCAATTCCTGTCTCTGCCATTTATCTATTTGGCTGTGCAACTTTAGAAAACTTACTTAATCTCTCTAAGCCTCCACTTCCTCAGCAATAAAATGAGGCTAATAATAGTACCAACTTCACTGGGTTGTTGTGAGGTCTAAATGAGATAATATAAGTAAAACACTTCAGAACAGGACATTTTTCATTCATCTCTCCCTGACATAAATACATACTCAGTGAGGAGGTTTCTGATTCTCACCCGAAGCCTTCAACTTTCTCTTCTCCACACCAGCTCCACGTCTTCTACCTATGCCACCAAGACTCATTCAAACCCAGCCCAAGTGACTCCAGAGCCTGCCCTCTTAAACTTACACTCCACTGCTGGACTGGAAAGCAAAGGAGCAGACTAAAGGCATGAAACCCCATTCGGCCTTTGCAGGTAGTCTAGATGCAAGCTGATGGGAGCCTGGAACTAAAATCAGAGAAACAGAGCTAGAAGGCAACGGCATGTGATCAGTGAGACAACTGAGGCCCAGGGAGGGCAAAGGGGAACAGAATGTAGGGAAAAGATGGGGAGGAGTATGAAGGAAGAAACAAGAGCCGGTGACTGACTGAAAGAGGAGACAGGGCAAAGCAGGAGTATGAGGGTGTGCCGCAGCCCCTGGAAGCATCTCACAGTCAATAGAAGGAAAGGTGTTTTTAATTTCTATGTTACCACTTCCAGCTTCGAGGAAAATTGTTTCTACCTCCACTCGATTGACAGGAGAATTCAAATCTCTCAAACATATGCTTCATTACTCAAATATCAGGTACTGCAATTCAGTGAGACAGAAAGAGGAGAAGGAACATATGTTTTCAGAACGTAAACAAATCCCAGTGGGGGAGGGGTGGGGAATAATCACTGGGCAAAAGTGGTATTTTTCCTGGAAGCTTCTAGAGGGCAGGGACAATGTCCTTTAATTTGTTTTGTTGGGTCCACTAGTGAGAAGGTGGGCGATGATAATGGCAGCTATAGGGGGGAGTTCAGAGCCCTACTGAACCAAGGCGCACGCGCTGGGGTAAGGAGTTAATCTACATAATCTCCTCACCTCACTGTTGGCCCAAGAACACTCCACACCCGCCATTTTTGTAGGCTCTTTTTATTAAACAGTTTTCGGTCTAATGACTGACTTCTAAATCAATAGAGGGCACAGGAAGGGTTTACAACTCTCCCCAGCCTCTGGCTCTGGCTAAAGCCACAGAATTTTGAAACTGAATTAAATCCAGAAAGTTCTTAGGTTAAAACCAAAATAACTTTAAACACCCAGTTTCCAGTTGTTTTTCCAACAGCACTAATAATTAAAGAATCACATTTTTTATAACTTTGTAACCAAAATATCTCTTTGAGTCAACTCCATAAAAGTACACTAATTAAAGCCAGCATCTTCTGGCCTCTGATGAGAAATTCACCCTTTTATAATGGGATTACTAGAGCTTTGCTGTACAGATGAGTGGTTTGATTAATAATTTACATTTCTGAGGATATATAACCTCACTCATGGTCATGGTCTGCGTTCCTAAAATTCTCCTATTCAGTTTAATGTCATTATATTTGGCCCTGGCAAATGAATTAAGTTCTGATTAGACATCAATGTAATTATTTTCTCCCGTATACGTTATTTTCAAAAAAGAAAGGGTTGTGACGGAATGGCCGGCAGTTTGAGCCGAGGAGTTCAGTGGGGCTCAGCATGGGCAGGAGAACTGTCAAGACTAGTCAAAAGGAAAAAAGCGTGAAATGGAGAAAAATTGCTCAGTACTCACTTAAAATCCCCACTACATTATAAAAACTAAATTAACAAATGATTGAATCTCAAAAACATGTTTATCAACATTCAAGCAATTATTCAGTCACATATTAACTGTGAAGGAAAAGAGCTCTGCTTGAATAGTGTCCCTAAACAGTTATTTCAAGCAGAAATGACTGGAGAAATTGCTCTGAGCTGATGGAAAAGGGTGCTCTAACCAAGGGTAATTTTATTTAGGGGGAGTGGGAGAGACAGGAATCTGACAGAAAAAAAGTAGAAGAACTGCCAAGAGCAGATGGAAACAGAAAATAAGGGAGCAGAGAAAGAGAAGACGCACAGCAACACTGCTTCCTCCCCCTTCATCTCCTCCAGAGACAGCAGGTAGGAGAAAGCCTTCCAACGCTGGATGAAGATAGCGCTTTTCTTCCTCTCTGCCATGATAGCGTGCACCAGAAAATGCAACAAAAATATGGCCGGAACACAACAACGCCTTCGTGATCTAGCCTCTTGCTTGTGTGTAAAATATACCAGATAGGTATATTTGGAAGAGAAGCTTCAGGAAGCTGAAAAAAGGATTGCTCCTGGAAGTATTGATATTTCAAACAGCTCAGCTTCACATCTAAGAATGCATAAAATAAACCCCTCTTTCAAAGGGTCCTTTGCCTAAGTGCTCTCTCACCTGTGCACCGGAGCTGCTTCAACGTCATCTACATGGGGCAAAAGTTGTTGAATTACATCATGAAGTCCAGCTTTGTCTGGGATTACGTCTGTAATGGTAATGCATCATTTACCCCATGTGGGGTGAAGTGGTCCACAAAAATGAGCTGTCTAGATAATACAGTAACCACCCAAAGTCATAAAGGCCATAAACAGAGAACTAGAATTAGAACTTAGATTTTTCTGACTCCAAGTCCAGTGTTTCTTCCATTGCCTTGAAGCACCAAAAATATTTTTAGCCATTCAAAATGAAAATATTAACGGAAAAACAGTGAACATAACTTGATCTCTCCTTATCAATTCACAGCGATCACTAGGAACATTAGTTGTTGGATCTATTATAACATAGGGGCTACTGAGGCAGGTAGGGATATACTCCTCTATAAAATGCCCCCAACTGCCATATTCAGTGAGTTCTTGAGTCACTTTTATGTCCTCCACTCTTACTGTCACTAGTTAGCTTCTTGCTGCTCATATGTACCTCCCTCTGGCAGTCTTTCAAAGCCCTTCTAGTTAACTGCTTATCTACTACTGGCTGGAAAACTAGAAAATCAAGCTTGTAAAGACTGCATAAATTCAGAACCGTAGTAGGCTCTGAACAAGGACCCAGGAGCTCTCAGATGAGACAAGTACATGAAGCAGGAGCTCCACGGCGTTTTAGGTGAACGGAGATGTTTTCTGCTTAACCACCATTTCTCCTCTCTGATAAAGAAAGTTCAAGTTGTGAGAGAGACAACTTCCAGAAAAGCGAAGTGTTGCTGCATTCTGAAGAGTCTGTTCTCACTCAAAGTCAGTGGTACCCTGGGGAAGACTGGAATCCTCCAACGTACAGAAAAAACCCGGACATACCCCAAATATTTCCTGATGGTACAAGGTTGAAAGTTATAATGAAATTCTACAAGGAACACAGAACTCAAGGCTCGAAAGTGTAGAGGTGGTAGAGATATGATGAAAAACTCAGAATTCTATCCCATTTTTCTTCTCAAGGACCACAAATCCTACAATTTCTTAATTTTGTTTTACTTCAAGCACACTAAGAACAGGAAAACCATGTCACATGATGGCTTGGAAGAAGCTGTGGCATCAATGAGTTTCCTCATCTGTAAAATGGAGATAATTACAGTGTGAACCTCATAGGGCTGCTGGGAAAATTAAATGAGATAATTATGTAAAAGTAAGCATCATATAGTAGGCACTTAATATAACTGTCACTATTATTATCATCATCATCATCATCATCATCATCATTATTAGGTAGGGGAGAAGAAAGAGAAGAAAATCTACTTTCAGCGAAGTTTTTCAAAAAAGAATTAATTAAGCAGAAACAAAAAACGATTGTGCTGCCCCATTTTACTAAGCGCATCAAAGTAAATTAAGTTTAGGAAACGAGGCAATGCAAAGATTGAAAATAAAGAACAACTTTTTTAAATGCTTCAATCATTATCAAGACAACATTAGCAATAGAGCACTCCAACTACTGTAGCAAAGGGCCCCAGGCTCATTTATGAGGGCAAAGGCTTCCTGCAAACGAAGACATAAACTCCAAATCGAGGCAGTAAGGATTGCTCGTGGAACTGTGCACATATTTGCAGAAAGCACTCACTGCTTAATACCCCCAACGTGAACTAGTGAAGGAACCCTAAAGAGATTGTGGATCTAGGCCAATATCAAGATGAGCCATCTTCAATTTCATGTGGTGAAAACAGCTCACATCAAATTTCATAGGAGTTAAGTACTGGAGCAATTTTCTCAACAATTTGTTCTACCAGAATCTTGGGGAGGGGGTGTATTTTAGGGAAAAAGCAACTGTGTCCGCCAATTAAATTCATTGGACTACTAAGTAGTTATAAGAAAAAAGTGGATACTCTCTTTTTCTCAGCAATCAGTAATACATCATCTTGTAGCAGTCCCTGATTTTAGTCTTGTCTCTCCAGACAAGGAGACAATCCTACAGAAAGGATTTGGGTCAATGTCTCTACAAACATGGCATAATTGCCTTGAGGTCTAGGACCATGTTTTATTTGGTTCTTATGGGGTTTATTTTTTCTAAGAGCGAAGCAGGAAAAGAATAAGAAGAGAGAATGAGACAAGATAAAGAATGAGTACATATGGTGACAAGGTAGAAGGCACCGGCAATGAGTTCAGACATTAGTTGTCTCCGTGTTCCTTTGCTAGGGTTGTCCTTCTGCCTGCCCCCACAATTTGAGAAATAATATATTTATATGCATGTGTGTGTGTGTGTGTGTGTGTGTGTGTGTGTGTGTGTGTGTGTATGAGAGAAACAGAGAACGAGTAGGTGCTGCCCCCCTACTCCCTACCCTCTGTTCACATGACAAGCGTTCAGCTTCCATTCTATAGCAGCCATATCTGGAAGCTAATCCAATCAAAATCTTGTCAAAACTTCCTTTCTCTCTTAGTCTTATGCTGTTCCAGAACTAGAAAACACAACATGCAAAATGCAGAACTGGATAGAGATGTGAATGCTGACATGCAAGGCCCTCAGATAGACAGCCACGTCAGCTACTCTTCACGCTAGAATACCAGCGTGATCACTCCACCACCCCCCATCCAGCCAGGCAATGGTAAGATAACATCTGTGGGCTTGGTTATTCTGGGAATGAAACAAATCACAAATACTCCATTCTAGAAAAGCCCCTCCACAGCCCATAGAGTAAGATTCAGCCCTCCACTTCAACTAGATCCTCATGTCACATCACTTCTTATCACCCTACTTTCAGCTAGTAGATCAGCTCCAAAAGTCAATCTAAGAAGTACATGAATGGTACATGTATTTTAAAAATGAGCTTAAATTATTCATTCTTTTGCCAAATTGTTAGTCTCAACAAACTCTTCACAAGAGTCTGACTGCATAAATAGGTTAACAAATACTTCAAGCTTCTGTATTATACTTCATATAATCAACCCAACATCCCGAGGCTTTGACCCAAGAAACTGTTGTGAATGTATGTTTTATTAGCTAATTTGAATAATTTTCTCAGCTTATTCTAAGTATTTCATTATAATATGCAAAAGAAACTATAATCAACCCACCTTACAATTCAAACAGGTTAATTCTTATAAAGGTGCCAATTCTCTCCTTGTGGGACAAGAAAAAGGCAGCTGATTCCATCTGCTTAAGGAAGGATAGAAGAAAGCCCCAATATCCATAATTAACTTTCTTTCACAGGAAGTGGCATAATGAGGTAGTTAAAAGCATACACTCTGAGAGCCAGGCCAACTGGGTTGAAATCCTACTTTCCCCATTTATTAGCTGTGTGACCTTGGGCAAGTTACTTAACCATTCTGTGCCTTGAGTTTTCATCCATAAAATGGGGAAACTAATAATACTACTTACTTCATAGGGTTTATTGTGAGGATTAAATGAATTAATATATGTAAAACACTTAAAAGAGTACCTAGCACATAATGCTATATAAGTGTTTGCTCTCACCACTACCGTCATCCTCCTAGCTGGGTCTCTGAATCAAGGGAGATACTCCCCATCCAGCTATGACAGTCCTACAAGTTAATAAGGAGAAATGTAATTTCCTACCCATTCTGGCAACACCACAACAGCTATCTTTTACAGTCATACACAGGTATATTAAGAACTGAGACTCAGAAAAAGAGAAAGGATAATCACTCACACAAATGAGAAAATGTAGGGCCATTAAGCCAGTTTTTCCCTCTTAGATGGAAATAGTCCCAGTGGTCAGAAAGAGCTTGTGCATGTTCCACAAATATCCAACTAACTCCTGGAGAAAACTGGTATTTAAGTAAACATTTTTGTTTTTTAAACAAGTTTTATGGGCTAGTGGAGGGAAAGTACCATTTATTCTTTCTTCAGAGATTTCATCCTTTACATACAGGTAAACAGAATGTCCTTAGACAATGATTTTTGACAATACCCACCTTTCCAAAGATTGTAATGCAGCTTCTCTAAAAACCATGTTTTTCCTTAACCAGAATCTCTCACTGGGAGGTTTGTTGTTTTTTTTTTAATTTTAATTTTAATTTATTTTTTGGCTGTGTTGGGTCTTCATTGCTGCATGTGGGCTTTCTCTAGTTGCGGCGAGCTGGGGCTACTCTTCGTTGCCGTGCGTAGGCTTCTCACTGCAGTGGCTTCTCTTGTTGCAGAGCACAGGCTCTAGGCACGCGGGCTTCTCTTGTTGCAGAGCACAGGCTCTAGTTGTGGCTTGAGGGGTCAGTAGCTGTGGCGCACGGGCTTAGTTTCTCCACAGCATGTGGAATCTTCCCGGACCAGGGATCGAACCCGTGTCCCCTGCATTGGCAGGCAGATTCTCAACCACTGCACCACCAGGGAAGTCCCTCACTGGGAGGTTTTTATGACAAGTATTAATGTTGGAATGGTAATTTATAAATTATACTTAGCATTTGAAAGCCCAGTGCCCAAATAATGATGCCATTGAGCAGCACATCTCAAATGATCCCCAGAACTCACCTTGGAAAACTGCAGCATTCTGAATAATTAAGAACTTGAGCTCCATACTTGCAGACTGAAGCAGTTGTTCCATGTTCAATCGTGCTGTTAGTTGGTATTTTTCTTCCATCTTTCTTGAGCAGCATGTTGGGCCCTTGGGGAGACATACTTGCAAATCTGATCCTGAAACAAACAAGTTTTTCATGTTTCAGTAAGCACAGTGTCACACACACACACACACACACACACACACACACATACACGAGGCAAACAAGGCAAAACAATGCATTTCTTTTAAAACACAGTAAAATCTTGATTATCCAAAATCAGCATTTACCTTAACTAATCCCTGCTTTCTCCCTATTATCTTTATGACTGATTCTTTTTGAATAACTGTAAGAATTAATTGCCTAGGTTTGACTCATAAATGCTGTATAAACTAATTTATAGCACAAAGTATACGTCACTGAACACCAATATTTGTCTGTTAAAAGACCAATCTTCACTCCTACAATTTCTTTTTCTTGATTATAATTTATGAATGAAAACACAAGCAAGAAGCCACTTTCAAACTTCCAGTTATGATTTCCTAATGAAATGTATGTCTGGGCAATCCAATGTTGCCAACATTAACATTCAACCACCAAAATCCCTTACAACTCAACAATTCTAGCTCTAGCACAAATGCCAACCTCCCGCTCCTCTGAATTCCTGAGCTCCCTTATGATGCAGAATGCTTTTTTATTTCTGTATCTCGATAAAGATCTGCCAAATGAATAATCTTCTTGATTATCCCAAAGTTAGGGAATCAGAACCTCTTCTCAGTCCTCAACCAATGTGACCCTTTGCAGTCCTCACAGTTAACCAATCCCTCCTTAAAACACTCCCCCGCCTTGCTTTAGTGAATCTACCCAGTTCACTAAACCTATCCACACACACCCCATACACCGCCCCCACACTGCTATGGCTATTCTTATATATATATATATTTTTTTAATATTTACTTATTTAATTTATTTATTTTGGCTGCACTGGGTCTTCACTGCTGCACACAGGTTCTTTTAGTTGTGGCATGCAGACCCTTAGTTGTGGCATGCAGGTGGGATCTAGTTCCCTGACCAGGGATAGAACCCAGGCCCCCTGCATTGGGAGCGCGGAGTCCTACCTGCTGGACCACCAGGGAAGTCCCACTATGGCTATTCTTATCTATCTTTTCTTGCTTCCTCTTCGTCTGCCAATCACATAAATGTTGTTGACCGTCTTTCTCATTCTACATCTCTGCCCAACCCCAGTGATCTTACCTAACCCCTGTGATTGCTGAACTCTCTAATCCTGCCTTCACCGTTCTTCTGAGCTCCAAAATCCCACATTTTCAACTACTCTGTGGGACTCTCAGATTCAGCAGACCCCAAACTGAACTCAATATATCCCATATGAACACACAAGTTACCTCTCCTGTATTCCGTACCTCAGTTAATGATTATCATCTACCAGGTTTCCCCATAAAAAAACCCCTTTTTGTTGTTTTCAGCTCTTCGCTGGTGACTCAACACACTTCTGTATCCGTGGAAGTCATCAGCATATAAAAGAAAATTGAAGCCATGGGAGTAGGTGCGAGTCATTCAACAAACATTTTATTGGGTATCCACTATCTGACAAGCACTGTGGATACAGCAGTCTGTAAGGTCCCTGCCCTCGTGGAGCTTATATTCTGGGAGACAACAAACCACATATGTAAGGTCAAGCAGTGATAAGTACTACAGAGAAAATAAAACTAAGTAAGGAAGGGAAAACAAACTGTGGTATACTCACACAATGGAATACTACTCAGCTATAAAAAGAAATTATTGATACATGCCACCACATGGATGAACCCCGAAAACATTATGCTCGGTGAAAGAAACCAAATTTTAAAAATTACATACTGTATGGTTCCATCTAGAAAGTGAAAATTAATCTATGGTGACAGAAAGCAGTTCAGCGGTTGTTGGCGGAGATGAAGCAGTTCAGCAGGTGAGAGTGAGGAAATTTGGAGGAGTGATAGATATATTCATTATTTTGATTGTGATGATTGTTTCATGGCTGTAAACATGTATCAAATTTATCAAACTGCACCCTTAAAATATGTATAGCTTATGGTATGTCAATTATACCTCAATATAGCTGCTGTTTTCTAATGTTTAAAAGTAAGGTAGATAGGGAATGTGGTGATTGCAGGGACGCTTCTATTTATGTAGGGTAATCAGGGATGGCTTCTTTCATAAGGTGACATTTGAGGAGAAATGAGGGAAGCAATGGAGAGTCCCAAGATTTTATATCCTCTACCAATACTAGCAAATATTAGGGCTCAATGCATATTTAAGTCCAATCTCCTTCTTCTGTAACTCCTGTTTTACTCAAACTTTCCCTTCAATAAGCATTTGTTGAGCTCTTCTGTGGTGGCCATGAAAATGTGCACCTCAGACCTCCTACCACAGGGAGTATAACTGCCGAACGGTCCCAGCGGCTGTGCTCTAAATTCAACGCCATGTCGTGCCCAGGCCACAATCCCTAGGGGCTGCTCGCAGCCAATGACAGCATGGCAAAGATGCCAAGTCCTGTGAGACACAGGACTTTGCTGACAGGCATTTTGGCTTGAGGACTCCCCACTGATCCTGACAAAACTTTCTTAAAACTGTACTGCAGTTTACATTCTCTCTGCTCAACCTTCCTTCCTTCCCTCTCTCCTCCAAAGGGGTCAGACCTACACCACAGTCGAACGGCTCATTTCCTTCCCAAGTGTTTTCCCCAAGAAACTTCTTGCACATCTAGTGCTATATTGGCATCTGCTTCTCAGAGGACCCAGTCTAACATATCTTCTGTGTGCCAAGCACTGTGCTACATGGTAGAGGTACAGCTTTCAACAAGAGAGACATGGTTCTTATCCCAAGGAGTACACTGTCTAGAGGGGTTAACAGAGATGAGTACCTAGTGCATATAACTGGGTGGGATAAAGCGACATAGTTATCTAGGATGACAAAACATGTATATGGGATATCCCCCCAAGGGGGGACACCCCCAAAGTTCCATAAAGTCCTTGGCAAAGTAAGCTTTCATAATAAACATCAAATCTTACTGAAGTGAGGCTAGAAAGCGTATTCAGACGTTTTAGACAGCTTTTCAATGACTGAGGTGTTTTTTTTTTTTAAAAAAAGGTGGGGGGAACTAGTTAGCCCTAAGTTACCAGAAAATTTACTTTTGTTACAATCTCTGATTTCCCTAGGAATTCCAGTTATCATGGCCCTAATGTATGTGTCCAAGTTTTCTTCATTGAGGAATGAAATTCATCAAGTTCAACCTCACATGACATCACTGCTGGAGTCCACAGTATTGACTCCAAGCTCTCTACTTCCTCCTCCTTAAGGGAGCTGCTGACAAAAGTAGTAAAGGAGAGCATGGATAATGGGTATCACCAAACCTAACGCAGCACTGCAGTTTGTAGTACTGGATGGAAAGGTGATGTTTAATGTGTCAAAATACAATTTGGGGTCTGCAGACGCAGAGTTCAGATTTATCTCCTATAAATGTCAATCTCATATACGAGCCTTAAACCGATTTTAACTAGGGTCTAAGCTCAAAGCCTTTATGATTATCTTCAGAAAAAGAAAAAAAACAGAGCTAGTTCTAGCTCACTGTGTTCTTTCTACATGAGGTTACAAAATGTAATGCCATTCTAGAAGTAGAAACTGACTCAGTTTATTGGACCAAGTAGGGAAAGAGTCCCCTTGGGGACAAGTGGCTGATCTAGATTTGAACAAGGGTAGTTGGGACACATGTGTAGATATGAAAAATCCTATATAGCAGGTACTTTCCAAACACCAGTTTATTTTCTTAGTATACTGATGCCTAAATAGTGTGTGGTTTAAAATACCTGTATTTGCATACATTCATAAAATCAAATGTTATAGATAAAATTCTTTGTGTTGCTAAATTTCCATTGGTGATGACTTCCAGTTTTCAAGAATGGTAGGGTTTATTTGGCAGGGTGGCTCTTGGTACTGTTCTAACTCCCACCAGCTCTAGCTAGTGGGAGTTATAAAATAATAGGGCTCAGATCTTCTCTTTGTGAAGCGCTGTGAGTTGCTTGCATCTTAGAAGGTAACAAACTGCCACTCAATGTACCAACAGAAGCCCAGGAATGACTCTTTAAATGACCATGACGCCAGTTTGGTTTGCCTTAATACGATAATTCATGAAGTAACTTAGAGCATGCATAGGGGTACCCCCCTTCCCTGAGGTGGTCAAGTCTCATCATTGTATAAACTCCTATGACCTCAGGAGTTCGGTTAGCCAAAATCTTTAAAGGACTAAAACCTCAAATGAGAACTTATGGGAAAACATGTCAGATGTCATGAAGAAAGGTACGTGTTATATCCAAATATAAGAAATGTATATATAGCAATATTTATCCTCCCACCAACTTATCACAGCCTGGTTAATCAATAAACCAGTATAACTGATCTGGGGGCTAAGAGTTAGCTATAGATCTGAGGAAATAAAACATCTATAAACTGATAAGAATTCACGATTTCTGATAAGAATTCACGATTTCCAAACCAGGAAGGAGAGAAATAAATGCCCAAGGGAAAAACATTTTGTTTTAAGTAAATTTCATATAACTCACAGGCCAGCTTAAAATAAGCCTCAGTACATGATAGCATAAGGAACAAAGTGGGCCAGGAGAGCTAGACACACCTAAATGAAATGACAAAAATGAAATATAACCATTTTAATGCATGAACATGCCCATGAAAGAAACAAGACAGAAAGAACACACAAAACAGAAAGAAGTAGAGAAAGAATTTAGAGGGGAATCCTTATCAACAAAACAAAGAATTACTCTGGGCACCAAATCCCAAGTGGGATGAATAAAAAGTAGAACCGAGGGCAAATGACTAAGGAGGTACACTGAGAACTGGTACATACTTGTGTGAATGAAAGCAGAAAGGCCAATTCAAGAAATAAGATGTAACTTACAAAAGACATAGTAAGTAGCAAAGCATTCTTTAAGTATGTCAGGAACAAAAGAAGGTTAAGGGAAAATAGCTCCTTTATTAGATGGGAAGGAAAAGTAATCACGGACCACACTCGGCAAAGAGATGCTCACATTTTTTTTTTTTTGTAAAAATGGAACTCAGCTGGGAAATGGGAATAGAGACAAGCACTATAGCCTGGGATGGAGATAAGGAGAAGACTTAGCAATTGACTATTCGAATGAGTTAGAAAGGTTCAACTCTTCAGGGCTTAATAAGTTGCATCCCAGATGCTAAAAAAATAAAATAAAATAACTGAAGTCATTACAGGGCTGCTAGTTCCCATTTATTCTGGAGGGTTAAAAAGTACCTTCATACTATAATCTCCTCTCCTAGATTTTTAGTTCCTGAAGAGCAGAGAATGACTCCCATCTCCTTTGGGATGCCCCGGTGATCTCAGGCAGCCCTGTGCATGTAGTGGTGCATTAATGAGGGCTGCAGACTGAGAACACAGAAAGAACACTTTCTGTCTGATCTAAAAAGGAGGAGTGGAGACAGATGACCCTGAAAATGTTACATCTGTATGCTTTGATCTTGGAAAAATATATTAAAATACCACAAAAATCAATTTCCAAACATCTTGAAGATTCACAAATAGATGTTTCGCTTGAAGAAACTATAAAGTAATTTATTTCTAGTTATTTTGAGACAAGGTCTTGCTTGCACAGTGGGCCCAGTTCTGGGTCTTACAACTGAGAAGGGATATTTGAGTTATGGAAGCCTTTCTCTGGAGGATTATTCCCATGTGTATTCAAGCTGGGCACCCTTACCAGTTGCTTTCCCTTCCAGAAGCTGAATCACAGGGGTCCACCGAAAGCTCCCTCCTGATGTGTACTCTTATGTAAGGGGGTCTCTTAGGTTTGGCTACCTGTGGCCTTGCCTTCTTGACCTATAACACAGACTCTCTCCTTTGGGCCTAGTTCTGACTCTTTTGGGCTCCATTCAAGGACTTGACATTTTAGACTGCTTCTGGTTTCCCTTAGCCACCTCCACCAGGACTGGGACTTCGGCTCCTCTCTGCCATGCAGTCACAGGTGCACCACACTCACTTGGAGACCCCATTCCAGGCCTGAGCTCTGTCCCTAATTGGAAGAGGACAGTGAAAACTATACATGAGGCTGTTTAATTGTATCTGTTCTATAGGATTTTATTCCAAGTCAGTAAGTATTAACGGCCTGGAGGCCAGCATCATGGTAGGCAAAACATTTATGGTCCCTCTGGTCAAGTAGCTTACAATTTAGTCCTAGCCCCACCACTTACTAGCTTGCAACCAAGGGTAGATTATGTAACCTCTACACGCCTTTTCGTCCCTATTATCAATACCACTTACCTTGCAGAGTTGTTGCAAGGACTGAGTGAGATTATGCATGTAAAGCTCTTAGCCTACTTGGTACAAGGTAAATATTCAATATATGTTAAGTAAAATTAAAATAAACAAAAAACAAATTCATGCTAAGAGACCAGACTTTCACACACAAAAATAGCTAGAGAACAGTAAAAGCTGATATATGGTTAGGTGACAAAATATGCAGTATATTTTCTGAGGTGACAGAAATAGTCTATATTTTAATTGGGGTGGTAGTTACATGGGTATATAAAGTTGTCAAAACTCAGGAAATTCTTCACTCAAAATGAGTGTACTTTATTATTTATAAATTATATTTCAATAAAGTGGAATTTTCAAATATGTACTATAGACAACATTTGCTAGATAAGTACATGCTCACCAGAGGCTCTAGGGGTCAAAGAAGACTTCCAGGAGGAGGTAGGGCTTGAGCTACACGGTAAAAGATGAGAAGGCCAATGGGTGAAATGCATTTGGCACCTGTGGAATAGTGGGGCAAAATTAACCTGCCTGGAGAGAAACTAGAATCTGGGGTATAGCTAGCTTATCAGGCAAGATGGGCCAGAGCGTGAAGGGCCTTGAATGCAGACAAAAGACTATGGGCTT
Organism: Orcinus orca; assembly: GCF_937001465.1. Lineage (NCBI taxonomy): Eukaryota > Metazoa > Chordata > Mammalia > Artiodactyla > Delphinidae > Orcinus > Orcinus orca. The sequence continues at coordinate 115,955,250 of NC_064580.1, forward strand.
GACTCCATGGACGATAAAGAACCACTGTTGAGTCTCAAGCAGAGGTATAATATGATGAAGGGTGCTGTTTAGGAAGATTAGTCTTACAGCTTGAAATTGGGAAATGAGCTAAATAACCCCTCAAGGTCACTTCCAGCCCTCCAATTCTCCAATTACCTTTATTATGTTCTATATGTTAGTTATTTTACTACACTGCAATTTTAGCTAATGACTATAAATTGTCAAAAATCACATTTAAAAACACACTAAAGAACAGAAGAAGTATTAATGTAGACCTTGATCCTTATACTTTTCTAAAAGCAGATAGAACATATTCAAACAGCAACAGAAGAGACTAAATCGTCAGGGCTCAGTAACAATGAAAACTGAAATCCTTTCCATATATATACGTGTGTGTGTGTGTGTGTGTGTGTGTGTGTGTGTGTGTGTATGATGATTTCACACATTTTATTGCCAAGGTCTGCTTTATGAATGGCAGACTTTTTTGCTAACGAAAGTATGCTGTGCTAAAAATAATAATGTAATATTATCATTAAAGTAATATTAAACAAAGGAATGAATGATATCCAAAACTGGTTTGCTTCATGACTTATAGGGAAAATAATAGATGCCTATTAGAATTATCCAAAGGATTAAGTGCAGGTTGCTCTACAAATGAACGAAAAAATAACGTATCAACCATTTCTAAAAGGTTTTCTTTTTAACAGAGGACAAGTCAATTTGCCATCCAGAAATATTAACTAATTTCCTTAGCATATAACAGTGACTTGCTATTAGAATGGTGCCTTTTCCCCTAATTAATCATTATCTAAATCAAATCTTACATGCTCATTAATTTCTTACTAATCAAGATAGGAATACAGATGAAAGAAATGGCTGCATTTGAAACCAGTGGGGAAAGTGAGGATTGCTGGTGGAAGAAATCGTCTTAGGGAACCCAGATGAAGGTTACCCTTCTGTTATTTAGCCTGAAAGAACATGACCTTGCAGAGGGCACACCTGGGTATCACGAGCTCAGACTTTAAAGCAAAGATCATGCCTGGGGCCGTGACAGACTCTGCCTCTGTAAAAGGCAGGCCAAAATGTTGCTACCACACTGGAGTACTGGGAGTTTAAAGCAACCCTGGAGATAAGCCTGAGAATTAAAGAACGAATTACCTTTATCTCTACTGCCAACTGTCAATTAACTGCATATCATTTCATGCCCAGTAAAGGTTGAATCCCTAGATCACTACACTCTCCCACAAAGAGGTTCTTTCTGGACCACATTCCCAAGCAGCAGTCAAACATGTGCTCTGGGAACACAAATTCACTGATTACATTCAGCCTGCCAAAGTGGTGAACAATTCATTCATACAACATTTACAGAATGCCTACTTTGTGCTAGGGTCTCTGCCCAACCCAAGGAATACAGTAACGAACAGGACACAGTCCCTGCCCTGGGGTTCACAGATTGGTCCAGGAAATGGACTCCCAAACTATCAATAACTAGAAACTTCTAGGTCACTCTGGACACCTCATTCACCTTCATCCCCTATAGCCAACTGTCACTAAATCCTACTGGTTATGCTTTTTAAATGTCCCTCATCATTCATCTTCTTTCCATCCTGGCCTCATCACCTCACCTCTTTTCACTTGGAAAACTATTACAGCCTCTAAACTGGCCTTCCTGCCTCTACCCTCTCTTCCACCCAAGCTGGAGAGAGACGTTGCTAAAGTACATATCTGATCACATCGTTCTCCTTCTTAAAAACGGAGCAGGGCTTCCCTGGTGGCGCAGTGGTTGAGAGTCCGCCTGCCGATGCAGGGGACACGGGTTCGTGCCCCGGTCCGGGAAGATCCCACATGCCGCGGAGCAGCTGGGCCCGTGAGCCATGGCCGCTGCGCCTGCGCGTCCGGAGCCTGTGCTCCGCAACAGGAGAGGCCACAACAGTGAGAGGCCCACGTACCGCAAAAAAATAAAAATAAAAATAAAAATAAAAACGGAGCAAAGACACAGGCGTGTGAAAGTGGGTGGCATATACAGGCATTGCCAAGGAACCTGGTAAGGCTAGAGGGAAAAGCGAGCTGGTGGAAAGTAGCTGGGGCCGGATAAGGAGAAGTATGTGAGCCCCGCCACCAGAGGATTCCTAGTTATCTTTGGCTATTTTTTGTTTGTTGTCTTTTTACATTTTTTTCCAGCTTTCCTGAGGTATAATTGACTCTGAGTTATCTGTGGATTGGATTCTCACAGGAGAGAGTGTTCGCGGGGGCAGAGATGCACTCCAAAAGCTTTCTGTCCTTTGAATTCCCATAGCACTCTGCATCCTTTATAAAGACACTTCTCACACTCTCTAACTTGCATCATGGTTACATTTGCATGCCTTATCTTCACTAGATTTAAGTTCCTTCAGGGAAAGACCCTTGACTGACTTATCTTTGTATCTCAAGGGGCTCGCTGACGTTTGGGCTTGATGTCCTCCCCTTTGACTTGGAAACAATGCCAGAACTTCAAGAGAGTTCAGTTTTAAAGGAACCAGGTCAGATTAATTGATGCTAATAGAGCAACTCGTAGAAGAACAGTATTCCAGGAAAACCAAAGAATCCTCAGAGCCCAAAATGGAGTTCTCTCTCACCTCCTCTTCACCCTTCTACTCTTCCCTCCAGCACCCCCCCCCCACATTATTTAGACAGGGTAAAAACCCTAATAAAAACAAAATTGGGTTGGAGGATATGCCAGTTGGGATAAAGAATCTTTTTATTTATTTATTTTTGGCTGCATTGGGTCTTCGTTGCCGCACGCGGGCTTTCTCTAGTTGCGGCGAGAGGGGGCTACTCTTCGTTGTGGTGCACGGGCTTCTCATGGCGGTGGCTTCTCATGTTGCGAAGCACAGGCTCTAGGCGTGCAGGCTTCAGTAGTTGTGGCACGCGGGCTCAGGAGTTGTGGCTCGCGGACTCTAGAGCGCAGGCTCAGTAGTTGTGGTGCACGGGCTTAGTTGCTCCGGGGCCTGTGGGATCTTCGCAGACCAGGGCTCGAACCCGTGTCCCCTGCATCGGCAGGTGGATTCTTAACCACTGTGCCACCAGGGAAGTTCCAGGATAAAGAATCTTTTAGAATTCTGCCAGAGGGACTAAACCAAGGCAATTTTCCTGTCTCCCCCTAGTTACTCTTTCACTAGTTGTTATTCTACTCAGATAAGTAGCGGAGATCCCATCTTTTAGGAGATGTATAATTTTTATTCTTCAGATACAATGTTCAAATACGCAGACCTGAAGCATAGCTGAGAATTTCAACACCCTAGGCCCAATCTAAGTGCTAGGCCATTTCCCCTGTGTATGAAATCACATGGGGGGTGGGGGAAGAACCCTTCCCTAAAGTGTTATTATCTGTTCTGCTACCAAATCAGCCGTGCGACTCAACCAAATACCTTTTCAGATCTGGGCCTGACTAGATGACCCTGCAGACAATTTCAGGTCTGAGAGTCTGCTTCCAACTATAGGTCAATCAATAGTCACTAAGCCCATTCTAGACTAGGCATTGGGAGGACACAAAAGAAGCAAAAGACCTGCCTCTGCCCTTCTAAGAAGGCTCTGTCAATAGCACTTGACAATAGCTATACATGAACATGGATATGAGGCCAAGGCAAAGACCAACAACTCAGCCTTTTCAGTGCTTCACCCCATGTAATAACCACATTCCCTTTTGTATACCCCTTTGTCTCCAGAGGCCAACTAATGTCAGACAGCTTCCTGATGGATGGCACGCAATAGCAAAGGGAAGGACTCTGGAATCAGACCAGGTTGTGAATCCCAGCTTCACCACGTAACAGCTGTGTGATCTTAGGCAAGTTACTGAATCTCTGAGCCTCAGCTTCCTTATCCATAAAACGGGAACAATAACACCTACCTCTCAAGGTGGTTGTGAGAATTAAACTCCTATTTAATGTTTCCCAAACACATGCCTTCATTTCCTGCTTCCCTAGAACAAGTTCCCCTTAGAGTAGAGAACTCTGGTAATTGGGATGATTCAAGAGGCCCAGAAAGTTCTCTTCTGTAGTGGACTGAACGGTGCCCCCCCAAAAGATTATGTCCATGCACTAACCCCTAGAACCAGTGAATGTGACCTTATTTGGAAAAAAAGGGTCTTGCAGATGTAATTAAATTAAGGATCTCAAGATGAGGTCATCCTGGATAATACAGGTGGGCCCTAAATCCCATGACATGTCCTTATGAATGACACACAGAGGAGAGACAGAGGAAGAATAGAAGGCCATGTGGAGACAGAGGCAGACATTGGAATGATGCAGCCACAAGCCGAGGAAGGCCTGGAGCCCACAGAAGCCGGAAGAGGCCAGGAAGGACTCTCCCAGAGCCCTTGGAGGGAATGCAGCCCTGCGGACACCTTGATTTTGTACTTCTGGCCTCCAGAACTGTGAGCTAATCAATTCAGTTGTTTTAAGCCAGCAAATTTCAGGTCATTTGTTCTGGCAGCCCTAGGAAACTAGTACACCCTGTCTCTCCCACCTATAAGTACCTGCCTAGTAATGTCTAAAGGTTTCATCGTGGGTGAGTTACTACTTGGTTAAGCAATTTCATCAGGTGTTGTCTTAAAGCGTAACGTTCCTTGAGTCATTCCCTCATACCTCAAGGCTAAAGAGTTTACCTGGGAGCTTCCTGGAGCACAGGAAAGAGGGGGTGTGGTGGGGGAGTTAACCCAGCACACCTGGATAGGGACATGGGGCGATGTCAAAGGGAAAGATTGCAAAAAGATCAAAGGGGCCAAAACCAAATTTTATCTATGCTCAGCCTTGAGAAAGTCATATTGATGAAGCCCAAATGTTACTTTAACAGCATAGTCCCATACTATAAAACGGAAGTCTTGCAGAAGCAAAAAAATAACAACATTGCCTCAGTCCTTGGTTCATATTCCAGAAAGTCTGTTAGGAGGGTGCTCAGACTAATCCAAATGCCTCATTCTCGCTGCTCAAATGTGTTTGTTTTCAACTTATGGACACCAAGGGGGGAAAGCGGGGCCGGGGATGGGGGGGGGGGCGGTGGTGGGATGAATTGGGAGATTGGGATTGACATGTGTACACTGATGTGTATAAAACAGATAACTAATGAGAACCTGCTGTTTAAAAAATAAAACAAAATTCAAAAAACAATGTTTGTTTTCTTAAGCCTGATAAATTAGGTGTATTTTGTATACATGAGAAAAAGCATTTTAAGCTATTAGCAATCAAATAATCACAAAGAGAGCTGGGCAGCAATGGAATATGCCTATCAGTCTGGGCCTCCAGCCCAACCCTGAATTTGGTAGGAGTTTCTCTTCACATTACACCTGCCCTAGTCTTCCAGCACTTCTGGAGACGCTGTTTAACCAGCTCTCAGGCAAATCTTTCTGATGTCCAATTGCCCTTACTGTTAAGATGCTTCTCCCAGCTCTAATGGCTAACCTAAATTTCAGTTTCAAGCCATTGCACCTTGTAATTACTTTCTCAGCTGCTGTAAATAATCTGTGCCCTCTATTTTATCTTTCCCCTTTCCCCATGATAGGGACCTGTGGAAAAAGGAGTCGGTTGCCTTGTTAGTACAACATACACACTGCACCTGAGCAAAATGCAACCAAAAGAAAATCAAACACTCACTCTTGATCCCTGAGTGAGAAACGTTATTGATCTTTTCCTTTTTCCTATCCTTCAGCTGATCTGAGTGTCTACACTGACATGCTCTAGTGCTGTGGCATTTATGCCATCTTGGGGACTAGCTGTGTAAATGCTCCAGTAATTTTATACAACTTCATCATACTGTTGTGTTAGAACTTGAGTATCTGAAGGTCTGAGGAGAACAGATTTTCCGCCTCCTTCTCCTCCCCCACTCTCATGTAATATGAATCAAAATCTTCACTAATTGGCCCTCCTCCTGCCTGTTACTGAAGTCTAGACTTGGTGGCAACCCCTTCTGTGGAAGAGATTTAATGAAGGAGAAAGTGCATGGGAGGGGAATTGGCAAGCAAACCACTGCAAAGCAGCTATAAGAAACTTGGAGGCACAAGGAGTTTTGGGTAAGCTGAGATTGGAAACTAAAGGATATGGTTTCAAACACACACAGACACACACACACACACACACACACACACACACACACACACACGTTGGTGAATTCACTTTGCCCTGAACCAAATGTTTCCTAAAATTGAGGAAATTTTAAGTTGCATTAATGCAACACATAAAAGAGTTTTCAATGATGCTCAGTAGTGACTTTTTTCCTCCTTGCTTTCTTTGGGAGCCATGAAAAACAAAAATAAATTACCCAAACAGGTAATTTGCGGATCTGCCTTCCATTCCCATGATTTCACCGAAAAACTCAAAAATTTCTAATAGTAACTTCATTCTCCTGTCAAGTTGGGGGTGATTCAGATACAGAGCTCTCCAGAGCCCAGTGTGGGCTCCAAGAGGGAGTGCCAGGAGGGCTCCAGATGAAGCTGAAAGAACCAAGCCTGGATCCAGGATCTCCCTGTGGGCTGCTAGTATTATAGTCTGACCTGCCTCCTGAAAGCCACCAGATCCAGGATCTCCCTGTGGGCTGCTAGTATTATAGTCTGACCTGCCTCCTGAAAGCCACCAGATCCAGGATCTCCCTGTGGGCTGCTAGTATTATAGTCTGACCTGCCTCCTGAAAGCCACCAGCTCTCAAGACTGCAGCAATTTCGTTTGGGAATGTCTGCCTCATTTAACTTTTACTTGTTTTCAAGAAAGAACTGAAATAAAGTAGAAATGACATGGGAACCATGGAGCCAGTTCTCCCAAAACCATGCTGACTGCCTATGTATGTCTAAGGAGTGCGGGGTTCAAGGTAGCTGAGGCTACAGTCAACTAGGGCAGTGATGGAAACAGTTTGATGCAGTCACTGAGGCAGTTCAACTCAGAGACGATAACCTTCACTGAACGGGAAAATCGAATGCCCGTGACCCCAGGCTGCTGAGCTGCATTTGGGACGCAGCATTCCCACAGATTCAAGCCATCGCTCTTCCAAGGCCCTCCTCCTTCCCCTCAACAGATACGGAGACCCTCCATGCATGGTCCTCATCTGTCTCCATGTCTGCCTCCCCCACCAAGAACAGAGAGAGGGGAGTTTTTTTCTTCGAATCCCCAGCATCTCACACATACTGGGTTCTCAAAACTGGTTTCAGAAGTAATCCCCAGAAATGCTGAGCCCACCACAAGAGTAGTGATTAGGAACATGGTTCTGAAACCAGACTGAGTGGATTTAATTCATTTTGTAGCTATTTGACCTTGTACAAGTCACTAAACTTCTGTAAGCCTCGGTTTTCTCATCTGTAAAATGGGAGAAATAATAACACCCACCTGGTAGTTCTATTGTGAGGATTAAATGGGATGTTGCCCATAAAGGGCTCAGCATAGCGCCTGGCTCAATAAATGTTAATGATTATTAGCACTGCCCCCACCACAGGTGCTCAATAAAAACTTGCTGAATTGAAGTCACAGCAGTGGGAATGACTAGCAGATGTGAAGGCAGCTTGAGTTGTTTGGGTTTTTTTTAACGTTTTTCCCCACCTCACTCTACACCAGATGACCTCTGAGATTTTTTTTTCTTTTTCTTTTCTTTTTCTTTCTTTCTTTGTTTTTTGTTTTGTTTTGTTTGTTTGTTTGTTTTGTTGTTGTTGTGAAAAAGGATAGAATAGGGGATAGTTAGGCTCCGCTTTTGCTGATCTCCAGTTTTTCATTCAGGGCAGAAAACCAAGCCTGGCAAAGCCGGGCAGATGATTTTCTGAGAAATATGACACGGCTATTAAAAACCCTAAATGAAAGTTGTGTAATGAGCATGAATCTGAATACATTCATGAATCTATTTTCTCTAGATCCAGTAATTCCAGCATCATCCTTATATATATTTTTAAGTGTTTTTTTGCAAATGTGCGACCAAAACCCTAAAAGATAGCAGAATTTTTCCAGGGGTGGAGGCTGGGTTGAGGGTAGGGAGGGGTGCACAATTGTCATGAAAATTAACCCCTGAAAATGCACAGGATTTTATTACCAAATGGATGCCTGAGGAGATTACTAGATTTTTAGGGTCTTTACTATCAAGAGAGCAACCTGCATGCCTGAAATAATTAAGAAGAAACTCAATTATCGAGTAAACTGAAATTTCAAACCGCCCTGCTTACCTAAATGAGAAAAGCTGCTTAGACTAAAGCGTCATTACTTTTATTTAGACAAGCCTTAGCAAAGATATACAAGGAGCTAAGGAATGGGACCCCACATTCTTCCCTAAGCCACAACAATGCCTGTTTATGTAAATAGGATTTTCAATAACAGAACAGAATCTGAAAAAAATGTTTGCATTATTGTCTCTGAAAAAAATGCAAATGCAGAAGATGAAAGTCAAGGGGCTTTCACTATGATTGGGCACAGAATACCCTAAAATATTTATTTATTCTATGCGAGTCTGGGCCTGGATTCGAGTGGATCTAAGAAACAAGCAATGACTCTAAAGGTCTGAGTAGAGTAGGAAGAAGCACCAAGGTTTCCCTGACTCCATGCGAGTGAGCGCATATTTATTCAAAAACTCAGTTTAAAAAGAAATAAAAGTAGTAGTAGATATCTATTTACGTTTATTTGGCAGCCCCTTCCAAAATCTGGGCCAGAACATAAATACCCTTGCCTCCATCATCACCATCTGACAATCAGACACTCTGGCCACATGACCATAACAACCTCCAGGCACAAACCAAAAGCTCATTAAAGACTATATGAAGGCTATTTATAGAAGAGCTAAACAGAGAAGGAAAGAACTACTAGCAAAATTAATTAGACTGTTCATACTTTGGACAACTATTACTATTTGTTTGAACTCAAGTGTCCAGTTCCTTTCCTGACTGGTATTGATGACTACAGAGATGCCACGTATCCAGAGTTTTCAACTGACCCTGTATTTTTTGGCTCAAGAACTCAGGTTTTGACCTATACTCTGTATATCAGCCTTCCTGTTGCTGTTTAGGCAGCTGATAAGAGGCAGAAATCCTTCTTGCTCATTAGGCCATTAGCTGCTGTTAAGCAAAGGGCTCAGGGAGGGGGCTGTTCAGTGGCCCAGAGGAATGTGCCAAACTCCACATATAAAGCCAGCCCCAATTTGGGGTTAAGAATTTAACCTTAAAAGGCTGACAAGTCATAAATTTGCCTGAGGTTCATATATACGTGTGACTTTCACAGTTTATATTTCCTAGCCAGGACTCAAAGTCAAAACATGCCCCTGATTAATGAATGGTACTAATTGTTATTCCTGACTTGAGAACATTAGCCTTTATCCAAAATATTTTCTTAAAAAACACACAATCTCATACTTAAAACTCTCTGGCTTAGGGGAGTTTGGATAACTGGTCAGAAAAAAAAAAAAAGGAAGAGGAGGCTAATGTTATCTGTTACTGGTGCTACCATTTTGGTAGGCAAGATTGACTGAAAAGCTTCCATTTCACTGTGTCCATCAAGCAAAGTGCAAAGGAATGTCCTCCAAATCTAAACATCTGAGATAAAGCAACCATCTGTGAGTCCACACAAAAACTGAGCTGGGGCCCGGGCAGTGCGGAGGTGGGGGGATGGAGGGGCTAAAGTATCTTTAAGCACATTTTGTCTAACTTATCTTGTTAAATATTTATACATAACTGCATAACCTAACAACCTTGGCCAAGCTTGGAAGAGATAATAGATACAGGACAAACCAAAGATCCCCAAAGTGTAAACACAAAGAAAAAAATACCAAGGAATACTCCAACTGGAATACACTCTCTAACCTGTAGTCAAATTTGAAACTAGGACACTAAAATCCTACAAATGAAACAATGTCCTGAAACGTGATAATTTCATCAGGGAAAAGCAGGCTACAATTTGGTTAGCCTACAAGGTAGGTGTCAGTTCTACCCCACAGTAGCAGTCTTTCAAAGGGGCTCCCTTATCTTTAGAAAAAGGAAAGGCATTCAGTGTAAGAAAAGAGATTTCTAAGAACAGAGATGCAATTTGCATTCATTGAGAATTATGACAAAGTGAGAGAGAATGTAAGCTACATTGCAAGGATCTGAGGTATTCAAGTCAGATATATTTAGCCTTGTCCTATCTGTACAAAAAGCCTTTTAAATACTCAGAGTTCTTAGAAAGTGGAATGTAAATGCATCAGTGCATATTTTAGACCTCTTCATTTCCAAACTAAGGAATTGAATTTCACAATATCCCAAGAGAAGTAACCAGGTACCCAAATATGTGGGCAGAAATGCATAGCCTGTTTTCTCTCCAGGATCACTGAGGGCAAGCGGATGTGGAGAAGGCAGAGGAAGATGGGGGAAGAGAGGGGAGAAAAGGAAATCAGGACCTATAGGAAAAGGAAACACAACTTAAAATAGAGAGGAAAATATAAAACATTCCACTCATCTATTTTTTTAAGAGAACGAGAAACACAAAAGCATTCAATAAATATAACAAACCATAAAACACCTTCTGTTCTAAACTATAACCGCTTGAGAGAGTGTGAGGGTGGAAAAGAGGAAGGCGAAAAGGGAAGACGGGGAGCAGGCCAACAGATGATGAAGGGGGGACCCACTCTTCCCCTTACCGTGGGCATCAGAGTAACTTGGGCTACACTTCTTATCACCACTCTATGAAATGTTGATGAGCTTTTGGGGAATTTTCCCAAAATTGTTAGTTGGTAAAACATCTCATGGCCACTAGGACCTAACTTGAAAATAAAACTGGATATTGTCGAGGGGTGGGGGAAGACTACAAATGACTGAATAAATGTTGGTTCCAATATCACCTTCAGGCTTTGCGAATGAGGCAACCTTACTCTCTCAAAGAACAAAAAGGCAATCTGACAGCTTTTGAAGGCCAAAAGAACCTTCAGGCAATGTTATTAAATTGACCCACAGTACTGAAGTTTCAAAGGCAAGAAATGACTTGGGTTTTCAAAATTAACACTTGTATAAAACCTTCAGAATTCCATGGGGGGAAATAAACCTTTATTTCAGAAATAGACTTTGAAGTTTGAAGACAAAGCAGAGAATCTGTTTCTGAAAACAGAAGGGACTATTTGAAACACTCAGCACAGTTCTCCCATGGCTCTCTGAAACTCCTCGGGAGCTCCACTCTGACTTCTGGGGGTGGCCAGAGATGACACACCTCAGAATGCCAGTAAAAGAGGACGTGGGAAACCAATAGTTCCCTAGGGTAAGAGCAAAATGATCTCAATTCGTATGTGCCTCTGACCACATTAAATTAAGCCAAGGCCTAGACTAGAGGTTCTATCCATCTAGGGGAGCAAAGACTGTTTTTCAAACGGTCACGAAGTTATTAGCAAATGAGCAAAGATCCCGTAGGCTCTCTCTAGCCCACCCATTCTCACTTTCTTATGCTCCTTCCTTCTCTCCCTCTCCCTCTCCCCCCAACACTCTGAATCTCTCTCTCTCCTTCCCCCTCCTCCCATCCTCCCTTCCTCCCCGCCTCCACCCATCCCCATCAATGAATAAACAGCTGAAGCACAGCACAAACTTGAGAAATCAAAAGAACAATGATCTATTACAAGCAAGACCGTCTCTTAAGTGTGCAAGGTTCTTACCCACAAGGGGTTTACATTTGCCTACAAATCACCTGGGGAATGCTGTTAAAAATACAAATTCGGATTCAGTAGGTCTGGGATGGCATCTGAGATTCTGCTTTTTTTTTTTTTTTTTGGTGCCGAAACCCTGGATTGAACCAAGATTCTGCATTTCTTATCAGCTCCCAGATGCTGCTGATGCTGCTGGTACATGGGCCACACTTTAACGAGCAAGGCTCTAGTAAGAAGAGAAAAGTACATAAATAATTACAAGAGCAAAGGAGAACCAAGGCCATGGGAGAAGTTCACTGATAGCAGGGTTCAAAGGGAGAAAGGATCACATCTAGTCATGGGGAAACATGAAGTGATTCATGAAGAAGATGACATTGTACTGACACCTTGAAAAGTGGGTAAGACGGCGGCAGGCACTGATGAGAGGAAGACAGTCAGGTGGTCTGTAAGCAGAGGCTGGGAGACAGACAACTACAGGGTCCTTTCAGCAACGAGTGCCAGCCTGTTATGCTTAAATAGAGGGCACACATGTCAACAGGATAAGAGTGAGAGGCATGATGGAGGGAGACTCGCAGGACTTGGCCATTTAATTTGGATGTGAGATGTGTAAAAAGAAAAGTCAAAGATGATTTCAAGGTTTCAAGTTGGGTCCCAAGCAGAGATGCTATCACCAGAAATACAGAATGTTGGAGAGACGCCGGTTTGTGCAGATAGGAAAAGAAAATGATGGACTAATTTTTTACTGTGTTGAAAGTGAAGCGCTGGCAGGACTTCTGGATGGAGATATCTAGCAGGAAACCGGGAAATACTGAACTGGACAGCAAGGAAGAGGTCAGGTTGGGAAGAGATGGAGGAGTCATTCAAGCAGCGAAGATAATGAAGTCATGGGAATGGCTGTGGGAATGAACAAAGAGAGAACAGAAAGGGCAAAGGACAAACGCCACTGGAACACTTGCATCTAATAAAGGGTGGGAGGAAGAGCGTAAACAAGCAAAGAAAGAATCAGTTTTACAAGTAGGAGGGGAACCCAGCGTGTACAATATCCCAAAAGTCAAAGGAGTGTGGGAATTTAAGTCAAAGACTTTATATCCAGACCATATTCCTTCCCCTCGTAATCCAATGTGTACACTGGAAAGAGCATGAGCTATGGAGTGAGACAAATCTGGATGTATAATAAATCCTGGCTCCACCACTTACACAACCTTTGGGAAAGTAAACCTTTCTGGGCCTCAATTTCTTCATCTGTAAAACGGACATGACATCACCTACCTTTCAGCTTTGCTGTGTAGATTACATGAGAGATTAAATATAAAACAACTGACACGTAGTAGGCACTCAGTAAATTGTAGTTTTCATGCTCTTCACTTGTGGCCCTTCCAAACTATTCCATCAACCTAAAAGTAGCCTCAAAAAATCTACCTAAGAACAAGGAGTTTCAAGCTTATGTTGAATGAAAATAGATACCCTGATGAAGGTAAACTCGTGAACAGGGAAATTAAAGAAACCATTATGCCAGAGAAATAGAAAATTATACAATCCTCTCCCCCAACCAACCAAAAAAAAAATATCACATCCCCATAGACACTTAAGTAAAGATCAGCCCAATTACACAAGTATTCCTAGTATTTGCTTGGAACCACATGTTTCAAAGGCTAGCCAGCATGGCCCAGTCTGAAATGGAATAGAGACCAGAGCTCCAAAGCTACACAGTATTACAGCATTCTTTCTCCAAAGGGGGAGAGCCAGAGGGGCCTACATGTTGGAACCAAGCCAATCTGTGGAACTCAGAACCTGCAGACACTTTATGAGTGGCTGCATTGTTTGCACATAAGATATATAAAAACAAGGCTTTCCAGACATAAATGTAATGTATGATTGTGAAAGACCACCCACTGCTAAGAGTAACGACGACTTTCAAACAGTTTAAATGACACACATAATTATTAATTATTGCTATCAAAAATAATAGAAATCTGATCCGTTGATTCTAATGTATTTTTCTACACAGAAGTATGTGTGGGGTGTGTGTGTGTGTGTGTGTGTGTGTGTGTGTGTGTGTGTGTGTGTGTGTTGGAGTACATTATCTTATTTGCAAAGTCTTGGACTATGACAACATATACTCATACTTTTAATCAAAAGAGTTCTTAAAGTTTTTGGCAGTTTTTAAAAAAACTCGCCAGATGTTGGCAAAACACATTTTAAGACATGTCACATGCAAAAGCCTGGAAAATATCATCCACACCCATGACTTCCAACTTGAGCCTATATGTCGATGAGTCCCAACTATGCTTCTCCTGAACTCCAGAAGAGTATATACACTCTTTCCCAGTGATCTCATCTATCGCCAGTTTTCAATTACCATCTACATGCTGACAATGTCCAAATATGTTATCTCCAGCCCTGACTGCTCTCTCTTCTATTATCCAACACACAACCTCAACTACCTACCAGACATTTCTGCCTCAATGATCAAAGGACCCCTCAAACTCAACCTGTTGAAAATCAAACTCATTATTTCACCCCTCAAAAATATGTTCCTCCTGTGTTTCACTCATTTATTCAACAAATATTTACTGAGCACCTATTATCTGCTGTAGCCTCACCACCCCGCAAAACTAGAAGTTCTAGACTCTCCCTTCTGTCCTCATAACCAGTCACCAAGTCATGTCTACTCTACTTCCTCTATTCTCTCAACTTTATCTTTTATTGTCCTAGTTACTGCCCTGGCTTTTCACGTGTATTATTAAAACTCCCTGCCACCACTCACTCCCCACTTATCCTCCATCCTAAGTAGCGTTTCCTCTTCTTAAAATGTTTTCATGGCTCCTCACCAGCCTTGGATACAGTCCAACAAAACTCCTCAGCATCTCCTACCTACTTTTCTTTTTCATCTTTCCTCTACTTTCCCCACATCTGTACTCCAAACAAGCCAAACTAGTCCAATACAACAAATATGTCATTTTGTCTCTTAAATCTGTACCTTTGCACATACCGTACAGGACAGCCCACTTAAGGCAACTAGGCACCCTCTTCCATAGCTCAGCAGCACCCAGATCCCCACTGGGCACCCAGCTCATCATGCTGCCTTGACATCCATGGTTTTCCTTACTGGGTCCCTCCCTAAGCAATGGTTTATCTTATTCATCAGCTCAGTACCTGGCATAGAATCAGTGCTCAATAAATGTTGGTTGAAGCAAAGAATGAATGGAAAACTTTTAAATATTTATGCAGAGATAGCATATAAAGTTCATTATTAGTAGGTTCATTTTCTGACAATTTCCATCTGTTTTCCAAAACAGTTAAATGTGGTTCCCCAATAAAATCACTCCATGAAACCTAACTTGAAGTGCCTCTTGGGTCACAGTCTCATTTCTACGGAGCTCAACACGCAATCTAGCCAGTGCTAGAAGTAGTTCTCCAAAATGAACCAAATTCACAGTATGGGTTAACCATCACTACTTCAACAAGGATCACACCTCTGTACTTAGGGAAATGATGGAACTTTATAAATGAGCAGTAGCTCTATGATATCAGTGGCAATTAGCTCTGCAACAATTTGGGGCCAATCCAACTGAAAATGGTTTACTCAGGCTCTGAAAAGCTGTACCCCCCAGTTCTTCCCAGTGTAGGTTAGGCTTATTCTCTAGATTATTAAGGGGGTACAGTTAGTTGTAGGGATATTTTATATGTGTGTATGTATGAGTATACAAATATGTGTGTGTGTGTGTGTGGAACCAAGCAGATCTGTGGCACTCAGAACCTGCAGACACTTTGAGTGGTTGCATTGTTTGTACATAAGATATATAAAAGCAAAGCTTTCATGACACAAATGTAGGGTATGATTGTGAAAGACCACCCACTGCTAAGAGTAGCAATTCACAACTTTCAAACAGTTTAAATAACACATAATTACTAATTGTTGCTATCAAAATAATAGAAATATATATTCATACATATGTATAATCTATGAATATATATGTAAAACATATGCAAATACCACATTTAGATAAAGCTGCAGCTAAAATCTCTCTCTACTTGTCACTTCCTCCTCAAACTTTAGTTTTGAAAGAGGGGCAACAAGGCTCCCAGGGCCACAGAGAATAGAGAAATATGCTTCAACTTCACCACCCCCCTTCCTCAGTCTCTGCTGCAGATCAGTTTAGAAAATGATACATTCAGAGAATCAGTCATTCTCTAGGTATATGCCATCCTAGGACCTCATTTGACAGTGATCAAGTCCTCTAGAATATGTCTTTAGGTATTTATTCTTATAGTCATTCCAACCTTTAATAATAACTCTGTACAAGGCACTCTACTCGCCACTCTAGAGGATACCATGACAATCAAACATGGCTCCTACATTCAATGGGCATAGGGTCTGTCAGAGGCTATGAATAAACTATGGACTTCAAAAAACATGGATACTAAGTAAGAAGTATAAATAAGGTAATTCTGGGAACCGAATGCAATTAGGGCATATCTCTGTATTATCTCTGCACACATGATAATTTCCACGTTCAAATGTTTTCCAATCCTTTCCGTCTGTTATGTGCCAGTTAACTTTCTGATATATACCAGAATGAGGGCTCTTAACCTACTCCCTGTATCCATCACCCTAACTCTTCCTCTCTTCACCACGTTTCCCTCAGCTTCAATCATCCAGACCAAAATCTGACAAAGAGCAATGGAGAATCCCAGGATACCAGAACACATACTGGAAGTATGTATTACGCAGAGTGTGGGAGAGAGGGAAGAGAACCATAATTAAGAAGGAAACTACGCAAATAGAATTCTAACATTATTTTTAAATGATCGTCATTTCTTTCTCTTTTCCCCTCTTTCTTACTTGGGCCTGTATCTGAAAGAACTCCCGATGGGTCATCGCTAGCCAATTTTGAAAGTATGCCCTAATGCATACAGAAATTAAGAGAACTCTCAGGAGGCCCTTTAGACTACTCCAATAAAATTCCCATGGCTGAAACCCACTTTGGATTATGTCCTTTTCCATGTACATTTATGAAGTTTGATGTTATAGGTAAGAAACACCAAACACTGAGGGAAAACTTATATACATTTAGTGTATGCTTCTGTAACCAGTTGCATTATTTTCACACTAAATACCACAGATCTGTAAAGTGAAAATAAATATATGCATTTACGTATACGTAAATATATTTATTTTTAAACTACTTAAAATAACCTTGTAAACAAGCACAAGCTACTTACCTCTTGTAAGACTTGGCTAGTCTACTTTTTCCAGGGAGTTATAGTACAGCCAAATGAATTAAGTCAATGTCCTTTTCACTTACCCATAGACAACAAATGGATTTTTGACCTGAAAAAGTAGTTACTTTTTTAGAAACCTTAGTATATTGGTAAAAAGGAATCAACGACTTAAATATTGGTTTTACGGAAATTTTATGGTTACATTTATAATTCCATTCATTCATTTAGCCTACAAATATTTATGGGGTACCTATTATTTGTACTATGCACTATGCTAGACACTGACGATACAAAGATACATAAAATACAGCCCCTATAACCTTGAGGAGATCACAGTCTAGTAGGGAGATACAGATAATCACAAACACATACCTTAAAGATACCATAATAAAGATTTCTAATTTTCCAGTAATAAACTTATATTCAAAAGGCAGAGTCAAAAGGCCAGTTAAAATTCTACTCTCAAAGTTTGCTGAATTTATAAGAAATAAATGCATGCTTCATTGTGGAAATTTTGAAAAATACAGAACACTCTCAAAATCATCACTTCTGAGAAATGTACATCTTTCAGGTGAATGGCTGGAATACGGTGTGTGGAAATTTCATTTATAATGGCTTTAACTTCTCTGTTCCTTTTTACTGCCACTTTCACTTGTATTTTATCTCTCTTCCTATCAATTATTTATCAATATAAGCCTATTAAGTATACTTCAAAGAGCTTAGTAGATTTACTAATCTAGCATATAAATACAATTTCAGCTACTAGGCATAATTAACTGTTCAGAACACTAGCAAAGCATTTGGGTCCTAACATTGACTCCTTTTTCCTCATGAGAAAAAATACAAACTCTCAAATAAGGCTTTATGTAGCTACACACATAGAGAGGCAAAAGTGAAAGTACCTTCCTTGTTAATCAATGCGGATTCATTTTTGTTTAAAAATGGCAAACAAGTATTCCTAATAATTAGCACTTGGATAATTAATATTTAATTGGCCTAATTCGAAGAAGAGAACTAATACTTTACTTTGTATATTCAACAAGGTATTCAAGTGAGACTATAAGGTCCCAGTGAGCGTTTTCCCCTCACACACAGCATTTCAAAATGCACATTTTCTCTGCTGATATGCTCACCTTCGGGTTGCTGTGTGAATCGCAGTGTTCCTGTCATTACGTTTCAGAAGATACATTCCCATTACTTTATGCTGTCTCTAAAGCCAGTCCGGGGCCCACGACTTGGACACTATTTTCTGATGCTCATTTCTTAATGGAGTGCTGGGGATCCTGTTTCAAGCCTGACAATTTGCTAAATATGGGCAGATGACTGGGGGATTTTTCTGCCCACACTTTCCATTAGACCCTAGATTACCAAAAACATCAAACCTGCTTAGAAGCTCAGCTAGGGCTGAAGAGATGCTGGCTCCCGGTATGGTCTCTGGAATTGAGCCTGTGCACAAATTCTGATCCCAGGTTACAGAAACCTGTGAGGTACATCAACAGGTCCATGCATGTGTCACAGCTCAACTCCCAAATATGGTAATGTCAACATTAGTGAGAAAGGTCTAGCTGACATTAAATCAAAGAGAGTTTGATTTAAGAGATGTCTTACAATTTATGTGCTATAATTGGTGATCTTTAACGATACTAGGGCAGTCATAACAATGTTGCTAATTTCAATTTGTTCTCTGGGTACTCAACATTCATAAACACTGCCTGATGGTAAGAGTCGCCAGCTAACTGAGGTAAGCCCGAACCAGTCTCCGGTCAAAATATATGCAGCTTGAAAAGTTTGTCCACATACCCCAATAATGTCTCATAAAAATCTGGACTTAAACTTTTCAAATAAGTAAGATGAGATCTAGCTTAAGAAAGTATTTGAGAGTTTCATAGAAGAATACATAACGATCTAGAAATTCTATTATCAATTATTTACTAAATGCTCTACGGTACTCTTAGCATTGTGCTCAACACTGCATCAAATACAGTGCTTTCCCTTTAAGGAGCTTATAATCTAAAACATACAAATAACCATATGCAGAAAAAAAGCGAGAGATCAGAGTAAAAGGAAGCATTCACAAAAATGTACAAATTCAGCATGCCAGAACTTTTCAGTTGAGCAATATGATCCCCAGTGAAATTCTTTCCAAATGATGTATCGTGTGCACAAGTTATAAGTGATTATCTTCAATTTTCTTAGAAATGAGTAATAAGATACCTCTTAAGAACCATGCTTTTGTATATGCATCAAACACTACAGTTGGCGTGGTCCTATTGATAACTGCCATTTAAGGAGAACATATTTTCTGCCTTGTCTCACATCAGACAAATCCAGACCTCTTTTCTCCCAGGTTGGTAATAAGCAGCCTTTTTCTAGGCTACAGTGAACAGCAAACATTGCAACTCTAAAGATGGAAGCAGCAGAATGCTCAAAAATATTGCATCAAAATATTGGATACAACCTACCAGCCCATAAGAAAAAAAAAAACACATTGCAAAACTGACACCATCTGTGTCATCTAGCATCCATCAAAATCCTCTTATGCTTGTATTTCCTAATGCTTACAAACAGAATTTGCTCCAAGAATTAAGAAAACTTTTTAAGATGGCGGCCCTATTAAGCGACCTCTCCCTATCTCCCACTTCATCTCGTCAGTTCTTTTCCCTTGCCCAGGCTGGCTATTGTGACCATTTCAGCCAATTTCCTGGAGGTATTTTCTAGCCCTTTTCACCCTATTTAATCCCACAAGTTTCCTGAGAAGCCTGTTTACTTGTATGCTCCCCCACTAGACTGTGAGCGCCTTGACAAAAGGGACTATGTCTTACTCCTCTCGGCACCCCCAAAACCTAACACAGAGCCTGCCAAGCAGCAGGCAGTCTGAGACTCCTTTCAGGCCAAGGCGCTCCACCGACCATCAGCCGTCTCCTCAATCGGATCGATGCTTCCCTCTGAGAACATCCCGTTACCGATCACCAGGATTAGCGTAATAAATATATTCAGACCACATTTGAGAGAGTTCTCTAAACTATTCCAAGTTAGCACATGGTGATACAACTTTTTCAAAGTTTGAACAAATCACCTGCTCACTCAACTGTCCAGTGCAATCTCAGAGGAGAGAAACCCCTCCCACACCTCACTCTTCTCTCCTGACTTTAGGACCACTAACTGCTTCCAGTTAATTGGGGAACCACAGCTGGCAACCCGGAGGAGGTTACTAGTTCTCATACTCTAAAGCAATAACAACGAATACCAAACTCTCTTTTCGAGAACGTTGATTTTTATTTTGATGTTGTTTCATCTATTTGAGAAACTCCAAGTCAGTTTTGGCTTTTCAAGGCTGCCTTTTACCCATTCGGGCATTTGGCCTCCTGGATTCGTTCTTGCACTTTCCAAGGCCCTCTAAGGCAAGATTCCTCAGTCTTTGGGGAGTTGCAACACTACCACGGTTTGTTTGATTTTCT
Organism: Orcinus orca; assembly: GCF_937001465.1. Taxonomy (NCBI): domain Eukaryota; kingdom Metazoa; phylum Chordata; class Mammalia; order Artiodactyla; family Delphinidae; genus Orcinus; species Orcinus orca. The sequence continues at coordinate 115,975,526 of NC_064580.1, forward strand.
CATTCCCATCCGTCCCCTTCACCACCACCCCTACAAAAGTGGTGTATGGCATTCATAAAGTGAATTACACTTGATTTTTGTTTAGAGGAGTTTTTTTTCAGACTTCTGTAACATTCCCTTGAGACAACTGGAAACATCGTTGTCTGATTACTAGCTCACTTTCCTCGCCTAAAATTGTATCCATTCCTGATTGCGCCTGTGGGTAGGTTAAGCAAAACAAAATAAACATCTAGACTTATGAGCTCATTGGCTTTTTTCTGAATTTTTCTAAATTAAATAAGGGCAAAAGAGCTGCACTGAAAGTCAGTTATATGGATTTTTCTGCCAAATGCTAACTCTGTGTGCCTGGTTTCCATCTGTGGTGCTTTCCAAGTTACAAATCCTTAGGAAAAAAAAGAGTGGGGTACGAAAAGATCTATGGATTTGGGGGGCATGCTATTTAGAGTTGCTATCCTGTGCCTTTGAACACTAAAAGAAATGGGAACGTGAGATCGTAAGGCTTTAGATCAGCTTTGTGGAAGTCTAGTGTAGTCCTTCAGCACCAGTGATTTATTTTTTAGGCCTGCTGATTTCAAATGCCATTTAGTCTCATCCATATTAGCATAAGAAATGTACCTTATCCACTCTAACCCAATTCTGCTAATGGCCTAAGTTAACAGTCAATCCCATGCTCCCCCTAAGTGAGACAAGACATTCTTGAGGATTTCTCTTTACTGTGACCAAATCTCGTTTTATCTGGGACAAAGAAAGCTTTAATGCAGTTAATATAGTGGAGCAGAAGAAATGAACACGGCTTAAAATAGAGATGGGAAAGAAAAGTCAAGCGGTCATCACGATGGTTCATAACTATCAAATAATTTGCAGCTCTCTTTCAATTTCCAACCACTGAACGACAGCAGCAAATCACACATTTATTCACTTTGAAATTATGCACTTGCCATTGTATTTAGTCGGCCATTATTGTCTCTTCTCTGAAATACTGATGAGCTCTTTGCACACACGGACATTAGGATTTTTACCATGCTTTCCATATCTACAGTGACCATATTTGTCCAACTAAAATTCAGGACACGTGGTTTCATGCCAGGACAGAGTACTGGAAATCTGCACCGTCCCAGAAAATCCAGGCTATATGGTAGCTGTGTGGGTATCGCCATATTTGAAATTTGGCTTTGCTCCAGGGTGAGTCAGAACAGTGCCTGCCACGTAGAAGGTGCTCAACAGGGCATATGTTTGTTAAACAGAAGTGAAGTAGGGAATGTTGGGTTTATACGGTAAAGACCCTTGGAAAGGGATTTTTCCTATAGAGTTTGGGAAATACTTGAGGAAAATGAAAAATCTCCATTACGAGTCCCTGCTCTCTGTATGTAACATGGCCATCCTTAGGTCAGGAGTAAGGGAGCTTGGAAGGAGGGAGCCCAGACCAAATCTCATACACACAGTGTGTGGGCCCTCCCAATACTTTTATACAGATGCTGCAAAGAGGCAGGCAGCCAGAGAGCTGGGGGAGGGCAAGGGAGGGTGAGCTCCTGCTTGAGCCTGTGTAGAGGGGGGTTGCTAAATGAGTATCTGTGCGTTCCCTCTGGTCTTTTTCCTCTTTTAAGCACAATCTTTACCCCTTGGCTTCAAACCCGCCCAGTGTGGCCCCTGCTCCAACCCTGCATCCATTCATCTTGTGGGGGGGCTCATCCTGTGAGGACAAATTTTTACATTACCAACAAAAGCATGTTCTCTGGCCTTACCAAGCTAATTACCAGGGCACTTCGAGGGGAGAGAGATTCGCCTGCTGTTGCAGCTCTGTGGAGCTGATTCATAGGTTGCCCCTTACGGCTCCTGCACACGCCCACGTGGTACGTTATTAACACTTAACAGAGGGAGAGGTAGTTCTACCCTTCCTTAGAGCGAAATCCTGCAAAGCAATATTTAACATATGCGCAAACGCATTTCAGTCACCAAAAAGGGTGAGCAATTACCTTTGCAACTAAACAGCAGGCTCGCTCGGCTCTTTTCATCCACCTAAAGAAAAGGCTGAGGGCGCGCTGGCTGCCTAGGTAACCTCCCGCTAGTGAACGCTCGCCGGCAGCGCCCACAGGGCGCGCATCGCATTCACAACTTGGCCCAACCATCAGGCCCGCCTCCCCGACTTGTTGAGAGCCACGAGCCAAGTTTTGGCGAGGGCTGCTCCCCGATCCCTCGGAAACGCGGGACGCGCGCCTCGCTGGATGCCTGGGTGGCGAAGAGACACCGGAGGCCACAAACGTCTTACGGTTTGTGAATACAGCCAGCCGTTTCTTAGAGCGCACCTCTGATAAATAAACCTGTTTGAAGCCGACTCTTCTTGCCTGCATTGCCAGTGTAGCAACTTGTCCTAATTGGATTCTAAGGCAGGCTTTTAGGACTCCAACCGTGGGACAGTCAATCACACAAGGCCATTAATATTCATCTGTTGACAGCGGCAGCGCTCAGGGAAGGCTAAAATATGCCCTTACAACACGACCTGATTGTGCAGAACAAAAGGCAAGCGTTCAGAAACTTTCCTCCACCTAAAATCATCTCCCCTTCAGGGTCCAGCCTGTCAAGAAGGCAGATGAGTTTGAGAAGGGGAGGAGTTAAATCATCTTTGGACTCCTGCTCCCCGGGCCAGCGGCCCGGTTTTGGAAACGATTTCGCCAGCCTAGAGAAGAGACGCTGTTTTGAAGGAAAAAGCTCAGTCCTCCTCATTTGGGGGACCCTCCTGCCTACTCAAAAGTTTCCCTCCGTGTGTCTTTACCTGCCACTGCGGATTCGGAGATCTGTCCTCAACTTTGCCTGCACTTGGGCCCGCGAGCCTCGGGAACCCAGGCTGCGGAAAGGAGGGCGTGAGGGCAGGTTGGGGAAAGAATGGCCGGAGCCGCGGTCCAGCTGAGGCTGAAATTCTGGCACGTACGTGCGAGCGAGGGTGGCAAATTCCAGAGGCACCAGCTAGGATGTGGGGCGCCAGTTCGCCGAGGCGGGGAGAACCAGCTCCAGCCTTCCTGCCCTCCCCCCAAAAATGGGCGCTCGCTAGAAAGGCCATGCTCGCGGTTCCTCCCAGTCGCACCTTCGCTGACAGCCCAGCAAGCTTGGGAGATGCGGACACGGCCCACATATACCCTTCTTCCCTTTCTCGGGAGACCTGGCCGGGCGGCCCGGGCACGGCGACCACTCCCAGGTGCCCGGCCGCTAGGCTCACGATCACGGCCCCGTGGGACTAGCGCGCTCGGGTTACCTCCACCATGCGCCCCTTGGCTCACCGCCGGGCGCGGGGAACGCGCGAGGGACGACTCCTCACCTGGCACCGGGGTTTCAGGCACCCACTTGAGTCCGGGCTGCAGTCTCTGGAAGAAGGAGCGGACCTGGTGACAGGTGGCGTCCGGCGGCGGCGGCGGGGGCTGTGCCTGTCCCGGGCAGTCCAAGCTGAGCAGCATCGCCACCACCAAGCACGCGGTGCGCACGGGCCCTGCCATCCTGCTTCGCCTGGAGCGAGGAGAGAGCGGGAGAGTGGCAGCGGGGGCGAGAGCGGTCCCAGGACTCAGCAAGCCTGGCAGTGGCCCTAAGGAGCGGGAGACGTGCCGCTACCCAGCCGCTGCAAAAGTTTCCTCGCAGCTACCTGGGCGCTGGGCGAGGGCGGGAACGGCTCGGCGGCTCGGGGCGGGGCGGGGTTGACCGGGTTGGGGCGGGGCGAGGAGGGACCGGGTGGGGCGGGGCGAGGCGAACTGCGCGGCCGGGGGGCGGTGGCGGCCGCGCGGCGAGGCTGCGAGCACGGGGCTGCGAGGACTGCTGGGGCACCGCGGCGCGGGGACCGGGCAGGAGCGGCGCGAGAGGAGGACGCGGAGCGCGTGCGGTGGCTCCTGGCCCCGCAGCCCAGCTGCCGGCTCGCCGCCGCTCTACACAGAGAGCTCTGGCATAACTACTGCAGAGGGGCTGCAGGCTCGGGCGCGCTGATTGGCTTCCCAGCAGCCGTCCCCTCTGACTGGCTCTGGGAGAAGTTCCCCAGCCTCACTCCTCCTTCCCGCCGCTCATTGGCCTACAGCCGAGAGGGCTTTTCCCTTTAGGATTTTTGCAACCTCTCCATCCTTCCTTGGGGGTGCGTGGGGGTCCCTGGCTTCGGTATCCCTCCTCCCAGCCCGGTCCAGCTCGTCTCTGGCCACAAGAGCCTCGCAAGAGGTCTTCCTCCTCCGCACAAAATCCACCTCCTCTTCCTGTTCTCTGAGGAGCTTCCCTCGAACCGTTTTCCCAACGCAGCTCTGGCCGGGTTCGGAAACCCACCCCACAAATAGTCCCATTCAGGGGCAGCAGGGGACCGCTGGCAGAGAGGGGCAGGAGGTTCACAGCCTGCCTCATCTTTGAATACTGTACCTAAAAAGTCTGACAGCCCGTGGGGCTTACTAGATTTAATTTAATAGAACCACGCAAAGTCAGAGAAGTCACCTGATCCCAGGATGAAATCTGTCTCCTGTAAGGTAGCTCCTGGTGACCTTTCATGAAGCAAAGCATAACTGGTGACAACAAGATAACCTGGGGCTTAAAGTCAGCCTAACTCATTAGAAAATTGTTTCACACAGCAAATTCATTGAGCCAGAGCTAGCCTGCTTGAGACGTCTCCAAGACCCAAATCCCCACCTCTCCTGTTTAAATGTCATCATCTGAAACCCAGTTCTTTGAAAATCAGATACCTCTCAGAGGAGGAATGTATTTGGTCATTACCCATATGCTCCTAAGTAGGGATCTTAAACTCCCTGGTTCTTTCTGTGACTCCCACACACACCTAAGCACAATGTCTGGCACATAGCAGGAACTCGATAAGTGTTTGTATAATGAAATGATTTAACACCTCAGTGTGAATTAGTTTATCATCTGATCGTGTTGTCTCTGATCTAGGTAAAAGCAGGTTTAGGTAAGGAAAGAAAAAGGAGAGCCTCCACCCCAGGAATTCTCCAATGAGTACCAGCCAGGCCAGGGGCGGAGAGGAGAGGTCGTGTGCCAGAACTTGTGGACTGAGAAGAGAGGCAAAGGAAAGATAGGTGGCCGAGGAGCTCATTCATTCGTTCAGTAACAAATATTTGAATTGCTGCTACATGCCAGACACTGTGAGATACAAACAGACAGTGGGATACAAAGATTAACCTGTGGTACCTGACCTCAAAGAGCTACAGGTCTTGTGGGAAAGACAACTAAACAGAAAAATGTTAACACAGCATGTGGTAAGTGCTAACATAGAGGCAAATGCAGAGTTCTAAGAGGGTGAGAAGGCAAGCCACAGAAACCTTCCCAGAGGGGGTGATGCCCTAAACTCAGGCTTGAAAGACCAGTAGGAGTTGAGGTGAGAAAAGAAGATGGGGGAAAGGGGGGCAAAGGAAGAGAAGCAGGACGAACGAAGATTCTGACAGGAGAGAGCCTGGCATGGCCCAGTGGGATGGTGGGAGGTGCAAGTAATGGTTTCAGGCTGGGGAGTTAGAAGAGCTACAGCAGCAGAGGTAAGCAAGGGTCAGATTATGCAGAGTCCCCAAACCATGCAAAGGAGCCTGGGGAACCACTTAAGGAAACTCTAAGCAGACAGGTGACATGACCTTATTTGCCCCATGAAAAGATCTCTCCAGCAACATTGTGGAGAATGGCTTGGAGAAGGAAGAGGTTTGGAAGCAAGTCAAGAGGCTGTGAAAATAATCCAGACAAGAAATGATAAACTCCTGTGTCAGAGGAGACTTGGAAAGGGAAAAAACTACTGGAGATATTTAGGAGATAGAATTCAAAAGGCACCTAGTGGATCTGGGGGTTGGGAGAGAGAGATTCAAGGACGGAGGGCTCATTCATTCTTTTTTTTTCAACAAACATTTGAGTGCAGCCTACGTATCTGGCATTCTTCTCCTACTTCATAATTTTGCCTGGGGCTAGGCCTGCGCCTGCATTGAACATTTGACAAATGACATATCCACTTTAAAAGAAACACCAATTAAGAGTCATAATTTGGCTGGTGAGTTTGATACGTTCCACCTGTGGAGCCCTGTGACCAAAGGGCAGATTGGAAGGCAAGCATTGATTGAATTTCATGACCTCGCAGAGGAAGACATGACCTCCCATAAATTCATGATCTTCCAGAGCTCATGCAACTAACTACAAAGGCAACAGTTGTTTTCAACTACTGGGTACTGAGTACCTTGAAAAGAGGGGCTACGACTTCTTATTTTTAATACATACTTTTATATCTAATACACTTTGTATGAACCAGAGCAGTGCTTCCCAAAGTGAATCCCTGGTGGTATGTGGGCCAGTGAAGTTTTTGGGTTTTTTAAAATAAATATTTGTTGTCATGTGGATCAGAAATTACGTATATACGTAGCAGCGTATCCAACCCATGACTTCATTAGGACAAAGCTAGGTAGACAGCACTGTGATAAATTCACTTCAATAAAAACGTGAGCTGGCCTAAAATAACATTAAACAGTATTGAGAATACGAGGATATAGCAAAACTTGTGCGGTGGTATGTGAAAGACAAGGATTTGGACTTAGGTCGTAAGCAAACTGACCCTGAGGTTTTGGCAAATATTTCTTTGTCCTTAAAGCTTCTGCACCGCCTCCAAGCAGCTACATGAGGGTTTTAAGCCGACCTAAGGTAGGAGTTAATATAACTTTCTAGGCTTAAGGAGTGGTTGCATTTTTTTAATAAGTGACTCTCAAAGACTTTCTAGCCTTCCAGCCCACAAGCTGTAACTCTAACAGTGGAATTTCAAGCACTGGAATAAGCACCGAAGAATAGGTTTTTGGTCAGGAAAGCCTGCAGGGGCACTACGGACAGCTGTCTATCGAGTGTGTGGAATTTTACTGACAAAATCCAGTTCCTTTACCAAAGCGTCAAATCTGTTCCTTTATATGCTATATACTGCTGAGATGGGTGACTATGAATTAAGATCGGGTTTTCTCTTTCCCTTTTACATAAACAACTGTCTTACTTTTCAAGGCTCCCTTCCTCATATTAGAAGTCAGGCCAACGACTCATCCTTATTCTTCAACTAGAAGAGACAAAGAGAAACAATCAGTCTAGAAACACAAAAGGATGTGCTGATTGAGCCGGTGTTCACTTTCTACAATTCATGGCTCTGTGCTTTCAGGCCCAGTTGGAAGCATTTAGATAACACCATTGGGCCCCATTTTCCTCTTTGGGCCTCAGAGGAAGGCTACCTAGCACAGCAGGCCCAGAAGAACTTTTCTTCACCTTTCGCTCCTAGTCTCCAGTTTGAAAGAATTCGAGAATTCCCAGCTGTAGCCAGCAGCTATTATCTTGCCGTATCTGGGAGGAGAGTCTGGTTCCATGGCTCCAAAAGCAGCATAAATCAAGGTTTCTGGGAAAGGGTTAAGAAAGGGTGTTCAACAGCTGCCGCCATGGGAGGGGCTCATGCATAGCCCTGCACACGGCCACACACGCACACACGGTTTGTCTTGGGCCCGGTTCCCTTTGCCGCCACAGGTGATGCTCTCCCCTCCCCAGCCCCCTGAGGTACACGGCATCTCCTCCCCTTCACACCACCCTCGAAACCTGCTTTCTGAGAAGAAATTTTAAAACTCATCCGCTTACAGGGTATACGGTTGATAGGATACAATGGGGCTGCTCACCCAGGGGTAGGGGTATTGAAACAGGGATCAAAGCTTTAAACCGAAGGAACAGGGCTCTAAAAACTGTGGAATTCCAGGCATTTGCCAGTGGGAAGGGAGTGTTTAAACTGAGGGGCAATGAGGCCTTTTTAGGTACACCTGAAATCACATCATGTAGACAGTTGCTTCTATGTTAGACGGGTGCTGTTCACAGTCAACACCTCCCTAGCCACACCTCTGCACTCTGGCACACAGCCACTTTGTCTCCTCTTGCAGTGTATGACTCCTTTGTGGGACAGAGGGGAGGGGAGGCGCCAGGCACACTGATCCCAATTCTCCCAAATGTATAAGCTATGATCAGAGAATGAATTATGGTCCTTTGGGAGAGAGTGTTCATTCATTCACCCCAGCCAGCAGGCCAGTGCAATGTAAATGGTAACTTTGTAAGTTGAAAGACTTAAAGCCATTTTGAAAATTGCATAATAATCCCAGGTAGAATTTGGCTCTATGTGTATGGAAAATTAATAGGTCCGGCTGAGATGCTTGCATTATGAGTTGTGGATGGATAGCCTCTCCCCAGACCGGGACTATGCTTTGCCCTCTCTAAATCCACAAAATGTACTGAGGTTCTTGTAAGTTAGAGTTGAAGACTTTGAAAAAAAACTATTGAGATTTTTATTTGTGGCATCATGTTGATTGCTGTAAAGAAAAGATTATTCTATTCTGTCTTCGTTTGTGTCAGGAATATTGATCTAGATTCCTAACATATTTCTTCATACCCCTAGTCCATTGAGTTTCGTTTTTTTTTTTTTTGATTGGGCAGATATACTATATGTATATCTAACATTTTGTCTCTATTGCATAGCAGGGTCGGTTTTCTATTAAAATTTAAGGGGGTTGTAGTTTGGTGATTGAGAAGATGGTAGCTTCAAATCTAAAGGTTGGTGACGCCTGAGGCACAGCTTTATGTGCTACATGGCAATTCACGAATACTTTGTTTTGCTTTGAATTATTGTATCCCCGCAAACACAGTGGCTCAGGTAATGTAATATATTTATTTTGCTGTATGGTGTGTAGAATCTATAAGTAATTTTACTAAGTTCTTTCTGGGTCTTTATGCTCTGGAATCTGGGTCCCCAATAGGTCAACAGTTGATCTCTAACCATTGACCTCTCACATGTTTGCTTCCCTCAAGGTCCTTTCCCCTCCCCACAGCTCCCTGGATTCCCAGCAACACATGGGAGGAAGTCAACAGCCAGCCACCACCACAGACAGCAATTCATACTTTCAGCGGCCTCATCCATCCCACTTCCCAAGCCTCACCCACAGTCCTAAGTCTTGGGGAATTTCAACAGTAGCGTCTCATATGAAAAGGCCATCCCCACCCCTACCCCTAACTCTATAGTTATTGTAAAGTCTATCCATTAGGAATTGTGTTTTTGAGAGGCAGTATTGGAACCTGTAGCCGAAGGAAGGGAAGAGCAGTACCAGAACATTCCATGCCTTACCAACCAAGCCCAGAGTCAGCTATACTTGTTGTACCAACACCTGGGGTGACCACTACATTTGCCACATTGGGTAGCAAATGTATGTTTACTTTTTTGTCTCTACCATGACTTGTGAGCTTTAGATGCGCAGGAGTTCATATTAATGTCAGAAAATAAAAATAATATTAAGTAAATTGATCCTTCACTACAGACTGTTTGAGAAGCATTATGCTAAGTATGTGCACGGTGCTTTGGCCCATGGTAGTCACTGAGTAAATGTTTTTAAATAAAGCCCTGAAATGCTTTTCTTTACAAAAATAAATTCCTGCATTCCCTAATGATAGAGAGTTCCTATTAAAAGCACAAGGCATAAAAACTTTCCAATAATAGGTAGCCCATTTGAGGATAAATGTCTAACTAAAAGATTTCTCCTACAAAAAGTATCCCACAGGGACCCTCTTCTTCTGTGGCTCGCTCTTATTCAAGCAATACTCAGAAGTCAGTAAATATGGTTTGCATGAGATTTTGCATCTCAGTAGAACTTGGTGTAAATCACAGATTGGAGGTTGAACTCCACTACCTTCGTGTTTTATTTTCTCCATTATTTCCCCGCTAATTTATGTCATGTTTTCTGTTGTAAATGAAAGAGATGCTAGCCTGTGTACCAAAACATAGCAAACATACCAAAACAAAGCAAGATGATAAGATCCAGAGGGAAGTACTGCTTCCTTGGAATGCCTTCATCTCATTCATTCTTATAACATGTCAGAAGTATAGCAAGTCTCCCCTGCCATAAATAAATTGTATGTCATTACTCAGAAGATTTAAGCTCTGTTGGATGTCTCCAGTCGTTCCCTAACTGCTGTTAAACTTATGGTTAATGTCATATGGTTTGTTAGCAGCTTTTTGTCTGGTATTGTTCTGAAGTTGTTTCATGTGGGAGTATCCTGTCTTCCCAAATAGATTGGGATAATCGAAAGAGCAGAGGACCAGCAGTCCAAAGAGCTGGTTTCTAGTTCTTGTTCTGCCACTCTGAGCATTGTGACCCTGAATCAGTAGCTTAACATCTCTGAACCGCAGCCTCCTTAACTGTAAATTGAGGATGGCGGACTACATGCTCTCTAAGGTTCCTCCTACCTCTGACAGTCTGTATTTCTATGGTTGTGAACTCCTTGAGGGAAGGGTTCTTATACTTCTGTACCCAGAATCTGGAGCAGTGCCTAGAATGTATAGTAGGGCCCCAGTACATATTTATTGAATGCATGGCTGAATGCATCCCTCACAACACAGACCCCAGAAATGGCTCCATAGGAGATTCTCAAGAAATATTTGTTGATTCATCAGTGCGCTTCTTAATCAAAGTACTGTGTACAGATGTAGAGAACAAACAAATGGACACCAAGGGGAAAAGTGGCAGGGGGGCGGGGAGTGGTGGTGGTGGGATGAATTGGGAGATTGGGATTGACATGTATACACTAATACGTTTAAAATAGATAACTAATAAGAACCTGCTGTATAAAAAATAAATAAAATAAAATTCAAACAAAAACAAAGTACTGTGTACAACATTTAAAATCTAATTTTTCTCCTAACGAGCAGCACAGTAATGCTTGTTGTAAGCAATATTGCAAGAGTGGAGATATAAACAGACATACTTCTGTTGTATTTTACCTCCAGAAATCTAAGTCAGAGACTTCTGTAATTAAGTCATTAAAATTTTTAAATAACTGAGGCTTTGATGTTGACTCTTTAAGATTGTAAACTACTAAAGGTAAGAGACTATGTTTACCTAAATCTTAGTGTATGGGGGTCTAACAAATTATTATATTGTTTGGAAATTATGGTAATAAACTTTTGGGAGTGTTTATTATTAATTTTTCCCTGTTGAAAACCTGTGTCAATCCTATCTATGGAAATCTTTCTGAAATGTATTACGTATTTCCCTGCCTTAGTAAACAAAGTATGTGAAATCTAATCTATTCTATTCTTGATACTCTGTTATATCATATTCAATTTTTGTACTATGTTACGAATTTACAGAAATGGTGAGACAGTGAGCTGAGCCTGTACTGGGCCTACTACACATCATGAAACTTGCTTTCTTAAAAACAACGACAGGAATCCCCTGTAATGATTTGCCCCTTCCTCTTTAACATATGATATAGAATGCACAGATGCATGCCCTCCTGCATTGGTCTGCTTTTTACAAATTATAATTCTGGGGTCAAAGGCTAAATTAGCCCTTCCTGGGATGTTCCTCTGGTTTTAGCACGAGTAACTTCAACCTCTCAGTCGATTTCAACCCACCCTCCAGTTTACTTGCTTTAACTTATGTTGCAACACAGTGATCACAAGAGTCCGCTCGGCGTGGTGGAATGGGCATGGGTTGCAGAGTTCGATAGTCCCAAGTCCAAATTTTAGCTCTATTACTTACTAGCTGGGGGACCTTGGACAAGCCGCCTTACCTGGCTGAGACTTCACTTACAAAATGAGGATTAAAAGCTTAACCTCGGTTGATAAATGGATGAACAGATAGATCCATGTGATAATACAAGTATAGTACAATGCTAATTGTAGAATATAAGTTGTCAGGATACTAGTGTCCACTATAATATTCTTTCAGCTTCTATATATGCTAGGAAAAATATAACCTTGGAAGGTCTTTGAGAGACTAGAGATAAAATAGGTAAAGCTGCTGGCACGTTGTAGGTATTCACATTATCCTGTGAACCTTAAGGTTATTTCTTTTAAAGGCCATCAAAGCCAGGTTTGTTTGTTTGTAATAAACGTTAATTAATTTTTTATTACCAACGTTTGTAGAACAGTCACTATGTTCTAATTACTGGTGATATAGTGATGAGGGCAAAATTTTTGCCCTCATGACCCTTAACCAGGTTTTGTTTCGGTTGTCAGTTCATTGCCAGGTTTACCACGATGCCAGCATTGGAAACGCCAGATTATCAAGGTTTCACATGATTCGTAAGTTTGAAGGGGGCATATGCTCTCAGAGGGTCTCCTTTAACTTCACACTCTCGGCCCCAGCTCAGTCCTCCTTCAGCCTCCCTTAAAACAGGTCCACCTGGAGGGTATAAGAGCTAAGCAGTGTTCGGTGATGGCCAGAGTCCAGCAAGAGACCTGCCACGGGCCCAGGAATTCTCAGACACCGATTTTCCTTTCCATTTCCCAGGGCTTAACCTCTGTTGTTTGGCCTCCCCAATTACAATTACATTTCCAGACCTTTTTTTTGGCCTTACCCTCAATTCCCAGCCTTGGTAATGGCTCGTATTTCCTGGATGTAACTACAGGAGCTCAAATTCACTTCTGAAAAAAAAGTTTTCAAACTTGAGCTTGCAGCCAGATCTACCCCAGATTTAAACTTCACAGTCTCACTCACATACGCTCATACCATTTCTAATTTACCATTGTAGGGAAATATCATGCTGTATTTACTTTTCTTGTTTTCTGTTTGATACTAGGCAATGAACTGACTCTTCTTCAGAGGAAAAAGGCCAATGATATCCTGAAAACCGGAAACAATGCCAGTCCCTTGGCTGGTGGTGTGCATGTGGAGGAACAACATTTACCCCACAGATGGAAGGGAAAGTTCATCTTCCTCCGCATAACTGCTCCTATGGCGAAAAGGTCATTTAATCCCATGCCAGCAGCTAGATAAGATGAAAATATAAAGCAGGATTCTGTGTGCTTCTAAATCATCTGGGGTTTATCAGATGCCCCTACACCACTCAAGGATGGGAAACCCTGGGACAGTTAAACAGACACATCAAAGAATGAAGGATGGATTTTGCCTATTGTCCTTTTGTATATTTTCACAGATATGATTTAGTTCTTGACTCTAAAATGAGAAGAACAACAGGTTATTTTTCTATGAACAGTTGTCTTCACAACTGAAGCAGCCATGATTCTGAAATCCAGGGAGAAGTTCTCTCTTTCTCACTTTACTTTTGCTGCAAATAGAACTTGTAATATTACTGATTACTTTAACACATTCATAGTGTCATTAATACTGAAAAAAATTTAAGCCTGCCAAGTTTTCTTAGCCCTATGCTAATATTACTGTGGAGGCAATATATCCATTCATCCCCATTTTTCCGTAGAATTTGATCTTCGGGGGTGTTTGAATCCAACAAACAGGGATTAAAGTAACGGTAACACACAGTGCAATTTTGTGACCCGACAACAAACCTCTTGATCTGAGAAGGAAGGGTCAAGTTTTCAGGACTACCTGATAATCCCAGTTAAATTGTCTCCTTTTAGAATCTCTTACGTTTGTTTAAGACTTCATTCTTCTTACAAAGGGCTTCCCCATACCTTATTTGGATTGTTCTTCCCAACAGCCCACTGAGATAGACCAGGCATGCAAATATTATCACCCCCATAACATTGATGAGAAAACCTCTGAGATTCAGAGAGTAAAGTGATGTTCCCAAGGTCACATAGCAGGTCAGCAATGAAGACAGGACCATAACTCAAGTCATATACCTCCAATACCTCCAAACTAAAAACTCCCAACAAGCCATGTGGCAGTGGTTTAAAACCTAAATGTCATAGGCAGAAACTTTTGAATGTTATCCAGGTGTCTTTGAAAGCCTCACGGGAATCAATACTCACCTTAAAGGGCCAGGCATAAAAAATGACATGTTATGAAAAACATGCCCATTTGGGATTTACTAGATGAGAGAGAAAAGTTGGGGACAACAGAGGCAAGGCCAGGTTTCAAACAGAATATTTCTTGTGCTCTTCGATTCACTGCAAGCAATGACCTTTGCACAAGATAGAAAAGGTACAACGCTGGCAGTAGAAAAGTGAGTTTGTGTCATATAATTCACTCAAAATTTGTGAAAAAACTGGAAGACATTTTGGAAATCACCCCTGCAGTTTGATTTCTTTTTAATGTTTATATATTTAGGCTGTGCCAGGTCTTAGTTGCAGCATGCAGTCTTCTTAGTTGCGGCATGTGGACTCTGAGTTGCAGCACGCATGAGGGATCTAGTTCCCCGACCAGGGATCAAACCTGGGCCCCCTGCATTGCGAGTGCAGAGTCTTACCCACTGGACCACCAGGGAAATCCCTGCAGTTTGATTTTAAATGTTTGGAGAACCTTTTCTTCCTTGTAAGTGAAAAACCTAAGATGGTTCAGGGGAAGTCTCTCTGTTCTACTTTCATCATGTTATCAGTAAGGTAAATGAAGAAATCAAATTAAGTCCACATGAAGTAGGCTTTGAAAGCATCTGAATTGCACTTCCTCATGCCAGCAGAATTTGACAGCTAATTATGGAGACCATAGATGATACAAAACTCAGGATTTCTCAAAATGTAGTAGTAACGCCTGGGTAGGGAAGACTGGTTCCGTTCATTACGGGAAATTCACAGCTTCCCTCAGGAAAAGTGGTTCCATGGGTCAGAGTCAGGCCTCATGCTTGGAATTAGGGGGTTCAGGTCTGACTGAAGCCCTCTTTTTCCTGCCTTGCTTTTACAGACTGAGAGGGGCACTAAGTCCCTCAAAGGAGAGCTCCCCACAGGAAGGAAAAGTTAGCCTAAGACGGAGCTAAACCAATGATGCTGAGTTGCCAGAATCCCTCCACAGGCCACCCAAGCAGTGAAGAAATTCATGGAGAGAAAGAAAGAAAGAAAAGACCCACAGCCGTGAGCAGAGCCAGCTGGGAGGGATGTTATTACTTTATTTCTGTTTTCTTAACTATGTGTGTGTGTGCATGTGTGTGTGTGCACGTGTGCGTGTGCATGTGTGTTGAGGAGGAGGGAGGATTGATTGCAGAAAATGTCTGGATCCACAACACTCAAGATGGAAACTTTTGTTGATATAACTTCTCCTAACTTTCCTACACCTTCCTTCCCTTCTACTCCATTTCCCCAGTGGCTATCAAGAGCTGTATATATCTGACCACAAAACATCCAGTCAGTTCAAGTCAAAAATGCAGCCAGCCATCTGGATTGACTCAAACTCTGTCTACACACACCAATTGGCTTGGGGGTAAAAAAATGTAATTCAGTGGAACAACTGGTTATTTTTAAAACAACGAGTTGAATTCAGACAACCATCCAATTAGTTGATTTCAAAATGCCTGTTTGGCGACATGAAAAGGGTTATTTTCAAAGGGCCTTGTGTGTGCATAAACAACCTGAATGCTATTAAATTGACGAGCTATTTTGGAATCAAGTAGATAAGGCCAAAGCCGCTGGACTCTGTTTATAAAGGGGAAATGTGTTAGGGTAGCAGAGTCCATCAAGCACTCCAGAGGGTGACACCTTCTGTTGGAAGGATGAGGTCTTTCACTTGACAGCAGCATAACCATACCCCGCTTTGTAGAGGCAAAGCACCTCATTCTTTTTTTAGGGAAACCTCCTGTGTGCCTTCTTCCTGGACATGCTGTGCTAGCCAGAAGGCCAAAGATTCAAATAGACCCTCAAAGGCAAATGCGCTTCGGTTAGCTATTGCCACGTAACACATTTCCTAATGCACACAGTGATGTTAACTCGATTCTCTCTCCCGTTACGGGTTTCAGTCTCACTACATACAGCAAGGAAGCCTCGTCTGAGCCATTTGACCCGATTCGTGAAGAGTTGGGTCAGTTTAAACGGCACAGCTGTATCTCCCTGAGCTTTTCTCCCCCCGAAATGTGAACGTTCTTTCCCCGTGTTACATGGCTAGGAAATGATTTAAGCAAAAAAGGGGGGACGAAGGTCTCCTCCTGAAGAGAATTTTATTTGCACTCCCCATGCTTTGTCATAAAGGGCATTCAACTGTGTTAATCATATAAGAAGTTTTAGAGAAGCTTTCTTTTTCACATTAGGCTTAAAACATCACCCCTGAGGGGGTGCTGATGGCCCCCTTAGAAAAGATTTCTTTGACATCTAAGACACAAAGGACTTCAGCAAACGTTCGGAGTTAAATGAGTGGTGCCTAAGTGCTGACTCTCCATCCCCAGTGACAAGCATTTACTAAGTGAAACTTTTGTTACTGCAAATGTCTCACTTGGGTGTGTCTTAATTCCGAATGTTGTGGAGGTTTTGTTTTAGTGTGTGTGTGTAGTTTGTGTGTGTGTATGTGTGGTTTTTTTTAAAACATTTATTTTATCAGAAAGGATTCTCACAATGGAAGCATTCATTGCCATGGCTGTGGCTGAATCTTTATGTTTAAGACTGGTTAAGCTGCCCCAGGTAGAAGTGTTTGCACAGCTACAGAAGTACAGAATCGGGCTTCCCTGGTGGCACAGTGGTTGAGAGTCCGCCTGCCGATGCAGGGGACACGGGTTCGTGCCCCGGTCCGGGAAGATCCCACATGCCGCGGAGCGGCTGGGCCCGTGAGCCATGGCCGCTGAGCCTGCGCGTCCGGAGCCTGTGCTCCGCAATGGGAGAGGCCATAACAGTGAGAGGCCCGCGTACCGCAAAAAAAAAAAAAAAAAAAAGAAGTATAGAATCACAGCCCCCGAGTTGGAAGGGGGCCCATTAAGGCAGTCCTTGCCTTCAGGCATCTAGGCCAGAGGAATAGCCACCCTTCTCTTTAAGATCTCCAAAGACAAAAACTCCACATGCAGTTCTTTTATTATAAGAAGTGTGAACTGTAAAACATATTTACAAGGGAATGATATTATAATCCATCTTTAAATTATTTCCTTTTTTAAACATTTGCTTTCCCAAGCTTTAAAAACTTAATACAGTAAAGTTTCCTTTCTCCTGTGACAAAAACACATTCAATAGAAGCATTTCTCCTCTTTTTGAGGAGAAATGTCCACATGGGACATTTCTCTCAGGAAATTCTACCAGAAATCGTTATGTTTCTCCTAAAAAGCAGGTTTGCTTTTATCTTATAGATGCTCTGAATCAAGAGATGTTTCCTTTCTCCCTCTGACCGTTGGAAAGCTTAGAGCCAAATGTGTAATCAATGAACAGGACCCTATCCCAGCTTCACCCATTTTCCTTCCCTTATTTTTTCTTCATCCAAATTTCTTCACTTAGTTGTGTTTTTTGTTGCTGTTTCTGGGCTTTTTGGATCGGTCTGTTTCCATGTTTGTAAGCAGTTTCGTGAAACAATTCAGATCAGCAGAGGCTCTGGATCCCAGCTCCACCTTTTCCTAGTTTAACCTCTCTGAGTCTCAGTTTCCTCATCTGTAAAATGGAGATAACAATTGTACTTTCTACCTCAGGGGGTCGTTGTGGGCATCAAATAATAAAATACACGTATAGTGCCAAGCTGATAGAAAGCACTTTCATTATTAATATTATAACCGTGCAACCTTAAATCATTTTGGGAGCAAGCAGGGCAAAAAAATAATTACTTATTCCCCAAATCAAAATTTCAGTCTTTTATCTCGCTTCTCCTTCTGTCTTTTGTATGAGTTGTCTTTCAAGTGAAATCATTTGATGTTTCACATTTTGATGGAAACTCCTTCTACTACCTTACAGGAGAGTGCTTCCCAAACTTGCTTGATCTTAAGAATCAGTAGAAGCACTTATTAAAAATACAGATTCCTGCTCTTGGACACCTAAAATTATTGCGTGAACGAGCAGTCCAAGCTCCGATGTTTCTGGGATTGACGTGTTCTATACTGGCTTTGATCATCAGCTTTTTGTGCAGTATATGCCACAGTCTACACTCTCCTCCAAGAATCTAATCACAAACTTCCAAACTTGTTTTCTATGTAGTGAGTGTCCCACTAACTTTTTTTTTTTTTTGGTTTTCATATTTTTCCTTCAGTGACTTTTTGCACCACTTATTTTTATTCTTTTACTTCCTGTCCTGCCACATGTTCGAGCCTATATTTTTTTCCAACTCCCGTTGCCCCTTCTTCGTAATAGCACGTCCTTCCCTACCCGTCACCCACAACATTCCTTTGGGTGAAGTATATCAGAGCTACGGTTGTTTGTTTGTATCGTTTTGTGACTGAAGGTATATGGACATTACCAGAAAAACAGTTACTCGGTAACCATTCCAACCCCTTCTTTGGGGAGAAAAACATCTGCTGCCTTCTTTTATTTTATTGGCCTGATTGATGGCTCTACAACACAGCGAAGAAGCAGCTCCACCCACCACAAGCTCTTCATCCTGCTGGGGAAGCCATACATAGTTGAGAGACCAAAAAGTGCAAGAAAAAAAAAAAGATTGTATCCGCCTTCCTCTGTTTTCCATGGATAAATGCCAAATCCCTCATACTTAAACTTTTCCCCCTTCCTTTACTTTGCCTCCCAGTTTTCCTTTGAATGAATGAATTGTCCACCCCTCCAAATCTTCTCAATAATCTACCTCTATAGCTCATTCCAGTGTTTAATCATCTTGACGAAAGAAAGAAAGAAAGAAAGGAAGGAAGAAAGAAAGAAAGAAAGAAAGAAAGAAAGAAAGAAAGAAAGAAAGAAAGAAAGAAAGAAAGAAAGAGAAAGTCTTGCTTACTAAAATCCTAAAAATCTCTCCTGCTTTATCTTAAGCCTATTTGGGCTGTTTCCCCTTGTTACATGTGTGTTGCTAGGTTAGTACAAGTATTTTCAAGATGAATTCTCGGCCAAAAGATCTTGCCACTGAGTCATCACCATCCTCATCTTTTTAAAAACATGAGCAAGTCTCAGCAGCGCTTCATTCACGTTAGTAAACATTACCTAGGGAAAGAAAGAACAGCCTTCAAGAACATGACATCATCATTAAAAATAAATGTTTACTGAGTCCCTACTCAGTGCTAGTACTGTTAGCCCTACAGATATAATAAGCATCTGCATTAGGCACACCTGCACACACGTGTACTCCGGTGTGCTAAGTCCAGAGAAGTGGCTCACACTAGAAGGATTATTAGAATTCCAAGGAAGGAGCAATTCTGCCCAAAGGGCCCGGGTGGTCACAAAAGGTAAGACTCCAAGCCCTGAAGAAAGAGTAGCAGAGAGCCTGAAAGAATTAATGTGAACAAAGACCAGGAAACAGGAATGAAAATAGTTTTGGGGGGGGGGAACAATTAGGAGACCGTTTGACGGGAGCAGACAGTTTCTGTAGACTGGAAGACGAGTGGGAGATAATAATGGAGCGGTAGACCTTAGTCTGCTTATAGAGGGCCTTGAATGCTAGGCTAATTAGTGTAGCCTTATCCTATAAGCAATAAGGAGCGCCACCGTCACAGATAAAAGAAAGCAGGAGTACGCTGGGGCTTCTGGGTACCTTAAAGGAAAGGAAGCAGGGACACTGATTTTTGTGAACTTTGTGAAATGGCTTGAGTTTGCATAACTGTTCTCCGTATTGGTGACTTTCTTATTCCCTTGAAGTAGCAACACTGTTTGGGAGGACAGCAAGAAGAGGATAAGGGAGAGATTACAGCCTACCCCAAAGGAAGTGAAAAGGACCCTAAGAAATGGAATAAGCGGTGGTGGTTGTTTTAAAAGTAGAAAAATAGACAAGGAAAATCTCTGAGGCTCACAGAAGGGGTAAGAAATGCTGCATATTTGGAACCAGCATAGGACAGCAAAGTGCCTTTGAGGGCTTTGTAAGGAACCCTAGGTATTTTCCTACCAGCCAAACTTTTTCAATAGGATATCTCATGCTAATTTAGGGAAGGGGACTTAAATTGGCATTGTTAAATGAATGCACCATTTTGTGAACCCCAGAGAACTCCGAGAATATTCTGTAAATACTACCTTGTTGAACTCAGTGGGACTGACTAGGTACGAGGTAATATCTTAAGCCCCCTAATTTGAAAGCACTGCTTGGGCCATAGTGGCTCCCCATTTCCTCACTCAGATTTGATGCAATCGTGAAATAAAATTCTTTTCAGTCAAGAGTTGATTGTGCCCTGCTAAGATAAGCAGTTGGTTTGGATAGTCAAGTACTGCTCTCTGCTCTCTTCCTAATTCAATATGGCTTCAGTATTGTGAATGGGCGGTTGCCTGTCCAGGCCCACTTGGAAAAAGCTTCTGTCTCCACTGATCTTCATTTCCAGCTGAGCTGCTCTCTCTCTCGGTTCTAAATTCACCCCTGCCCCCTTTGCAAGTAGGGGATCACCAATGTTTACCTGACAGGGCACAAAGTGATTGGGAAAGACCCTGTTACCTCCTTCCATCCACTCTGCCCATTCGTCAAGAAGACAGGAAACACTGCTTTCCTCACTGACTTTCATGACCATTTTGCACCGGGTACATACTAGATATTCAATGGTATTTGCTGAACAAATGAATGAATGAATGTCGGGCCCTATCCTAGGTTCTGGGCATTCAGCAGTAAAGAAGAAGACAATATACAAAAATCCCCACTTTCATGGAGATTAGATTGTAGGGAGAGAAAAGAAGGAACCATAAGGTTCCAAGTTATATCAGACACAGCACTGAGCACATGGTAAGAACCCAATAAATATGTGGTGAAATGGGACACTCTAATATAATAATGCATCTACTTTATGTTTCTCTGCC
Source organism: Orcinus orca (assembly GCF_937001465.1). Taxonomy (NCBI): domain Eukaryota; kingdom Metazoa; phylum Chordata; class Mammalia; order Artiodactyla; family Delphinidae; genus Orcinus; species Orcinus orca. Next base: position 115,996,038 of record NC_064580.1, read on the forward strand.
TCCTTAAAAAACTTAATATCCTCAAAAAGTTAAGAATATAATTACCATATGATCCAGTAATTCCTTTCCTAGGTATATGTCCAAGAGAATTGAAAGCAGAAGCTTTAACAGCTGTTTGTATACTAATGTTCATAGCAGCATTTATGCATACAAATAGAATATTATTCAGCCTTTAAAAGGAAGGAAATTCTGACACATGCTACAACTGGATAGACCTTGAGGACATTATGCTAAATGAATTAAGCCAGCCACAAAAAGACAAATACTGTATGAACTCACCCAAATAAGGTGTCTAGAGTAGTGACATTCATAGAGACAGAAAGTAGAATGGTTGGTTGCCAGGGGCTGGGAAGAGGGAGGAATGGAGAGTTTACCACATAATAGGTATAGAGTTTCAGTTTTACAAGATGAAAAAGTTCTGGAGATCTGTTGCCCAACAATGTGAAAATACTTAATACTACTGAGCTGTACACGTAAAAATGATTATGACGGTAAATTTTATGTTACGTGTATTTTACCACAATTAAAAAAAACTTAAGCATTTATTAAACCTCTTTTTGTGAGAATTGTTCAAAGATTAACAAACCCAAACCCTTTGCTGGAGTTTACATTGTAATACAGACCCTTCATGATGTGGCCAGGCGTGTCAAGGCCATACAGACAAGAGAACACAAACATTCAGCCCAGATATGGACAGGCAGCTGGATATTTACATTACCTAACAGAGCAAAGGTGAGTGCATTTTGGGATGGAAGGACGGCATGCTGTCCACACAGCGTGATTTGACTAGATGGTGCCCCTGATCCATTTCTCAAAAATATAGCAACGCCACTGCTTGTCATACAGTCCAAAATTATAGTCCTTTCGAATCTTGAAGGGTTAGGATCGTCCACAATTCCTAATGAGTAGGCAAATAACCCAAGAAGGGACAAGACTGGTTTTCAGCTAACAGTTTCCTTCTTGTTTTTTATTACAGGGTTCCAGGATGACAGAGGAAGAAGTGGGGGAGGAAAGGAGATGGGTGGGCAACCAGATCAACTTCCCACTTTCACACTCAAGTGGAGGAGGCAGGGAGGCAAATCCACATTCACAGAGGCTTAGAGGGGCTGTTCTCCCCTCGAAGAATGGAGAGTAAAGGAAACCCATTTCTAAACACTAGCACTGACCAGCTTCCAGAGGTAGTGATCTCCATTCCTGCTACCAGAAGTGCTCTAGCAGACGCCGGGGTGGGGAAGGGGTATTTCTCCTAACTCTGCATTCTATGCTTCTCTTAACAGAGACAGGTGGGTGAACCTCCTTTACTTCACCCCACCAGCAGTCACACTTCAGTCCCTCAGGGGACACCAACTGTGTGTGAGGGATTCTAGAGACAGATGGATCTCTTTGCATTCTCCCTGAAGAAGAAGTTTGCTGGGCAGGATTCTTTAAACCACATCGCAAATGCATTTTTATCTCCGTAAAGGAAAAAACTGTTTCTAAGGACTTCAGCACATTGTTTATGAGTCAATGGAAACTGCTAATAACAAATGGGTCTTATCTATTCACGAAGGCAAGTCTCTGAGAATCTCTCTTGGGAACCACTGTGAACAGTTAGTTTGAGTTATTGTACACATAGACTTCAACTAATAAAAGGGCATGTTTTAAAACATTCCAGAATTCCAACCTGTCACTAATTCACATTGGTCTCCTTGCCTCCACCCCCATTAGTCCAAATAGATGAGATTTTGCTGAGGGAGATTTTCGAGTAGTTTGCAAGTGGTAAAGAAAAACAGGGGATTTCTCTCACCCTCTCTCTTAATTTGAGACACATTGTTTGACATCTCACTATTAGGATCAATAGGTGACAATTTTTCCCAACTTGTTATTTACCTTGGTTCTCACTAGAAAGTTGCATTACAGCAAGAATGGGCACCGACTTTCTTGCAGAGTGCCAAACAGATTTGTTTTTCTTTGACTGACTCTCTTTTGGTCTCATGACAGTTATTAAGCTAACGTTAAATTAAATTAGCTTTCATTCATTTGTAAACATGAAGCCCAAATGCTCATCAAAAAGATAACTTAGAGGTATCCTAGAGGATGCTCTGGCCAGTCACTCTCTTTGAAACATCTCTTTGGATTGCAATGATACCTGTGATGTGTTATTTTTGAATAATATTTTCTAAGATCATCAAGCTATAAATGCATGCTCAGAAAAAAGTTAACCATAAGCTATTTAACGGACATGCAGAAAGAGAATATTTAAATGAGAATTTCATTTTTCTAATCAGATAAAGAGCACTTCATCTCTAAAGCATGTGGGACCCCATCATGCCAAGGGTTCTAGTCTTTATGTGGTAGTTGGAGTTTCCCAAGAAGACATCTAGCCAGGTTCAGAAGCTTTAAATAGGCCTTTGGTTTTATATATGTGTATACACACACACACACACACACACACACGTCAATCTATAGTTGTATTTGTTTCCTATATGATAGGAATTGTGACTTGCTGTTGAGAAAGCATTTTGAGAGCCATAGGAATGAAAAAGAAACAATGATGCTTTTCTGGTTCTGATTCTCTTCAATAGAAATAGAAAGGGAGAGTCAAGACTTGGTGATAGGAGCTTACCTGGTGAGCTTACCTGGTGAGGAGCAGGTGAGAAATGTGACTGAGGGTCTGAGGCAGTTTGGTGCTAAGAGGAAAATACTCTGAACTGGGATTTGTAGCCCAAATACTTATCAACCTTCACCTCCCAGCATGCACCTCATGAAATAAGCTTTTTTTTTGCGGTGCGCGGGCCTCTCCCGTTGCGGAGCACAGGCTCCGGACGCGCAGGCTCAGCGGCCATGGCTCACGGGCCCAGCCGCTCCGCGGCATGTGGGATCTTCCCGGACCGGCCCCATGTCCCCTGCATCGGCAGGCGGACTCTCAACCACTGCGCCACCAGGGAAGCCCATGAAATAAGCTTTAAATGCTTATGAGGCAGGCAGCTTATAACAACAAAGGGATTCCCCTTCCAAGAAGTTTCCGGTCTGAGATGACACACGTAGTACAGAAATATTCCATTGTTAACCAACGTAATATATGCACTAACTGAGGGATAGAAGAGCATAAGCATTTTAGCTTCAAAGGCAAAGTCAACGAATTTGAGATGCATAATCTTACAATTAAGACTTCAAAACCAATTTTCAAAGTACAAGTAGGTACAAGCCAACAGAAGAGGGCTAAAGAAAAGGCAGGATCAGTGATGCTGTGGCCAAAGCAGGTGGAAGCGAATCTTAGGGAGGCGCTTTTCTTATTTAAAAGATGCTTTCTGCTACCTCCTCTATGAGGTCTTTCCTGTCCCTCACTCTTTCCCTGGCTACACTGGGCCACTCTTTCCTTTTGGTCTCTCTGTACATACTCCACCACATCACCCATGACAACGTACTGCATTTCTGTTTCCGTGTCTGTGTCCCCACTGGACTTTACGTACTTTGAAGACAAAGTCTTCTTATTCTTTCATGTGTCTTCATCACTCTAGCTCAGTACCTAGTACATAGTAGGTGCTCGACACTTTTTTTGAATGGATGATATCCCATAATACCCTGTGATGAAAAGAACCACAGCTAAATAAAAGTTCCTGTTAAACTTATGTCAAGCCAATTTAGGGCTCCACGGAAGAAAGAGAACTGTAAGTTCCCAGCTCCTAAATCAAAGGTTGAAGGCTCGCTCCTCCCTAGCCATAGCTCCTTGATATGGCTCCTGATTAATAATCTGTTACATCCTCAAAAGGGGTCATTTTAAGGTAACACAGAGGAGCTCCCATGACCTATTGACCTTTTATATCACCAAAAAGGAGCTAACTTTGGGTCAAAGGATGGCAGAATACTTTGCTGTGATTCACATATTACCCAGAAACCTTTGGCTTCCTGGAATTCATAATAAAAATTCCAAATCCCCAGCAATAACTTTCAAACCCCACAATTCTTGCTAACACAGCAGAGTAACACTTGGATTCTATGCCAGGCCTCCTGACCTTTTGTTAATTGCAAAATAAACAGATCTCCAGTTTAGAGGGGCCTTCCCCTTTTATGGGCTCCCTGCAGTGTAGGCACTGCTTGAATGGTATTTATTTCGGCCATATTTGCTTTCCAACACTTGTTCAGAGCAAGAGGCAGGTGTCTGGGAGTGGAAGGAATAGGGATTGGAACAAGAAGAGAAGCAGGCGCCCTGAAAGTGCTGAAAGTGCCCAACTTATTCTTCAGAAGAGGTTGAGGTCCTAGAAGGATGTATGGAAATGAATTTTATTCTAAAAATCTTCAACTAGCGTATCTGAGCCCCTACTTTTGTGTCTTCCCCTTCTCTTACAGAGCTCACTATGACAGAAGCAAAACAAAAAGCTGGGGGAGCCAAGAGGAGAGATAACTCTTCTCCTCTGGCCAATGCTAGTGATTGGCATACAAATGTGCTAGGGAATGGCTGTGGTGGCATCATGAAGATTGGCCACAGGTCGTGGATCTCCTCAGTTTTGCGGATTCAGAAACTTAATTTTATGTGTTGCTCTAGGGCTAATCAAACTCCAAGGGATTGTTCCATGATAAAACAGAAAGTCAAATATTAATATAAATGATAAACTAAAATTACTTTACTACGTATTTACTATATGCCAAGAAATGTTCTAAGTGCTTTATATTGAATTATCTCATTTAACACTCATAGCAACACTACGAGAAAAGTACTATCACCACCTTCATTTTTAAAGTAAATAAACGAAGATTCAGAAAGGTTAAGACTTGCCCAAGCTGGTCAAGTTAGGATTCTTATAAAAGTCTGTCTTATTCTAATGCCCATGTTGTTAACCTTACACACACAGTCACTCTTTATTTTACACTGAAAAATGGTACTTGTTGCCTACTTTGTGCATTCTGTCCCTCAGAAGGAAGATAATGAAAACTGAGTTGAGTCCTGAAGATTGTTTGGTAAGTGTCAAAATCAGAACAAGGAGCTCAATAAATACCTTACATGGATGACTAGTTAAGAGTCTCAAACTATTGCAGCCTACTGAATTAGACTCTTTCACCCCTGCTCCATAGATTCCAGACCTTAAGTCAATCAATCAGGACACTCTCCTCCAAAACGTCAATGATTAAGACTAACTCTGCCTTGCTGCTTTTTCTGTCCTTAAATACCCATATTTGGGCCCTATCTTTAACCTCAGTCAGTGACTAGGGTCTTAGATACTATCCTTGCTCAATTTCTGCCAACCTTTTTCTGAGAGCTGGATCCTGCTCTCCCTAAATCCTATGCCTCCACCATAAGGCTGCTCCTTTTACCAGACTGGCCCTTCGAGAACTCCTGATGACCAGAATTATACCTGAGTTAGCTATTTCCTTTGGACCACCCAGCTATCCTGACAAAAGGCCATTAATTTATTCATTTAACTAATCTTTACTGTGTGCCTACCATTTGCCAAGCACTGTGCTAGGGGCTTGAGGGACCAAAAGGAGGGATATCTTATGCCATCATGATGCTAATGTCTTGGGCTTGGGATATAGTACAAGAATCACCCAGGTTTATCAGTTAAGGTCTGGGCAGGAAACAGATGGCATACTCAAATTGAGTAATGTAGGGAGAATTTCATAAAGGGGATATTTATAAAGCTGTGAGTAGAGTGTAGGAACCTCACAAGGGACAAGGTAGTACCCAGGAAATAGTAATAGCAGGGAGCTATCATCCACCCGAAGGGCCAAGGAGAGGGAACAGTGTGAAGAGTGTGGTTTTATAGGAGCTGTGGCCTTCAGTAGAGGGAAGCAGCTGCTGCCAGTACTCAACCCATCAAGAGAGAGCCTAGGGAATAAATACTCCAACTTCACTCTCCTTCCACCCTCCAATGTCCAGTCAGTGCCAAACACAACCAGAAGTCAGGAGGCAAGGGAGCCCATTAATGCAATCCAGATGGGTCAGCCTCCTGTGGCACAGAGTAGGGTGAAGGGCAGATCTGGATATCTAGTAACACTATGCAACTTGATTATTTCCTCCCCAGCCCCAATCTGCTCCTGAGAGCAGATTCCTTCCACTCCCTCCTTCCTGCTTACTCCATACGCCAGAGAGCACTTCTTACCATGCCACGTGAGACATCCCAGTCTTCACATTGAGTTTCCCAAAGACTCCATGACTATTTAGTGACAATATCAGATCACAGACCTGAACCACTCTCAATCCAATGTGTTTCCTTCTACAGTACCTCATTCTCTGCTAACATCGTGATGATGATGATGATGATAGCTGTCATGTTTTGAACTCTTATGATGTGCCAGGAACTCTGGTCTTTTACGTAGAATGCCTTGCTCTGAAAATAGTGTGGAGTCCATAGGTGTCTAATCTCGGGCAGGGAAAAAAACCTGACTTCCAGTGGACAAGTGAGAATAAACACCAACTTCTTACCTTTACAGATAGTGGAACATTTTTATGGGTACCATTTCCATTCTGCCTCTGTCACCCTTCAATTGCTGTGTACCAGATGCAAAGAGGATGTGGTTAACACATTCTAATTATGGGCTCTAGGAAGAGAGCTGCTTTTATGGAATGCACTCCCGCTGCCGCTGCGGCTTCTATTGCAGAGGCTGCTGAGTGTGTTAAATGCTCTCTCCAAATGCCCAAGGGGCACCCTCAGGATTTGAACATGCAAACAGAGGAGCTTAACTATGGATACTGAGAACTAGAGTGATTCCATTTATAGCCTTAAAGTCCTGAAAGGCAAGGTTAAGTGTTGAAGGGAAAACTCCAACTGCACCTAAGGGTCAAGACAGTTTCATCAATGATTTGATATCTAGTTCAGTTCCCCCAAAGTTACAGAATCTGTAAAGGAATCCAGTCTCTACTTACTAGACCTGCCTGGGGGAGTGGGTGCACGGGTGGGGAGGTAGGCTGAACACAAGTTCAGTAGGAATTCCCCCATACACGCAGAGCAGCTTATCTTTGTTCACCAAATGTTTACCCAATAGTATGTAAACTCCACCAGGTCAGGGATTTTTGTCTTGCCACCCCTTTCCATTGCAGTATCTCTAGCACCCAGCATGTTGCCTGATGTATAGTAGGTGCTAAATAAATACTTGTTAAATTAAAGAAGCTGAAGGTTTCTTCTGCCACCCAAAGACTCCATAGTAACTCCCAAGGTTATGTCAGTTGGAAATTGCTCTGGGCATCTGGAGGATACTGTCCCTCCCATTCTCTCATATACTGGAGTTTAACACAACCTTTGCCATAGCATTTTTTCCAATCGTGGTCAAAATAAGCCTTTTAGTAGCATTAGTTCACCCCAAAGCTACTCAAATAAGTCAAGTGAATATCATTAGACCCACTTGAAAAAAATTTAACGATTTACTCCCTTGTTTTGGATATCTTGGCGTTGTAGTTGAGTTTGAGAGACTCTTAGAAAAGAGATAACAGGCCAAACCTCACTTGACACCCAGTACCATAGTTAATGTTAACTGTTTCTGCACTAGTGAGCTTTTCATTATTCAATTGCTGCCCCAGCTCCAGAGATGTGGGGCAACTGACAAGATGGGTAATGAGCTTGCATTTTCTTTATACAAAGCCAATTAAGAAAGTGGGTGGTCTCCACTTATTTTGCAGCTTATTCAGATCAGTAACCTTCTTTCTTCTTTTCAGATACATTCTTTCCTATGGCTGGAGACTCAGGGCCAGAAACAGAGCAAGTTTAGCTGCATTTATACTCTGTGTATTGCTCAGGGGAAGGACATGCCTGTTACACCAAGGATTTGCAAGACGGTCAATTTGCTTCAAGCAAATCAAACCAGACTGGGAAGCACTCTAACTTTCAAATAGATTTTATTTCCAGACCCTTAACTGTGATCCCCAAGGTGGTCTACTTGGACTAACTAGATTTCAGTCACACACGTATAACCTGCTAGATTTGTAAGTTCCTTGAGACCACTTACAAATGTCTGTCTTATTCAGTGCTGTGTCCTCAGTGTCTAGCTCAGTGTCTGGCACATAGCAGGTAACCAATGAAATACTGCTGAATAAATGAAGGAATCCTTTCTAGATCAACTTCTAATAAGTTTGCTGGCCAAACATCACAGTAAATATTTTAGGCATCTCCCAAAGAAAGACCAGTGGTGAGGATGATGACGAGGAATAACTTCTACTCTCTTTTGGATCTGAGCAGTCATGGGTTTAGATCATGTGGTCATTCATTCATGTAACAAGCATTTATTGAAACAGGTACCATGCTAAGTACGGGGAATACAAAGGTGAATAAACTGTAGTCCCAGTTGTCAAGGAGTTCAATCTGTCTACGGAATAGACAATAAAATAATTGCAATGCTATCTAATAAGTGCTTGAGGGGATGGGCACTGGGGGCCGTGGGAGCACAAAGGAGGGACATCTAGTTTAGGCTGAGAGGTTAGGAAAGGCTTCCCAGGAGAGATGAGAATTAACTGTATTTTCGTAGGGCAAGTGGAAGTTAACGAAGATGAAAAAGAGACAGGCATGTTTTAGGCATTTAGCATGATGTTTCCAAGGCACTACAGGTAGTTGATACAGTTATTATTGACATCTTGGCCTGGATAATTCACTGTTGTGGGAGGCAGCAGTAGCTCTAGATCCTATCCACTATTCCAGTAGCGCCTCACTTCCCTGAGCTGCGACAACCAAAAATGTCACCAGTTATTGCCAGATGTTCCTCCGGGAGCAAAATCACCCCGAGTTGAGAAACAGTTAGAGCCAAAGGTATGTGTGAGGAAGTGATGGGAAACAAGATTGGAAAGCCAGGCAGGGGTCCAGGTCATGAAAGCTATGTGCACTGTGATAAGAAGTTTGGACTTTATCCTGAAGATCACAAGAAGCCCTTGAAGTATTTCAAGCTAGAAGATAATATGCTCAGATGTGTGTTAAGACTATCACTGTGGCAGCAGTGTAGAGTGTAAATGTGAAGGGGATGTGTAGAAAGACTGGAAGCAGGGTGATGAGTCAGGAGACTCTTGCGATCAGCCAGAAGGGAAGTGATGAGAGTCAGTGTTAAGGCAATGGCAGTAGGAATGGAGTAAAGAGGGAAGATTTGAGAGATATTAAGAAAAGTCAAATGTAAAATAGCTAGCGAGTGGGAAGCAGCCGCACAGCACAGGGAGATCAGCTCGGTGCTTTGTGACCGACCGACCACATAGAGGGGTGGGATAGGGAGGGTGAGAGGGAGACACGAGAGGGAGGGGTTATGTGGATGTATGTATATGTATAGCTGATTCACTTTGTTATATGCGCAATAATAATGCGGTTTGATAAGTGTTATGATGCATAACTGCAGAGTGCTATAAGAGCGGGAGAGGAAGAGCATCTAATGGAGTGAGTGTAAGGGGGAAAGGCAGAGAAAGCTTACTGGGAGGGGCAATATGGTGGAGAGGGGAAGAACCGCAGAGCCCATGAGAATGCACCTTGCAGGCCTCCAGCTAAGCAGCATTCTCAACCCCAGCACTACTGATACTTTAGACCAGATCATTCTTTGTTGTAGGGGCCGTGCTGTGCATTGTAGGATGTTAAGCAGCGTCCCTGGCCTCCACCCGCTAGATGTCAGGAGCTCCCTCCTCCAACCTGTGACAATCAAAAATGTCCCCAGATGTTGCCAAATGTCCCCTGGAGGGACAAAATTAGCCCAGGTGATACTGAACTGCAAGGAGCATAATTTGATCAAGGGCCTGAGGTGCCATGTCCTGAAATCCATCCCTGAACGTGCACAAGGCTGCACTTCCCGCGGGCTGCCTTTAGTGAAGGGACGAAGCGCATCAGGGACCCTAAGGCACTCCTGCTGCGGGGAGAGGTAGGAATCCACTGACACCAGACTTTGGCTCCAGGACTCGGCGAAGGCCTCTCTTAACCTTTCTTTGACTACCTGGCAATCTAGGATGTTCCTACCAGACCTTCTTCCCCCTCTCTTCTCACCAGGGCTCAGACTTACATCTCAGTCTGATGGCTCTCAGCCTTCTCCAGCAACCTCGCCAGTTTCTCTCATACTGGGTGTCTCCCCCAATGAAATCCTTGCATGTTTAACCCCATATTGGCTTCTGCTTCTCAGAGGACCCAGACTAACATAGGCAGCCAGACGCTGGAATCAGAAATATCTGGGTTCAACTCCTGGTTCCTCTTACTAGCTGTGTGGCCTTGAGCAAGTTACCATACTTCTCTGAACCCCGTTCACCTGTATGTAAAATGGAGGTAACAGTGTCTACCTCAGAAGGTTTCTATGAGAATGAAACGAACCACTGCATCTAAAACATTTAGCACAGTGCTAGATACCAAGTAAGAGCTCATTAAGTGCTGACTCTTAGTAAAGGATGGCTATGTGGAGAAATGGCATTCTGAGCAGATTGGACAGCATGATACACTGACTGGGTGGTGAGAAATGCCATAGAAAGGTGGGGAGGGATGTGAAATGGCATAAGCATTTCAGTACCTCGGAAACACAACGTGCAAGCAGGAAGCTATGAGAGATGATGTGAGAGGTAGGCAGGTCTAAAGCAGAACAATTCCAATCCTTTCAACCTTTTTAATTCAAGTTATATTCTTCAATCCTGTTATCAGCTCCTCTGAGCCTTCTTCAAGTTCACTACATCTGCCTTTATCTAAAAACCTAAACCTTCACACAAACTCCATCCAAATTCTCTCATTCAAAGTGTCTGACTAGTTGGGAGAGAGACTAAAGGGTTTGTTGCTTCACAGTTCCTCCCCTCAGGATTGCAATTTATGTGGCCCTGAATGGGGATTACTCGGAGGGAAAAAGATCTAATCGCTACTTGGCCCTTGCCCTGAAAACTCTTTCATTCGATCCAAAAACATTAACAGGGACCATTTTTCCCCTGAGGATAGTTAATCATTACCCCAACCTCCTCTTCTCTACCCTCCCCTCTCCCTACCACACACACATACACAAGAATAATCCAGACATATCCATGAGCATGCGAAATTTTAAATCTGCAATAATGTAACCAATGTGTGGGTGTTCTGCCAGCTAGACTTGAATTCAAGTCCCAACCCCAAGGATGAACAGTTACACAGTCTTCAGCAAGTCAGCCTCTGAGCCTCAATGTCCTTTTCTATATCATGGGGTTAATAAATGATACCCTGGATGAAAAGCATTTTGAAAACTACAAGGCACAGGACAGGTTACTATTATTCAACCTGTGTCAAGTTAGGGTCTAAAACTACCTCTCTGATGCCCTTCAGAATGTTCTGTGCTTTCCTTAACGTCCTTACCCAAGCAATAGATATGAAGAAATCCAATTGGTTTTCTAAGTAAGCAGAGAAACAGCTGCCCAAAGCTTCTCTGAGGGAGAAAAGTGTAAGCAAAAAATAGGACTGGTGATGCTAAACTCTGGACTGGGTTTCATTCATTCAGCTTTGCCAAACTGAAATTTCTCTCCCTATTCCCTATACCCACTCCTGAGACTTCGCTAGTCCATTCTTATTTCCTCTACCTTACTTGGTTTAGGAGTTCATCCCTTCATACCTAAAATCACTCTATATTTTTGTCTACCTGTTTACTGTCTGTCACCCTCTACTATGAATATAAGTTCCATTGAATTATTGATATTTCTCCAGGACCATGAATTCATTGATATTTCTCCAGGACCATGCACAGTGTTTGGCACATAGTAGGTGCTTAATTAGTCTCTGAATGAATGGATGGATGAATAAATAAATGAAACGCTGGACCTCTGCAATGGCATCGTGGCTGGGCTTCCATCCTCCAGTCTCTCCAATCCTGTATGCACCTCCATATTAGGCTTTACCTGGGTGGTAGTAAGAGCAAGAGGATGTAGACTTTGAAGAAGTGGTGAAGGAGCACGAGCTCCACCCTCAGGAGTGGAAGAGTAATAGTAAGAGAGCTTTAAAACTTCTAGAACCGTCAAAAAAGGGTATTTGGAATTATAAGCATGGGTAGACTTGCCCAAAGTGTCTTCTGTGGAACACTAATCTTATCAGTGCTTCTCAACAAAAGGTTCCACGATCAAGTAAGTTTGAGAAACACAGCCTCATTAATTCTACGCTCAGTGCACCCACAGATTCACAGGTTATATAAGCATATTAAAGGCTTTCAAATGTCAGACAGTAAAGAAACATGCTTAATCATTAAAACCCTTTTATCATATAATATCTGCGGAAAATATTTTAGAAAAAACTGGTCTAGGAAATAACCATGATAAGAAAGTTATCAGATTTCTAGAAGCCTTAAATCCCTTCCCAGATTTTTTTTTATCTGCTGTCTGTTTCCATTTAGTTATCACCAGCAAAATGGAGCTTTAAAAGGAAAGGAGGCTGAGTGTCCAATAGGAGCTACCAAAATTACAGTGCGATAAAGGGCTGGAGAGACGAGACAAGGCAGAGAGGAAGTCAAGTAGAAAAATCAACTAGTGGAATCTGTGGAGAAAGGCAAAAAGCAAGCTTCTTGTGAATCACTCTCCCAATGACTATAATCAGTCTTTCTCTCCCCACACTCTGCTGAAACTGCACTCACCAATGGACTGACGCCTCGTTGCACAACTCAGCGGGTACTTTTCTGTCATTAGCTCTCAGATGTAACTGACACAGTTGACCCGCCCTGGCTCTTGAAGCGTTCTGTTCGCTTGCCTTCTAGAAAACCAGGTTCTCCGGCTTTTTGTCCTACTTCTTTGGCTCCCCCAGCTCAGTCTCCTCACACCTGTCAATCCTTAAATAGTGGTGTACCTTGAGGCTGTGTCTTCTTCTAGGCCCTTTTCTCGTCTCACCTGACACATTATCCTGAGCACGCACCTGCTCCCATGGCTTCATATACCATCTATAGGCTGATAACTCCCCAAATCTGTATTTCTGGTGTGGTCTGTCCCCTTGGTTTTTGGGCCTTAATATCCAACTTCCTACTCAGCATTTAAACTTGAACTTATACTCGGCATGCCCAAATCTGAATTCATCCTCTTTCTATGATCTCAGAAAACAGCATCACCATCAACCCAGCTGCCCAAGTGAGAATCCCCGGAGTCAACCTCGACTCTCTCTCTCCCTCTCTACGTTCAGTCAATCAACAAGTTATGTCGATTAATTCTCATAAATATTTCTGAAATCTATCTACTTCTCTTCATCTTCATTGCTACTGCCATTCTTATTTCAGGGCCCCAAGTTCAGACCAACTCCTTAGAGAACCCACTGCCTCTGACCTTACCACTACTCCCTCCACCCTGCACCCAATCCATTTGGTCACATCGCAACAAGAATGCAGTTGGTCTTTTCCAACACAGGCAGGTCTGATCTTACCACCTCTGTTTAAAACACTTCAAAATGACCTCAACAAAAAATTTAAACTCCTTTTTTCGTCTGTGCTGGGTCTTTGTTGCTGCACGCGGGCTTTCTCTAGTTGCAGCGAGCAGGGGCTGCTCTTTGGTTGTGGTGCGCAGGTTTCTCATTGCGGTGGCTTCTCTTGTTGTGGAGCATGGACTCTGGGCGCATGGGCTTCAGTAGTTGCAGCATGCGGGCTCAGTAGTTGTGGCTCGCGGGCTCTGGAGTGCAGGCTCAGTAGCTGTGGTGCACGGGCTTAGTTTCTCCGTGGCATGTGGGATCTTCCCGGACCAGGGCTCGAACCTGTGTCCCCTGCATTGGAAGGCGGATTCTTAACCAGGGAGGTCCCCAAAATTTAAACTCTTTAACGTGATTTCCAAAGCCCTTCATGATCAGCTCTTGTTTTCACAGTAAAGTGTAATGGTAAGACTGGGGAGCAAGGCTGGCTGGGTTCAAATCCCAGCTTTACCATATTTAGTAGCTGTGTAACTTTGAGCAAGTTAACTTCCCTATGTCTTAGTTTTCTCATCTGTAAAATGAGGTAATTACAGTACCTACATTTTAGGGTTGTTTTTAATATTCTGTTAATATATGCATAGTATTCAAACAGTGCTCTATAAATGTTAGCTTTTCGTAGTAATACTATCTCTTCAACCTTATCTCTTGCCACTTATTCCCCTCTCTCTCTCTCTCCTCTAGCCATATCATATGTCTTTTAGTTTCTACAGCATATCACATTCTCTTTTCTCAAGTGCACACTTCAATGGCTTCTAGTATATTCACAGAACTGTGTATCCATCATCGTACTCAGCTTTAGAATATTTTCATCACCCCCCAAAGAAGTCCCACACCCCTTAACCATCACCCACCAACCCCCTCCCCATCTGCCCTAGACAACCACTAATTAATCTACTTTCTGCCTCCATGGATTTAGCTGTTCTGGACTTTTCGTATACGTGGAATCATGCAACATGTGGCCTTTTGTGTCTGGCTTCTTTCACTTAGCATAATGTCTTCAACGTTCCTCCATGTGGTAGCATATGTCAGTACTTCATTCCTTGTCATGGCCACACCACGCTCTCTTTCACTGACCTTTGTGCATGGTATCCCCTCTGGTAGTAACACATAGCTCCTCTCCACCCCTGACTCACATGGCTAACTCCCACTTAAACTTCAGTTCTCAATTTAGATGGAATGATAAGATTTCCTCCTGGAAGCCTTTGATGACAGCCCTCTCCATATCCCCTCCTGCTCCAGCCTGAATTAAGTAAGTTTCCTAGGTGCTCCCCCAATATCCTGTACATCCCCCCTTGCTTGTTTCTTTGTCCGTCTTTCTCTCAGATTACCAGCTGAACAATAACTAGGGCTGTGTGTTTATTGCTCGTACCCAGCACCAGCAGAGTGTGTGGCACACAGTAGGCACTGAATTACTCTGTTGAATTAACGAAACGGGAATATGAGAGGCTGGCCCAGAACAGAAGAGCGGAGGCTCTACTGGTAGCAGAACAATAGGAGGTTTTCAGCTGTGGTACCAGACTAAACTTTCTAAAACTCTGCTTTTTTCAAACCTAATGTCCTCAAGCAAGATGCTGGGCTTCGGTTTTTCCTCTACAAAATGAAGGGTTCACCTGAATAAATAATGTCATTAAAATAATGTCTTACACTGGAATGGTTAAGGAATGCAGCCTCCATCAACTAGAAGCTTCTGAATCCTCTTTTAATCAGCTCTATCTTGACACCTGATTGAATTATTAGCAGTAAGTGCCTCTGTATTTATCAGCAATTAATTTCCCTCCACTGGCCTGGCTTTGTAAGATGGAATGGAAAGTAGGAGGTACCATTCGCTCTCAGAGAAGCATTTCCCAGCTCCATCAACCAGGCCCGACCTATTCTGAGTGGGCTTGCTGTTAATGAACATCACTGTGGCTCCTTCTAGGTCTGGACTGCTTTCCATAAGAGCAACTAGAGCTAAAGATCTAGAGCTAAAGATCTAGCAACAAAAAAAATTTAGAATCACAACACACTCTCTATACACACCACTCTAAGGCTTCAGCATAACAACTCCCATTTATCAAACACTCTATTGACTGACCCTTTATAATATAATATAATGTTCATAACAATCCCATGGAAAAAGTATTATTATTATTATTATCTTCATTTTACAAATGAGGAAACCGAGCCACAGAGAGGTTGAGCAACCTCCCAGTCACACAGTCAGTAAATGGTAGAGCCAAGATTTAAAACCAGGCCTTTCCCATTATTTAGTAATTAGTAATAATTAGTAATTATTCATTTACATATCGTCCTCCCCCACTGTGCTATGAGCTCCCTCTCGGTTTGCGCCACCAGCATCTGGCATAGTGCTTGGCACATTGGTTCATTCATTCCTTCAAAAGAGATCCATTGAGTGTGTACTATATACTAAACACTGGTTATAGGATTGGACCATACAGCAGTGAACAAGGCAGTAAGATCCCTGGCCTAGTAGAGCTTACATTCAGGTGAAGGAGACAGACAAGTAAAAAAACAAGATTTTCTATGAAGAAAATAAAGCAAGAAAATGGAATTAAGAGTAGCTTGGGCATGGGGGTGCACAGTGCTTTCTGAGACTAAAGTGGTCGGGGAAGGCTTCTTTAAGTAGGTGATGATTCACCTGAGCTGGGACTTAAATGATGAGAAAGAATCAACCATGATGAGAGAAGCATGTTCCAGAGGAAGCATGTTCCAGGCAGAGGAACCAGAATGTATAGAGGCCACGAGCTGAGAAAGCGTTCGGCACGTTGAAGGAGAGAAAAGAGGGCTAGTGTGGGTGGGGCACAGGGACCAAAGGGGTGAGTGATAGATGTCAGACCTTACAGGACTGTCTAGGTATTGGGCACCTCCGATTGTACCTACACTTAGGATTGGGACTGCTGCCCCCTACTGATTCATAACAAGAGCCTGGCTGGAAGAAACAAGTTTATGAACGGGGATATTCAGAGGCAAGATTCCTGGGCCCTGGGAAGGAAAGCATGGGCCTTCCCTGCACCTGCTTCCTCTGTTCCCGGGGAATGCCTTTCTGTGTAGCCTACTCCCATTTTTTTACCCTCCTTCCACCTCCTCCTCCACACACACCCCTAAAACAATTTAAGCATGCAAGCCATACCCTTCAACTCCTCCTGATGCCATGAGACAGCCAATCTGTGCCTTGAGCCTCTAATGCTAAAACCCTGGAGTCAGATAAGAGGGAGTGGTGGTGACAGTGGCAGCAGCCACGTCGCAGCTTGAGCTCAAAGCTCCAGGGCTTCTTCTGCCTGACCCCTGGAGAGATTCAGACAGTTTTAGCTTGGCTAAAACAGCAGTCTGGAGGGCTGAGCTTCCTAACTACTATGGTGAGCAGGAAGGAAAGCAAGACTCAGAAAAAGCAAACACCGGGGACAAGAATTACCAGCACAGCCTCTGCACAAACAGCAGACAGGCTGGGTGGAGGGCGCCTAGCACAGATATGCGCAGGTTTCAGAGCAAAGAGGGATACATTTTCCTCTCTTGAAAGCCAGGTCCGACACTTCTTACTCCCTACTGCCCCACTGTGGAGAAACGCTTTTGGGAAAGCGTTAAGTGCAGGGATTATTGTGGGGAAAACATTCATTGCCATATTCTTTCTGGCTTTGGGCTTCTAGCAGTCCCCATTTTCCATTTCCTCCCACACCTATCTAGCTCAGAGAAAGGGGTTTTTGACAGATGTACAACGGCATCGTCTTCACCTCTCACTGTTAAAATTTAAGGCCAATAAACTACACTAAACATTGAGCTTAACATTTTAGAAAAAGAGCAAAATATTGCATGAGAAAATAGGAGGAAGGAAATAATAAAGATAAAAGCAAAAAAAAATATTAGAGGATGTAAAAACAGTGGAATTAATAAATAAATTCAAGAGCTAGTTGCTTGAAAGGACTAATAAAGTAGATGAACCTCTGGCAAACCTATGTAAGAAAAACATACACACAAAACTAGAAATAAGAAAGGGAATGTAACAACCAGTATAAATAATATTTTTTAATTGTAAGGAAATGCTACGCACAATTGTATGCTAATAAATTTTTACAATATAATGCCATGGATGTTTTTTCTACAAAAATATAAAATATTAAAATTCATATTACAACTAGTAGAAAATTTGAATAAATTCAGAAACTGTCACCACACAAAATTCTTAAATCTAATAATATTTTCAAATCTCCAAGGAAGAAAACATAGAAAAAGTTAGGATACACCTAACTTTTTATTCCATGAAACAAATCTGGTCCTGATCCCAAAACCTGACAAAGATAAAATAAAACACAAAAATCAGAGACCACTATAAACTCTGAATATAGGGGAAAAAAAGCCTTAAGATACTAGCAGTCATGATTTAGCAAAGCTTGAAAGGAGCAAAACATTACTATCACAAAGGACTGATTCTAGGAAAGCAATGGTTCAGACTAAAGCAGTCTATTAGTATAAGACTATAGGTAAAATCAGTGCTTGCCAACTTTTCAGAGCACAGATAGAAAATAAAAATATTTGTATGGGCCATTGGTGTATGCAGATGAGGCTGCTCCTAGCTAGAGGAGGGGAGAAGGGGTTTCTGGCTGTCTCAAGCCCACTGGCCACCCCGAGAGTCAAGGGGATGGATATATTGGTACATCCATAACCAAGAGTGCTAGTCACAGTATTTATCAAGCGGTAAGGGACACAAATCAACCAATGAGAATGTACGTGGATTCTGGGAAGTAGCATTAGATCAGGGTCCTTGTGGCCTCATACAGCAGGTGTTACCCCTTTAGTTGGTAGATTCTTGGGAGGTCTGGGCGGGGGGAGTCCCAGGAAATAGTTGGGTCAGTGAGGGAGCACTCAGGGCACTTAGGGCAACAGTGATTTGCTACGGAAGTATTTCAAGTTTTTAAAGGATCTAATTGTTTTAGTGTGGACCAGCTGAATATATAAGCTCTGCCTGCAACCCAGACCCAATCCGTCATGTGCATCACTTGGGAAGATCTGGGTTAACCTGCACTCTTAGTCTGTTTTAGGACTTGCCACCCTGTACTGTAATGGTTGGCATCTTGTCCTTCTGACTAGTCTGTGACACTATTCATCTTTGTCTCTCTTAGCACCCTTGTATAGTGCCTGACACAAAGCAGAAGCTTAATAAATGTTTGCCAGATGGATCAAGATTTATTTCTAAGAGATAATCAATAGAGCAAATAATAACATTTAATATGCATTCCTTAAAATTAGGAATGGAATGATAAATATGCTAAGGGTATATTTGAAAATGAGGATAACATGACAAAGAACATCTATTTTAAACATGAAGCAAAATAATATTTACTGAAGATCATTATCAGTATTTCTTTTTTAAAAAAACAAGAAAAATAAAAATATCTTCTAGCATTTTTAATATTGTTTTAGAACTTCTGATCAATTCAATAAGATATAAAAGAGAAATAAGGTATAAGCATTAAATAAATTATGATGGAAAATACAAAATATAAAGAACTGAAGAATAAACAAGACAATTTATATAACCTACATAAATAAAACTATAAAAACTATTGGAAGATATAACAAAAAGCCCCCACTTCAACCAACCATATATATATTTTTAGTATGAATGATACTATTGTGTTATTTTCTAAAATTGTTGTCAAGTTAATGTCTGCAGGGAAAGACCACACTCCTGTGGGCAAAGTATGAATGGAGTCTCCCTGGAAAACAGTGGTTATTCCAGATTATCAATCATCTGAGCAAAAAGACAAGAATGTGAAACTAAGAAGGCACCACCTATTTATTTAGGTGGGCAAGGAAATGAACTGCTTGTCTTTCTCTAAGTCTAGTGCTCTTAGATTCAGACGTTCTCTCCTTATGCTCCTGGGTGGTGGGTTGCTAAGATGATACCAACTCTGTGGAAATAGTTGTGGATCAAGGATAAGACGGGGTTTACAAGCCTTATGTTGTAAAATACAATGATCTGGTTTCATATTATTCTCTGTGTTTATTTATCTATTTTTATTCCCTAGGTTTTAGAACAATCTTGTTAAATGTTCCAGCCTTACCTCAACTATGCTAGACGGTACTTAGGAAATTTTAATGTATCTACATTTAGACCAAAGTGCTGAGCGGGGAGCAGAACCTCTTCTTTCATAGGAAGGCAGTCATGGGGTTGTGGGTAGTTATGTGGGTAACTGAGTACTTGAGCTAGGCACTGCTTTACATAATCTCATTTTATTTATTTATTTATTTTGGCCTCGGGATCTTAGTTCCCCAACTAGGAATTAAACCCGGGCCTTTGGCAGTGAAAGTGGGGAATCCTAACCACTGGACCACCAGGGAATTCCCACATAATCTCATTTAAACCTCTCAACAAACCAGTGAGGTAGGTACTTTTTGAACCTCAATTTACAGATGAGAAAACTGAAGCTCAGAAAAGTGTAGTGATGTAACTAAAATTATACAGCAAGGGAAATGGCAGAGGTAAAAGAAACACAGCTCTGTCCAACTTCAAATGCCATGTTTTCCACTGCTACCTACTTCAAAGGACGCCTAGGGAAAGACAATTTGTGAAGGACAAGAGTTAAGGGTTCTAGGCTTAATTGAATTAACAAAGGTAGACGTTTTCTTTTATGAGATAAAAAAGATGAATTAAATAAATATACACATGCTATGTTCATAGATGGAAACCCTAAATATTGTAAGGATATAAATTCTCCTGGAATCAGTTTATTTAAAAAAATTTTTATTAGGGCAAATTTCAAACATACACAAAAGTGGAAGGAGTAGTATAATAAATCCCCATGAATCCATCAATTTGCTTCAAGAATTATCAACACATGGCCAATCTCATCACATCTATATCATTCTCTTGTACTCTCTCCATTTTTTTTAATACAGTAGGTCCTTGTTGGTTATCTTATTTTATTTTTTTATCAATTGCATTTTTAATTTATTTATTTATTTATTTATGGCTGCGTAGGGTCTTTGTTGCTGTGCGCGGGCTTTCTCTAGTTGCAGCAAGCTGGGGCTACTCTTCGTTGCGGTGCACGGGCTTCTCATTGTGCTGGCTTCTCTCGTTGCAGAGCACAGACTCTAGGTGCGTGGGCTTCAGTAGTTGTGGCACGCGGGCTCAGGAGTTGTGGCTCTTGGGCTCTAGAGCGCAGGCTCAGTAGTTGTGGTACACGGGCTTAGTTGTTCTGCGACATGTGGGATCTTCCCGGACCAGGGCTCAAACCCGTGTCCGCTGCATTGGCAGGCGGATTCTTAACCACTGCACCACCAGGGAAATCCCCAGTTGTTTATTTTAGATATAGCGTTTTGTACAATCCCAATCTCCCTAACTGTCCCTCCCCCTCAGGTAACCATAAATTCATTCTCCAAGTCTGTGAGTCCGTTTCTGTTTTGTAAATAAGTTAATTTGTATCACTTTTTAAAGATTCTGCATATAAGTGATATCATATGATATTTCTCTTTCTCTGTCTGACTTAACTTCATTCAGTATGACAATCTCTAGGTCCATCCATGTTGCTGCAAATGACATTATTTCATTCTTTTTAATGGCTGAGTAATATTCCATTGCATATATGCACCACATCTTCTCTATCCATTCCTCTGTTGATGGACATTCAGGTTGCTTCCATGTCTTGGCTATTGTAAACAGTGCTGCAATGAACATTGGGGTGCATGTATCTTTTCAAACTACGGTTTTCTCCAGATATATGCCCAGTAGTGGGATTGCAGCATCATACGGTAGCTCTATTTTTAGTTTTTTAAGGAACCTCCATACTGTTCTCCACAGTGGCTGCAGTGATTTACATTCCCACCAACAGTGCAAGAGGGCTCCCTTTTCTCCATACCCTCTCCAGCATTTATTGTTTGTGGATTTTTTGATGATAGCCATTCTGACTGGTGTGAGGTGATATCTCATTGTAGTTTTGATTTGCATTTCTCTAATAATTAGCGATGTTGAACGCCTTTTCACGTGCCTCTTGGCCATCTGTATGTCTTCTATGGAGAAATGTCCTCTTAGGTCTTCTGTCCATTTTTTGATTGGGTTGTTTGTTTTGATGATATCAAGCCACATGAGCTGTTTGTAAATTTTGGAGACTAATTCCCTGTCGGTCACGTCATATGCAAATATTTTCTCCCATTCTGTGGGTTGTCTTTCCGTTTTGTTTATGGTTTCCTTTGCTGTATGGAAATAAAAATAAACAAACAGGACCTAATTAAGCTCAAAGCTTTTGCACAGCAAAGGAAACCATAAACAAAATGAAAAGTTTGTTATTTGTTAAGCACCACATTCTAGAGTAAAATTAACTCCAGAGGTGCACAGAATCTAGGTTGCTTATGAAAGGAGAATCTTTGGATATTTTTATTAATATATTTTACTTGATGCCCTTAAGAAAGATACCTCAAAGTCCACTAAGGGTGTCTTCTTCAGCCCTGTCCAATGTATAGAGTTCTATAGCTATGTTTCTCCCCTGGTAACTTCATGCCAGAGATCCTCAGAACACAGGAAGACCCTTGTACTTGGCTGTTAAGACCCTCATCCACATTCAGCTCCCTCATCTCTAAGACCCTTGTCTGTTTTGATTCTGCTTTCTCCATCTTTTCTCAAGACTTTTCTCCTCAAGACTGATTTCCCCCTTTTATAATCACTTCTAACATTCCCATTTTTTTTCTGCTTTATAAGCCTGTTGCTTTTATACTGATGGATAGAAGCACATTAAATCATCCAAGACAGCCATTTCCCCTGCACACTCTGAGCTGCTTCGAGGATGGAAGGGGTATACAAATAAAACGCTTAGAGCATTAAAAGCACGGGCCAGCCCAGTGATCATGGATTTAACCCTGGAATTAGCTTAGGAATACAGAGATCCAACTGTTCTCCACTGTGCAGTCTGAAGACAAAAAAAATGCAAAAGTAGCCTTCATTCAAAGAGGACCCCCAAGAGGCCCAAAGCATCCTGTATCACAAAATAAATCCTCATACACTAAACACAGAATAATGACTAAAGAAAAACTTGGGCTTGGGATGACGTCAAAATCCTGCTCTGATTCCACATGGTCTGAGAAAGACCATGTAGTGTAGTGGTTGAGAGCATAGACTCAAGACCAGACTGCTGAGACTAGAATCCCAGCTCTGCCCCTTGCTACCTGGGTAACCTTGGATAAGTTCCTTTACCTGTCTGTTCCTTAGTTTCCTTATTTGTAAAATGGGGTAATAATAATAATTACCTCAGAGAATTGCTATGAGGAATAAATGAGATATGTATAAGGTAGCTGTTAATAAACTCTGCCTCCTCTGCAAGAACCCCAAGATTACTTCTTTCATGTTCTTCTGCACTGATCCAATCGCTTATCCTTTTGTAATAGGAAGTTTTACTGTTGATTCCTGCCCCTCTTCTTCTTTGACTTCTCTTATTGCCTCTTCAAACATCCCTCCCTGCCGAATGCCCTTTTGCAAGCTGCTGTTAAAGCCCCAGAGTGTCAAGGGTCAGTACTCTTCTCAATCCCAAGACTCAGGATTGCTTTCTCTTCCAGGGGTTCTAGCCCAATTAATGAAAAATAGCCAAATACAGGGCACAGGGCTTGTCCTGTGGAGAGTCACAGATGTAAAATAACAGCTGTTCTACCACAACCGCTGTTTCTGAGAAATCCAAACTGCTCAGATTAGACCCATGCCAAAAGAAAGTTTTTCACCACTGAGCATGCCCTAATTAATTTCTAGGCTGAGTCTAACTTCATCAGTGACCTGCAGATTTCTACAAACCTTCATTTGCCTTACTTTGGACTTCCTTGCCATCTTCCCTCAACATTCCCGTGTCCCCATGCCAGCTACCACTACATACTGATGCCATCTAATATTTGCCTTTGCATTTTGTCCTTTGTTTTCAACTCCCTCCAAGTCCCTAAGCAGATTAAAATAGCCAATCAAGAATATCAGACAAGGACTTCCCTGGTGGCACAGTGGTTGGGAGTCCGCCTGCCAATGCAGGGGACACGGGTTTGAGGCCTGGTCAGGGAACTAAAATCCCACATGCCGTGGGGCAACTAAGCCCGCGTGCCACAAATTCTGAACCTGCGCTCTAGAGCCTGCGAACCACAACTACTGAGCCCACGTGCCACAACTACTGAAGCCCACGTGCCTAGAGCCCGTGCTCCACAAGAGAAGCCACTGCAATGAGAAGCCAAGCCCGTGCACCACACTGGAAGAGTAGCCCCCGCTCTCTGCAACTAGAGAAAGCCCACGTGCAGCAATGAACACCCAACGCAGCCAAAAATAAATAAATAAAATAAATTTATTAGGAAAAAAAAAGAATATCAGACTAAAGAACCAAATCAAATATTAAAAAACAGTTAGGGGAAATATACCAAGAAGTTCAAGCTAAACAATTCCGTAAGCCCAATGCAACATTCACAATAGTGTCTGGGTCACTGAGCATGAGATCACAAAACTCATCTAAAGCCAAACAAGAAACCCATTCCTCTCAGAATAAAGATTCATGGGTACAGCTGCAATCCAGGTGCAGGGGTAGCATATTTTGATGATGGTTCTATGTTCATATTACATTCTGGATATCACCCAATATCATTGCAAGTCATTCCCAGCCATCCTTGGCAAAACCTCAGAATCAGTTCCAAATAAAACAAGCAGAAAGCACACTAAATTATGGACATTGCAGCATTTCTCAGTAAAATCTACTGTAGCCTGGGAGCAAGTATTTCAATTGTTACCACTGATCATTAAACACTCTATGATTAGACTGTGAGCTCCATGAGGGCAGGGATTTGGGTCTGTTTATCCACTATTGTGTTCCCAGAATGTAGCACACATAAGAGGCATTCAACAAATATTTTTTAATGGATAAATAACTATATTCTCAATTTTACATTATGGTGTGCCACACCCTCCCCTGCCATTAATCTCCCTAGAAGTTAGGATAAAGTACTTATTACTTATTCAAAACTTTTAAATCCCAAAATTTAAACCAAGTTAATTGATACTGACTTATCCCCACAAAGAGTAAAATCACCATTTGAACAAATCCCCAGACCAAGGAAGAGTTCAGTTAGTTGTATACTAACACAGCTAAAATCATATTTCCCATTGTAATAGATCCTTCCTCAATGATAATGTATCAAATTTGATAAATTCCTAATCTAAATCCCAAAATGTTTGCTATGACACTCAACAAAATGATTCTAACCTTCATTTGGAAAAAATAAACAAGTCAATAATATCAGAAGAATATTTTGCAAAGGAAGAAAAAGGAGAAGGTACCAATTTTGCCAAATATTGGAACATATTATAAAACAATAATAATCAAAACAATATGGTACTGGGGCTTCCCTTGTGGTGCAGTGGATAAGAATCTGCCTGCCAATGCAGGGGACACAGGTTTGATCCCTGGTCCAGGAAGATTCCACATGCTGCAGAGCAACTAAGCCTGTGCATCGCAACTACTGAGCCTGCGCTCTAGAGCCCGTGAGCCACAACTACTGAAGCCCGCGTGCCTAGAGCCCGTGCTCTGCAACAAGAGGAGCCACCACAACAAGCCCGAGCACCACAACAAAGAGCAGCCCCCGCTCGCCGCAGCTAGAGAAAGCCCACATGCAACAGCGAAGACCCAACACAGCCAAAAATAAATAAATAAACAAATAAATAAATAATTTAAAAACAACAACAACAATATGGTACCGATGTAAAACAGAAAAATAAAGAGTAGTAGAAAAGGAAAGCCATCCAGAAATAAATCATTTATATATAAGAATTTACTATGCAAATGAGGTAAGCACCATCAAACATGGGGAAAGAAATATTTAGGTAATATTGCTAGGATAACTATAACCACTTTGGGGGAAAAATTGGTTGACTTACATACTTTACATTATGCAACATAAATTCTGGATGGATAAAATATTAAATATTGAAAATTGAGTTAATTAAAAACAAACTGGAACTAGAAAAGAACACATATATCTTCGGAAAGATATTTTTCAGGAAAAGAAATTTAAAAGGAAATGATAAACTTTTATGATTGTACTGTTTAAACAAGTAAACTTCTGAACAGTAAAATAAAAAATTCTTATGATAACCTGTAAAGATCTATATAATCTGGATTCCTAGTTTCTCTCTGACCTCATCTACTCATTCTGCTCCAACCATGCTGGCTTCCTTGAACATGCATGATCCTTCTCCTGGCCCTTTGCACTTACTATTTTCCTCTGCCTGGAATGCTCTCCACTCATATACACACCTTCAAATGTCCCTTAACACCCTATATGCAATAGCAACACCTCCACCCAGCACTCCTTATCCTCATTACTGACCATTATTTTTCTTGAACTATATAGCATTTATCATCTCTAACATACCATAAATTTACTTGTTTATTTATTTCTTAATTGTTGACCCTACTAGAATTTAAGGACTGTGAAGGCAAGAAACTTGTTTTCTTCATTGCTATACACCTGGGGCCTGAAACCAAACCTGGCATATAGTAGAGCTCAATAAATATTTGCTGAATGAATGAACAAAAAGACTAAAATAAGAGGAAAACTCTACCAGAGAGAAAATTCCACCAGACATGATGGGCAAAGGCTTAATGGCTCTTCTATATAAAGAATTTGTCTGAATTTGTGAAAATGACATTAAGACTAGGCTTATAGTAAGCAGTCAAGAAAAATGTGTTGAATGAATGAATGAACAAATGAATGAGTATATAAATGAATAACGGACATGAACAACCAATTCACATGAGAAAATAAAAATAGGAAGCAAACATGGAAAAAATATTCAAATAAAAAGGCATTAGGACAATTAAATTAGCAATTAAAAATGCTTAATCAAGTTTCAGTTCAAATAGCAGCAATATAAATTGATAGACCTCTCTTTAAAAAATATGTCAGTATGCTTCCGCTTGTAACAGGATGTCCAATTCAAATTCACTTAAAGGAAATTTACTGAATCATATAACCAAGAGTTCAGGGCTAAGAAGGTGTTAAGACACAGTTTAATTATGGTTCTAGCTGTTTCTTTGTAATTCCTTCACATCTGCCTGCCTCGTTGTGTTGGCTTCATCCTCAGGCTGCTGTTCCTCATTGCTACAAAATGTCTGCCAAAACAATGAGACTATGTGCTTCCCCTTGAATATCTTGGGAAAGAGAGTCTGCTGCGTTTTATAAGCATGGAAAGAAGTCCTGAGCTTCATACTGACTGGGCCACCACTGAACCAATTTCTGTGACCAGGGGAATACTATATGCTGAATAGTTTAGGCCTGGGTTATTTCAACCAAATACTATGGCAAAAAGAATGGATTACCCAAATTGGTTAAGAGTAATGAGGGTTCACAGTCGCAGGTGGTTGCAGAATCAATTCCACACATATCATGGTGATTGCTAAGAAGAGAACCACAAGGTCCACTGCAGAAAGCAATTTGGAGATACCTATCAAGAAACTTTGGACTTCCCTGGTGGCACAGTACTTAAGAATCCGCCTGCCAATTCAGGGTACATGGGTTCAAACCCTGGTCCGGGAAGAACCCACACGCCGCGGAGCAACTAAGCCCATGTGCCACACGTACTGAGCCTGCGCTCTAGAGCCCACAAAACACAACTACTGATGTCTGCGCTCTCTAGAGCCCACGAGCTGCAACTACTGAAGCCCACGCGCCTAGAGCCCGTGCTCCGCAACAAGAGAAGCCACCGCAATGAGAAGCCCACGCACTGCAACGAAGAGTAGCCCCCACTCGCCACAACCAGAGAAAAGCCCACGCACAGCAATGAAGACCCAACGCAGCCAAAACAAAAACAAAAACAAAACAAAATAAACAAACAAAAACAAGAAACTTTAACCTAGTAATCACATTCCTGGGAATTTATCCCGAGCAACAAATTCAAATGAAGAAAAGCTATATGCATCAATATTTACTTTATCTCTGTATTATATGAATAATTGTATTAACCTATAGTAGCAAACACTGTAATAACTTAAATGCACAACTACTGAGAAAAATTTAAAGAAAGTATGCTATATAAATCAATATTCAGGGATTTCCCTGGCAGTCCAGTGGTTAAGGCTTAACCTTCCAATGCAGGGGGTGCGGGTGCCATCCCTGGTTGGGGAGCTAAGATCCCCCATGCCTCGCCGCCAAAAGACAAAACCATAAAGCAGAAGCAATATTGTAACAAATTCAATAAAGACTTTAAAAATGGTCCACATCAAAAAAATCTTTAAAAAAATAACTATTCAATGGAATAGTATGTAACTATTAGAGGTAATAATTATAAAGATTAGGTAATGACACTAAGATATATATAAACATTCTTATATAATATACATATATAATATAAATAACTGAATACAAAATTCTGTGTATACTAATAGTGGAATGGGACGTGAAAAGTTGAAAAGAGTCATATTTAGGTAGCAGAATTAGGGTGATTTTTTTCCCTTCTAAAATTACCTTTAATTTTGTCAGGAAGTTTTTAAAACAGGAAATTTTAAAATCAAAAAGAGACAATTCAATAACAACTGAGATATTCCTGAGAAGCATGTGTCCTCGAACAATAAAATCAGATTCTAGGTTAAGCCAATGGCTCCATCAAACCCTCGGCAAACTTGTCTTCAACTTGTCGGCCTGTCATCATCACCAAAGACTCACTTTCCTTTCTGGTTTCCTTTTCCATTTTTGCACCCGCTCCTCCACTGATCTCTATGTTTCCTGGAATCTTCAGTCATTGTCAAAAAGATCTTAGAAACTCATTTTCACTGAGGTTCCCTGGTGGGAGGGCTTACAGACTGGGGGTGTAAATGCTCAGTGCAAAGAAATCAAGAGATGAGAGCTGATGCTTCTGTTCAGTTCAGTTTTGGAGATGGACGAGAAGAGGTCTTCCAGTACCTGTCGTGTGTCTATTATCCAAATATTTATTTATTATCCAAATGTTGATTTAATTACTAAATTCAAGACACTGTGAGAGATATAAGTATGAATAAAAATTACAGAGTAAAAAAAGGGATAGGCCTGTACACAAATAACTATAATAAAATGATGAAAATAAGAAGTACATAAATGGGATTAAATGATATGCAAATTCAAGGCAGAAGATTATTTCTAGCTGAGGATATTAGGAGAGTCTTCATAGAGGAGGTGATGGAGTTTCTGGGGCCTGAAAGATAGGAGAGGTTGTAGTATGCATAGAAAGGGGAAGAAGATTCCAGGCCAGGGTAACTGAATAGGAAAACGCGCTAAGATGTACATAATAATAGCAAGTAGTAAATTTCAGCGAATCTAAGCCACCAGTGACTATAAGACACATTATTTTATGCAATACTAAGAAAAGATAAACACTGCCAATCAAACAAAAATTTGATGATTTCTTTTCATTTGGAATTTTTATTCTATATTTACTGAAAGAGCTCTTTTAAATTTTAGACATAGACTAGGCAAATAAAATAGTTATAATATTCCTAAATCTTCTTCGCAGTGAGTGAGGAAGGGGCCAGATGATGCAGGGATTTGTAGATCATATTAAGAATTTTGGGGACTTCCCTGGTGGTCCAGTGGTAAAGACTCCGCCTTCCAATGCAGCGGATGCGGGTTTGATCTCTGGTCGGGGAACTAATATCCCACATGCCGCCGGGCAACTAAGCCCACACACCACAACTAGACAGAAGCCCGTGCACCACAACGAAGACCCCGCGTGTCACAAGTAAGACCTGACGCAGCCAAAAAATAAAGTAAATAAATAAAATAAATTAATTAATTTAAAAGAAGAATTTTGGCCTTTACAATGCAATTAATACTCAAAAATATTTTCAACAATAAAATACTGGTGGACAGTTCTGACCATGTTCTACTGGGATGATCATTTGATTTCACACCTAAACTCTTCCCTCACAATCTCCATGGATTACCCCAAGAGAGTAATTCTTAAAGAGTAAGTTGTCCTTATTCTTCTGTAAATAATGGGCCAGAAGAGAGCAAAGGCAAGAAGAAATGGGGCCATATATACTATCAAACCATATTAATGAAGGATACTTAAAATAAACCACAAATAAACTACATTCTGTTTATGCCACAATGACTTAGGAAGAAAATGTGCACAGGTTCTGGTCTTGGTGATGATTAATAATGATCATTCATAAGAGATTTTGCAGTTGAATTGCAAAATAAAATCCCCAGCAATACAGGAAGATCAAGAAAAGCATTTTATCATCTAAATGGATATTCAAGAGGCCTAATATTGCTATAGGAAGGCAAGGAAATAGTTATTTGGATTTTACAAAATGCACATATATGATTGATACCTCAAAAATGCTTTCAAAGTTTATTATATGGTCCCTCCTCCAAAATATATGCAATATATAGTTATCACATATTGCTCAAATTAATGTACCTAACAGTTTTATTTTATGAAACCAGTCTTTCGTTTGATCTTAATTTCTACATGAACGAAAGAGCAGTCCCATAAAATTGAAAATGTAATTTAGCAATTTAACAAGGACACAACAACCCTTTGAAAATGAACGGCTTTTAACTGAGTAGTATAACTTACCTACTTGGCATATTAAACAAATAATACACTAAATACCAGTTTTCCCTACTACTGAGTTTCACTTAAAAACTGGGAATTATAAATTTTGGAGATTAATGCAACTCAATATCAAAAAAACAAACAACCCAATCCAAAAATGGGCAGAAGACCTAAATAGACATTCCTCCAAAGAAGATATACAGATTGACAACAAACACATGAAAAGAATGCTCAACATCATTAATCATTAGAAAAATGCAAATCAAAACTACAATGAGATATCATCTCACACCAGTCAGAATGGCCATCATCAAAAAATCTACAAACAATAAATGCTGGAGAGGGTGTGGAGAAAAGGGAATCCTCTTGCACTGTTGGTGGGAATGTAAATTGGTACAGCCGCTATGGAGAACAGTATGGAGGTTCCTTAAAAAACTAAAAATAGAACTACCATATGACCCAGCAATCCCACTACTGGGCATATACCCTGAGAAAACCATAATTCAAAAAGAGTCATGTACCAAAATATTCATTGCAGCTCTATTTACAATAGCCAGGACATGGAAGCAACCTAAGTGTCCATCATCGGATGAATGGATAAAGAAGATGTGTCACATATATACAATGGAATATTACTCAGCCATAAAAAGAAACGAAACTGAGTTATTTGTAGTGAGGTGGATGGACCTAGAGTCTGTCATACAGAGTGAAGTAACTCAGAAAGAGAAAAACAAATACCGTATGCTAACACACATATATGGCATCTAAAAAAAAAAAAGGTCATGAAGAACCTAGGGGCAGGACAGGAATAAAGACACAGACCTACTAGAGAATGGACTTGAGGTTATGGGGACGGGGAAGGGTAAGCTGGGACAAAGTGAGAGAGTGGCACGGACATATATACACTACCAAACGTAAAATAGATAGCTAGTGGGAAGCAGCCGCATAGCACAGGGAGATCAGCTCGGTGCTTTGTGACCACCTAGAGGGGTCCGATAGGGAGGGTGGGAGGGAGGGAGATGCAAGAGGGAAGAAATATGGGGACATTTGTATATGTATAACTGATTCACTTTGTTATAGAGCAGAAACTAACACACCATTGTAAAGCAATTATACTCCAATAAAGATGTTTAAAAAAAACCTGGGAATTATCTTTGTACCCATACTTTTAATTTAAAGTTCCAAGAAGAATTTTTTTAAAGTACACTAACCAGGTATGTCTTCTTGGAGTGTGCAAATATTAACCATTATAATGACAAATTACCACTGAAATATTATTGAACAGAAATGTATCACAGCATTTTAGAAAGAGCTATGGAAAGTAATAGATTAAAAGTAAAGACAGAAATCATGCTAAAATGGGCTCACCTTCAATTTTTAAGATTATGATTACATCTATGATTAATCTATATAGAGAATATTCAACATAATACAATATTAAATATGCTGCCACCATCTCACTTACAGACTGATTACAAGGCAAATTAAAGTGTCATGAAGTCATCCTGCTAAACTTCAGGCTAGTGCTCTCAGACTGTAATGTGCATGCCAAACACCTGCGGATCTTGTTAAACTGCAGATTCTGATTCAGTAAGTTTCCATGGGACCTGTGATTCTGCATTTCTAACAAGTTCCCAGGTGGTGCTCATGCTGCTGGACCACAGTTTGAGTAGCAAGGCTTTGGGCTTCAAGAAACTTTATATTCTGCAAGAAACTTTATAACAAATATGTTTTTAGACCCCACTTCTTTCATTCATACTTCCAACATATTCAACAAAAATGTTAAATATTTCCTGTGGATAGAAATATTCTCTATTCAGGGGGTGCCCCTGGTGGCGCAGTGGTTAAGAATCCGCCTGCCAATGCAGGGACACGGTTTCGAGCCCTGGTCTGGGAAGATCCCACATGCCGAGGAGCAACTAAGCCCGTGCGCCACAACTACTGAGCCTGCACTCTAGAGCCCGCAAGCCACAGCTACTGAAGCCCGTGCGCCTAGAGCCCGTGCTCCACAACAAGAGAAGCCACCGCAATGAGAAGCCTGTGCACCGTAACAAACAGTAGCCCCCGCTTGCCACACCTAGAGAAAGCCCACGCGCAGCAACAAAGACCCAATGTAGCCAAAATAAATAAATAAATAAATTAATTAAATTTATTTTTAAAAAAAGAAAAGAAATATTCTCTATTCAGAACAGACTTGTGATTGCCAAGGGGCTGGGGGGTAGGGGAGGGAAGGATTGGGAGGCTGGGATTAGCAGATGTAAGCTTTTATATATAGAATAAATAAACAAGAAGGTCCTACTGTATAGCACAGGGAACTATATTCAATATACTGTGATAAACCATAATGGAAAAGAATATGAAAAAGAATGTATATATGTGTATACTTTAATCACTTTGCTGTACAGCAAAAACTAACACAACATTGTAAATCAACTATACTTCAATAAAATTCTATTCACATTACTACCTAGTAGATGCTGGCATAAGGGACATTAAACCCAAATCAAACACAAAGAAAATAATTAATAAATACTTATTGACGGACTGACTTTTTTAAAGAACAGCTTTAGAGAGATATAATTCACATACCATAAAAGTCACCCGTTTATAGTGCATAATCCAGTGGTTTTTAGTATATTCACAGCGTTGTGCAACCATCACCACTCTCTAATTTTAGAATACATTCATCACTCTAAAAAGAAACCTGCGCCCATCACCAAACACTCTTCATTTCGCCTTAATCCCTCCAGCTCTAGGCAACTACCAATTTCTTTTCTGCCTCTATGGATTAGCCTATTCTAGATATGTGGTCTTTTGTGACTGGCTTCTTTCACTTAGCGTAATGCTTTCAAGTTTCATTGATGTTGTAGCGTGTATCAGTACTTCATTCCCTCTCAATGCTCATCATATTCCATTGTATGGATATACCACATCTTGTTCATCCATTCATCAGTTGATAGACATTTGAGTTGTTTCCATGTTTTGGCTACTATGAATAATCCTACTGTGAACATTTGTGTATAAGTTTTTTGGTGGGTGTATGTTTTCAATTCTCTGGGGTATATACGTAGAAGGGGGTCATATGTTAACTCTTATGTTTCACTTTTTGAGGAACCGCTAAACCATCTTCCAGAGTGCCTGCACTGTTTTACACTCCAACCAGCAATACATAAGGGTTCCAATTTCTCCACATCCTGGCCAACACTTGTTATTGTCTGTCTCTTTAAAAAAATTATTATTATAACCGCCGTGGTGGGTCTGAAGTGGTATCTCACTGTGGTTTTGATTTACATTTCCCTGATAGCTAATGATGTTGAGCATTTTTTCACGTGCTTATTGGCCATTTGTATATCTGATTGGTTTTTTTACCTTTTTTTTTTTTTTTGCGGTACGCGGGCCTCTCACTGTTGTGGCCTCTCCCGTTGTGGAGCACAGGCTCCGGACGCGCAGGCTCAGCGGCCATGGCTCACGGGCCCAGCCGCTCCGCGGCATGTGGGATCTTCCCAGACCGGGGCACGAACTCATGTGCCCTGCATCGGCAGGCGGACTCTCAACCACTGTGCCACCAGGGAAGCCCCTAAAGAATTTTTTTTTATTGAGGTAACATTGGTTTATAACATATGTTTCATGTGTACAACATTATATTTCTATTTCTATATACCCTACAGTGTGCGTACCACCAAAAGTTTAGTTTCAATCCATTACCATACAGTGGATTCCCTTTACCCATTTTGCCCTCCCTCCATCCCTTCCCCATTGGTAACTATTACTCTGTTCTCTGTATCTGATTTCTTTGTTATAATTTATTAAGCATTTACCATGTGTCAGGCCATTTTCATTCATTGTCTCATTTCAACTTTTCACCAGCCATATGAAAAAGTACTATTTTTTAAACAGCTCTTTAAAGGTATAATTGACATACAATAAACTGCACATATTTGTAAATTTGATGAGCTTAGACATATGTATACACCTTGTGAAACCATCACCACAATCAAGATAACATAGCCATCATCTCTAAACATTTTCTCATTCCCCTTGATAATCCCTCCTTCCTGACCCTTCCCATCCCCCTGCCAAGGAACCACTGTTCTGCTTTCTGTCATTATAGATTAGTAAGCATTTTCTAGTTTTATATAAATAGAATTATATGCTATAAGCTGTTTTATCTGGCTTCTTTCACTCAGCATAATTATTTTGGGATTCATCCAGGTGCTTGTATGTATCAATAGTCCATTCTCTTTTTTTAACAGCTTCATTGATATATAATTTATATACCATTCAATCTATATACTTTTTAAAGTATACAATACAATGGTTTTGGCATATTACATTATTCATTTTTATTTATTTATTTTTTTGCGGTACGCAGGCCTCTCACTGTTGTGGCCTCTCCCGTTGCGGAGCACAGGCTCCAGACGCGCAGGCTCAGCGGCCATGGCTCACGGGCCCAGCCGCTCCGCGGCATGTGGGATCTTCCCAGACCCGGGCACGAACCCGTGTCTCCTGCACCGGCAGGCAGACTCTCAACCACTGCGCCACCAGGGAAGCCCCATTATTAATTTTTAAATTGTGGTAAAATACAGGTAACATAAAATTCGCCATTTTAGTTCATTCCTTTTTATATTGCTGAATCGTATTCCATTGTGTGGATTTACCACAATTTGTTTACCTATTCAGACAAGTAATATTATATTCATGCCCATTTTACAAATGTGAAAAAGTAAAGCATGGAGGTAAATCACAGGCAAGTATGTAATAGCGCTGGTGCTCAAACCCAGGTCTGTCCAATGCCAGAGTCAATGCTTCTAACCACCATGCTGCAGTGTCTTTCCAAACTGAAAAGACTTAGCTGTACTTTTAACCAAATATGTGCTGCCCCCATGGCCAGTTCTTGTTATAGCCTAGCCCTGGAGGCTGATCAAGGTCCTTCTCCCCTAATAAGCTGAAAGATCCTTTCACACACACACACAAAGGTAAAGTAGAAGCCATTGTCAGTATAAGCCACAGACATTGAGGTGACCATACTGTAAATAGCAGGCAGGGTTCCAGAATTGAGGATAAGACATGGGTTCAAAGAGCTGGATGTTAAGCAGGACCAGACAGGTTAGTGTCGGAACAATGAGCTTTGCCCAATCATCAGTAAAGTAAACCATCTGCCCTCCCCAGGCTTGTGCCAAAGTGTTAATTGAACGTGAACTAGGAAAAGAAACAAGTCTTTGTGTGATAATAGCTCAGTTGGAACAAGTACCCAAAAGAGTCACTTCAACTCTCGAAGAGTTGATTCGTTTACCCTTAGTAGTACCTCAGATTGGGAGCATACAAAGATATATTCCCCTACTCTTCCTAGAAAGAAATTTGAGGGCTAATGCACTAAACTACCCTCACAGGATTATAGGACATAAGGGCTACCATGGAAGAAAGCAGTGGTGGCCTCATCTCTATTTTCACTAATTCATAAAAAGAGGAAGTGAGATGTAGTAGAAATAGGCGTTTCTTGACAATATTATAAAGCTCTATAATATAAGCTATCAGAGGAGGCTGTGGAATCTTCTGCCCTGGAACTCATTAAGAGCAAGAAAGATACCCACTTGGAATAAATCCAGGAGTAGAGTCAGAGGAATACCAGACATAGAGATGAACTAAACATGGTCTGCAGCAAGGGCTGGCTGCAGCCAAGCAACTGGATCCCAGCCAGCTGCATAGGCTAGCCATTCCAATTGTCTGTGGGGATCACTTAACTCCAGTGTAGCCAGAGAGTACCGAGAGGTGGCTCCTAGAGAACTGGACTCTCCAATTCTCTGTAATTTCATCTCCTTCTTCTTTTTGTGAAAACATGGCCACAACAAGGCCACTAACATGACATTTGGAAACCAGAATATGATTGATTTTAAGCCTCTAGGATCTTTGGTTAAAATACATATATTAGACAAAGAAACAGCAATTGATGCTTAAAAACACAAACCTGAGGGACTTCCCTGGCGGTCCAGTGGTTAGGACCCCGCGCTTCCACAGCAGGGAACTAAGATCTGCAAGCTGCGCAGCTGGCCAAAAAAAGAAAGAAAAAACAAACCTGAAACACATGGACCCCAGTCACTACAGGTTTTATCCATAAAAAATAGTAAGGGGCTGATGGAACACACACAGCTCGCGACAAATTTAACCTTAATTCCTGACCCTGGCTCTAAGGTCATTTACAAGGGCCTGATTCCAGTCTCCAAGGCCTCCTCTACCCATAGCTGAGACATCAATTTGATCCCAGCTACAGGCTTAGTACTAACCCCAGACACAGCTCCGTCACCCCAACACTCTAAGACTCAACATCAACTTGCTGCAAGTCCTGTCCTTGTTTGTTAAAATGTAACTCCTTTCCCTTCTTCCTTTTCTCCCTCCCCTCCTTCCTTCTTCCCCATCACCCAGCAGTTCCACTTTCTAGGTTTTTACCCAAGAGAAATGAAAACATGTCTACAATAAGACTTGAATATCAATATTCATAGCAGCTTTACTTTTAATAGCTAAAAAACTAGAAACAGCCCAAATGTCTATCAACAGAAGAGTGGATAAATTGCAGTACATCCACACAACGGAATCCTCCTCGACAATAAAAGGGAAATACAGACTGATACATACAACAAGATGGATGAATTACAAAAACATGCTGAGTGAGAGAAGATAGACACAAAATAATATATACTGCATGATTCCATTTATATGAAATTCTAGAACAGGCAAAATCAATGGTGGAAAAAAACAGAATAGCAGTTGTACCTGGGATGTGTTATGGGTTGAATTATGTCTGCCCAAAATATATGTTGAAGTCCTAATCCTCAGAACCTGTGAATGTGACCTTATTTGGAAATAGGGTCTGTGTGGATATAATCAAGTTTAAATAATGTCATTAGGGTGGGCCCTAATCCAATACGGTTGGTGTCTTTATAAGAAGAAGAGAGACAAAGACAGAAACACAAGGAGAATGCCATGTGATGACAGAGAAAGAGGTTGTAGTGGTGCACCTATAAGCCACGGAATACCAAGTATTGCCAGCGACACTAGAAGTGAAAAGAAAGGAATCGAACGGATTCTTCCCTGGAGCCCTCAGAGAGAAGCGTGTCTCCGTTGAGAACCGATTTTGGACTTCTACCCCCCAGAACTGTGAGAGAATATGTTTCTGTTGTTTTAAGCCACCCAGTTTGTAATAATTTGTTACAGCAGCCCTAGGAAACTAATACAAGGTGGGGGAAGTGGGGACTGGCTGGAAAGAAGCATTAGGGAACTTTCTGGGGTAAAAAAGAAAAAACAAAACTCACTATCTGTGAGTTTTACCTCAAAAAGAAAAAGTACCATAAATAAATATTGAATTATAGTTAATGACATGCATGCTGAAGCATTTAGGGGTGAAGTATACCAATGTCTGAAACTTACTTTGATTGATGGGTGGAGGTATGGATAGATATGTGATAAAGCAAATAGTGTAAAACGTTAATCACCGTAGAATCTACGTAGTGGGCGTCTAGTGTTTGCTCTATACTTCTTTGAACATTTTTACGTTTGAAAGTTTTCATAACAAAATGCTGGAGAAAAAACGAACTCTGCTTGCTGTGTGAAAGCATCTTCAAAACATGTTCCTTAGCCTACTACACCTCTGTTCATTCCAACCAGACTGGAAATTCAGGAGCTGCCATAGCCTCAAAACATTTTACAGTTGAGAAAACTGAGTTGTAAAGTAGTTCAGTGACTTGCCCAAGGTCACACAGCTAATAGAATCATAGAGTAGTTGAGTCACTTTTATTCCCCAACTTTGCAAGGCTGGGATCATCCTGTCTTAGTCATCATTATATATCCAGCACCTAGCCCAGTGCTTGCACCTGGCAGAGGGTAGAAGCTCAAGATGAAAGAAAGCCTACAAAGTTGTGCTCTTTACTGCTCTGCACAGACCTTGTCCTAAGGTCAAGGCCCTCCTTGTGCTCCAGTTCTGGGCACTAGATCTACGCCTCCTCCCTGAGCCAAAGCCGTCCCTCTGGTGTCCTACCTAATACCCTGATCCCACAACACCAGGCTTGCTCTTTCCCCTTCTAGGGACCGAAATCCTATTTGTGTCCAGACTTTGATACATGTTCACAGTTTCCTACTGTCAACCTACCTTGATTTCTCATGTCATCTAACCAGATTCCTCATTGCAACAGTAACCCGCCCGTCTGGTGGTGCTTCCCACTTCTTTGGGCACAGATATTGACCACCACTCCTTCCCCCAACACTGATTGCTACTGATTGTCTATTATGGTCACATTTGGCCTGCTGGTCTGGCCTTTGCGCCAGATCTGTAGTAAAGAAAAAACAAGCCTTTACATCAAACAGTTCCAAATGTTACCTGCTTGCTGGTTGTCCTGGGGCCAATCTATACCAGTGTGATTCCCTCGTGGCACTCCTCAGATCCCCACAGCCAAAATATGGGCCACAGCCCATTGTTCTAGGGATAGAGATAACCTCCCAAGCCTGTAGGGAAAGGAAGGAAGGCAGAGAAGGAAGAAAGAGAGGGAACACAACAAACATTTTTCCTTTCCCTTCAAAATGTAGGGCAGCATGTGAGTACTACAAGCTTGGGGTAAAAAGTGCATTTATTTTAGAGGCACCAAAACACCAAACCACTAACCCAGCACTTAGGGGAGGGGGCAGAGGAAAGTAAAGTTTAAAAATGGACATTAAATGCGGAGAGTTCGACAAAGGTCGTTGACACAAAGCAGCTAAGGCCTGCGAAGGAGAAGCTGGCGTGAAACGTCCAGACTCACCTTTGCATGAACTCATTTGATCCTTCTAAGCTGTACTGTGACTCAGGAGGTATATAGACACTGCCTCTGAAAATCCCTCGTTAGTCCCCACGCTCTGTCAAGTGAACGCCTACATTCACAGACATGCTATAAACTATATACATATAGACAATAGACACATCATTTGCATGTGGCCTGCATGTCAGCCTGACTGAGGTGGAGAGAGGGCCCAAGAAGGCAAGCCCTCCAGCCAGAACTTCTTCACCAAAGATAATTCCACAAAAGAATTATTTTCACTTCAATTCACTTCAGATGAAAATAACCTGTGACTAATACAGAATTGGACACAATGCGTTCCTTTACCTTAGATATGCAAAAAGCAGAGTATACAATGTCTCCCTCACTCCACACCCCCAGCTCTGTAAAGGTTCTAACTTAGTAGCACTGGAGGGAAAACACAGGGAACTCAGTAAGGAAGAGCAAACCATGCTACAGGCAGAGAGCAGATGTAAAGAGAATAAACTAACATTGTTTGCATGGCATAGTAACACGAGTGGTTGCTCTGGTGATTACAATTAACATCTTAATCTATAACAATCCAGTTTGTATTAAAATCAACTTAATTTTAATGTTTACAAAACGTATGCTTTCCTAAAACTCCATTCCTTCTCACTTCCTTTTTGCTTTACAACTTTATACATTGTATGTAAATGAACATAGATTTAAAATTATTCCTTTATGTAGTTGTCTTTTTAAATCAGATAGGAAAAAAGTTACAAACTATATGTGTGTGGGTATAAATATGTATATATATACAGTCTTTAATCTTTATCTATGTAGCTAACCTCACTGGTGCTCTTTATTTATTCATGTGGATTCAAGTTACTATCTACTATGCTTTCACTTCAGGCTGAAGAACCCCTTTTAATATTTCTTGGAGGGCAGGTCCTTAAGAAGAGCAAAGAATTCTTTGCTTTTATTCATCTGGGAATGTCTTAATTGCTTCTTCTTTTATGAAGTATAGTGGGGTTTTTTTTGAGATTTCCTGAAATACCTATTTTTATTTAATTAATTAATTGTTTTTTAAACATCTTTATTGGAGCATAATTGCTTTGCACTGGTCTGTTAGTTTCTGCTTTATAACAAAGTGAATCAGCTATACATGTACACATATCCCCATATCTCCTCCCTCTTGCTTCTCCCTCCCACCCTCCCTATCCCACCCCTCTAGGTGGTCACAAAGCACTGAGCTCACCTCCCTGTGCTATGCGGCTGCTTCCCACTAGCTATCTATTTTACATTTGGTAGCATGTATTAGTCCATGCCACTCTCTCACTTCATCCCAGCTTACACTTCCCCCTCCCCGTGTCCTCAGGTCCACGCTCTACAACTGTGTCTTTATTCCTGTCCTGCCTCTAGCTTCTTCATAACCATTTTTTTTAGATTTCATATATATGTGTTAGCGTACGGTATTTGTTTTTCTCTTTCTGACTTACTTCACTCTGTATGACAGACTCTAGGTCCATCCACCTCTCTACAAATAACTCAATTTCGTTTCTTTTTATGGCTGAGTAATATTCCATTGTATATATGTGCCACATCTTCTTTATCCATTCATATATCGATGGACACTTAGGTTGCTTCCATGTGCTGGCTATTGTAAATAGTGCTGCAATGAACATTGGGGTACATGTCTCTTTTTGAATTATGGTTTTCTCAGGGTATATGCCCAGTAGTGGGATTGCTGGGTCGTATGGTAGTTCTATTTTTACTTTTTTAATGAGCCTCCATACTGTTCTCCATAGTGGCTGTATCAATTTACATTCCCACCAACAGTGCAAGAGAGTTCCCTTTTCTCCACACCCTCTCCAGCATTTATTGTTTGTAGATTTTTTGCTGATGGTCATTCTGACTGGTGTGAGGTGATACCTCAGTGTAGTTTTTTTTTGCATTTCTCTAATAATTAGTGATGTTGAGCATTCTTTCATGTGTTTGTTGGCTATCTGTACATCTTCTTTGGAGAAATGTCTGTGTAGGTCTTCTGCCCATTTTTGAATTGGGTTGTTTGTTTTTTGATATTGAGCTGCATGAGCTGCTTGTAAATTTTGGAGATTAATCCTTTGTCAGTTGCTTCATTGCAAATATTTTCTCCCATTCTGAGGGTTGTCTTTTCGTCTTGTTTATGGTGTCCTTTGTTGTGCAAAAGCTTTTAAGTTTCATTAGGTCCCATTTGTTTATTTTTGTTTTTATTTCCATTTCTCTAGGAGGTGGGTCAAAAAGGATCTTGCTGTGATTTATGTCATAGAGTGTTCTGCCTATGTTTTCCTCTAAGAGTTTTATAGTGTCTGGCCTTACATTTAGGTCTTTAATCCATTTTGAGTTGATTTGTGTGTATGGTGTTAGGGAGTGTTCTAATTTCATTCTTTTACATGTAGCTGTCCAGTTTTCCCAGCACCACTTACTGAAGAGGCTGTCTTTTCTCCATTGTATAGTCTTGCCTCCTTTATCAAAAATAAGGTGACCATATGTGTGTGGGTTTATGTCTGGGCTATCTATCCGGTTCCATTGATCTATATTTCTGTTTTTTTGTGCCACTATCATACCGTCTTGATTACTGTAGCTTTGTAGTATAGTCTGAAGTCAGGGAGCCTGATTCCTCCAGCTCCGTTTTTCTTTCTCAAGACTGCTTTTTCTATTCGGGGTCTTTTGTAATTCTATACAAATTGTGAAATTTTTTGTTCTAGTTCTGTGAAAATTGCCGTTGGTAGTTTGATAGGGATTGCATGGAATCTGTAGATTGCTTTGGGTAGTAGAGTCATTTTCACAATGTTGATTCTTCCAATCCAAGAACATGGTATAGTTCTCCTTCTGTTTGTATCATCTTTAATTTCTTTCATCCATGTCTTATAGTTTCCTGCATATAGGTCTTTTGTCTCCTTAGGTAGGTTTATTCCTAGGTATTTTATTCTTTTTGTTGCAATGATAAATGAGAGTGTTTCCTTAATTTCTCTTTCAGATTTTTCATCATTAGTGTATAGGAATGCAACAGATTTCTGTGCATTAATTTTGTATCCTGCTACTTTACCAAATTCATTGATTAGCTCTAGCAGTTTTCTGGTAGCGTCTTTAGGATTCTCTGTGTATATTATCATGTCATGGGCAAACAGTGACAGCTTTACTTCTTCTTTTCCGATTTGGATTCCTTTTATTTCCTTTTCTTCTCTGATTGCTGTGGCTAAAACTTCCAAAACTTCCAAAAGTATGTTGAATAATAGTGTCTTGTTCCTGATATTGGTGGAAGTGGTTTCAGTGTTTCACCACTGAGAACAATGTTGGCTGTGGATTTGTCATATATGGCCTTTACTATGTTGAGGTAAGTTCCCTCTATGCCTACTTTTTGGAGGGTTTTTATCATAAATGGGTGTTGAATTTTGTCAAAAGCTTTTTCTGCATCTATTGAGATGATCATATGGTTTTTATCCTTCAATTTGTTAGTATGGTTTATCACATGGATTGATTCGCATATATTGAAGAATAATTGCATTCCTGGGATAAACTCCACTTGATCATGGTGTATGATCCTTTTAATGTGCTGCTGGATTCTGTTTGCTAGTATTTCGTGAAGGATTTTTCCATCTATGTTCATCAGTGATATTGGCCTGTAGTTTTCTTTGTGACATCTTTGTCTGGTTTTGGTATCAGGGTGATGGTGTCCTTGTAGAATGAGTTTGGGAGTGTTCCTCCCTCTGCTATATTTTGGAAGAGTTTGAGAAGGATAGGTGTTAGCTCTTCTCTAAGTGTTTGATAGAATTTGCCTGGGAAGCCACCTGGTCCTGGAATTTTGTTTGTTGCAAGATTTTTAATCACAGTCTCAATTTCAGTGCTTGTGATTGGTCTGTTCATATTTTCTGTTTCTTCCTGGT
Organism: Orcinus orca; assembly: GCF_937001465.1. Classification (NCBI taxonomy): domain Eukaryota; kingdom Metazoa; phylum Chordata; class Mammalia; order Artiodactyla; family Delphinidae; genus Orcinus; species Orcinus orca. The sequence continues at coordinate 116,038,564 of NC_064580.1, forward strand.
TCAGTCTCGGAACTTTGTGCTTTTCTAAGAACGTGTCCATTTCTTCCAGGATCGCCATTTTATTGGCATAGAGTTGCTTGTAGTAATCTCTCATGATTCTTTGTATTTCTGCAGTGTCAGTTGTTACTTCTCCTTTTTCATTTCTAATTCTATTGATTTGAGTCGTCTCCCTTTTTTTCTTGATGAGTCTGGCTAATGGTTTATCAATTTTGTTTATCTTCTCAAAGAACCAGCTTCAATTTTATTGATCTTTCCTACTGTTTCCCTCATTTCTTTGTCATTTATTTCTGATCTGATCTTTATGATTTCTTTCCTTCTGCTAACTTTGGGGTTTTTTGTTCTTCTTTCTCTAATTGCTTTATGTGTAAGGTTATGTTGTTTTTTTGAGATGTTTCTTGTTTCTTGAGGTAGGATTGTATTGCTATAAACTTCCCTCTTAGAACTGCTTTTGCTGCATCCCATAGGTTTTGGGTCATCGCGTTTTCATTGTCATTTGTTTCTAGGTATTTTTTGATTTCCTCTTTGATTTATTTGGTGATCTATTGGTTATTAAGTACTGTATTGTTTAGCTTCCCTGTATTTGTATTTTTTACAGATTTTTTTTCTGTAATTGATGTCTAGTCTCATAGCATTGTGGTCGGAAAAGATACTTGATACGATTTCAATTTTCTTAAATTTACCAAGGCTTGATTTGTGACCCAAGATATGATCCATCCTGGAGAATGTTCCATGAGCACTTGAGAAGAAGGTGTATTCTGTTGTTTTTGGATGGAATGTCCTATCAATATCAATTAAGTCCACCTTGTTTAATGTATCATTTAAAGCTTATTTATTTTCATTTTGGATGATCTGTCCATTGGTGAAAGTGGGGTGTTAAAGTCCCCTACTATGATTGTGTTACTGTCAATTTCCCCTTTTATGGCTGTTAGCATTTGCCTTATGTATTGAGGTGCTCCTATGTTGGGTGCATAAATATTTACAATTGTTATATCTTCTTCTTGGATTCGTCCCTTGATCATTACGTAGTGTCCTTCTTTTTCTCTTGTAATAGTCTTTATTTTAAAGACTATTTTGTCTGATATGAGAATTGCTACTCCAGCTTTCTTTTGATTTCCATTTGCATGGAATATCTTTTTCCATCCCCTCACTTTCAGTCTGCATGTGTCCCTAGGTCTGAAGTGGGTCTCTTGTAGACAGCATATATGCAGGTCTTGTTTTTGTATCCATTCAGCCAGTCTATGTCTTTTGGTTGGAGCATTTAATCCAGTTGCATTTAAGGTAATTATCGATATGTATGTTCCTATTACCATTTTCTTAATTGTTTTGCATTTGTTATTGTAGGTCTTTTCCTTGTCTTGTGTTTCCTGCCTAGAGAAGTTCCTTTAGCATTTGTTGTACAGCTGGTTTGGTGGTGCTGAATTCTCTTAGCTTTTGCTTCTCTGTAAACGTTTTAATTTCTCCATCAAATCTGAATGAGATCCTTGCTGGGTAGAGTAATCTTGATTGTAGGTTTTTCTCCTTCATCACTTTAAACATGTCCTGCCACTCCCTTCTGGCTTGCAGAGTTTCTGCTAAAAGGTCAGCTGTTAACCTTATGGGGATTCCCTTATGTGTTATTTGTTGTTTATCCCTTGCTGCTTTTAATATTTGTTCTTTGTATTTAATTTTTGATAGTTTGATTAATATGTGTTTTGGCGTGTTTCTCCTTGGATTTACCCTGTATGGGACTCTCTGTGCTTCCTGGACTTGATTAACTATTTCCTTTCCCATATTAGGGAAGTTTTCGACTATAATCTCTTCCAATATTTTCTTAGTCCCTTTCTTTTTTTCTTCTTCTTCTGGGACCCCTATAATTCGAATGTTGGTGCATTTAGTGTTGTCCTAGAGGTCTCTGAGACTGTCCTTAATTGTCTTCATTCCTTTTTCTTTATTCTGCTCTGCAGTAGTTATTTCCACTATTTTACCTTCCAGGTCACTTACCTGTTTTTCTGCCTCAGTTATTCTGCTATTGATCCCTTCTAGAGAATTTTTAATTTCATTTATTGTGTTGCTCATCACTGTTTGTTTGCTCTTTAGTTCTTCTAGGTCCTTGTTAAATGTTTCTTGTATTTTCTCCATTCCATTTCCAAGATTTTGGATCATCTTTACTATCATTACTCTGAATTCTTTTTCAGGTAGACTGCCTATTTCCTCTTCATTTGTTTGGTCTGGTGGGTTTTTATCTTGCTCCTTCATCTGCTGTGTGTTTCTCTGTCTTCTCATTTTGCTTAACTTACTGTTTGGGGGGTCCTTTTTGCATGCTGAAGGTTCATAGTTCCCGTTGTTTTTGGTGTCTGTCCCCAGTGGCTAAGGTTGGTTCAGTGGGTTGTGTAGGCTTCCTGGTGGAGGGGACTGGTGCCTGTGTTCTGGAGGATGAGGCTGGATCTTGTCTTTTTGGTGGGCAGGACCACGTCCGGTGGTGTGTTTTGGGGTGTCTGTGACCTTAGTATGGTTTTAGGCAGCCTCTCTGCTAATGGGTAGGGTTGTGTTCCTGTCTTGCTAGTTGTTTGGCATAGGGTGTCCAGCACTGTAGCTTGCTGGTCTTTGAGTGGAGTTGGGTCCTGTCATTGAGATTGAGATATCTGGGAGAGCTTTCGCTGTTTGATCTTACATGGAGCTGGGAGGTCTCTGGTGGACCAATGTCCTGAACTCGGCTCTCCCACCTCAGAGGCACAGGCCTGACACCCAGCCGGAGCACCAGGACCCTGTGAGCCACACGGAAAAAAGAGAAAAAGGAAAAAAATATATATATGGTTTCTCCCAAAGTCCACCGCCTCAATTTTGGGATGGTTCGTTGTCTATTCAGGTATTCCACAGATGTAGGGTACATCAAGTTGATTGTGGAGATTTTATCCACTGCTCCTGAGGCTGCTAATTCTGTTGCTATAGCTGGAAATGGTCTGTTTGTCACCAAGTCACTTCAACAGGTAAGAAAGACAGTCTCATGGAGGCTGCGGATGAGCTAGCCCAGGGAGGACATCTGACATTGGGGTCGTCTTTTCTCCTTCACTTCTTTTCTCCCCTTTTTTCTTCTTTGCACTTCATATGTTGGAAGAGATCTTTTAAGGTCTTGAACCAATATTCCACTGCCACGGAAAATTCCCGGGTAGAAACTGGAAAGAACTAGGATGCAGATCCTTGGACAAGGCTGGCAGCTAGGGTGACTACACGGGATAGGCAAAGATCTCCGTTCAGGCCTGCCTCCCTATTTTTTAACATCCTTATTGGAGTGTAATTGCTTTACACTGTTGTGTTAGTTTCTACTGTATAACAAAGTGAATCAGCTATATGTATACATATATTCCCATATCCCCTCCCTCCTGTGTCTCCCTCCCACCCTGAAGTATAGTTTTGATGTATTTAGAATTCTTGGTTGACTGACCAAGGAGGTGAAAGACTTACATGCTGAACTATAAAACATTGATAAAGTAAATTGAAGATGATTCAATGAAAGGGAAAGATATCCCATGCTCTTGGATTGGAAGAATTAATATTGCTAAAATATCCATACTACCCAAAGCAGTCTACTGATTTAATGTGATCCCTATCAAATTACCCATGACATTTTCCACAGAACTAGAACAAATAATCCTAAAATTTATATGGAACCATAAAAGACCCAGAATTGCCAATGCAGTACTGAGGACAAAGGACAAAACTAGAGGAATAACCTTCCCAGATTTCAGACAATACTACAAAGCTACAGTAATCAAAACAGCTTGCTATTGGCACAAAAACAGACATATAGATAAATGGAATAGAATAGAGAGCCCAGAAATAAACCCACACACCTACGGTCAGTTAGTCTTTGACAAAGGAGGCAAGAATATACAATGGGGAAAAGACAGTCTCTTCAGCAAATGGTGTTGGGAAAGCTGGACAGTCGCATGTCAATCAGTGAAGTTAGAACACACCCTCTTACCATACACAGAAATAAACTCAAAATAGTTTAAAGACTTAAATATAAGACATGACACCATAAAACTCCTAGAAGAGAACATAAGAAAAACATTCTCTGACGTAAATCATCTTACCAATATTTTCTTAGGTCAGTTTCCCAAGGCAATAGAAATAAAAGCAAAAATAAACAAACGGGACCTAATCAGACCTGTAGGCTTTTGCACAGCAAAGGAAACGATCAATAAAATGAAAAGACAACCTATGGACTGGGAGAAAGTATTTGCAAATGATGCAACCAACAAGGGCTTAAATTCCAAAATATACAAACAGCTCATACAATTCAATAATGAAAAAAAAAACAACCCAATCAAAAAATGGACAGAAGACCTAAACAGACATTTCTCCAAAGAAGACATACAGATGGCCAATAGGCACATGAAAAGATGCTCATCATCGCTAATTATTAGAGAAATGCAAATCAAAACTACAATGAAGTATCACACCAGTCAGAATGGCCATCATCAAAAAGCCTACAAATAATAAATGGCTGGAGAGGGTGTGGAGAAACGGGAACCCTCCTACACTGTTGATGGGAATGTAAACTGGTGCAGCCACTATGGAAAACAGTATGGAGGTGCCTTAAAAAACTAAAAATAGAGTTACCATATGATCTAGCAATCCCACCCCTGAGCATATATCTGGAGAAAACTATAATTCAAAAGGATACATGCACCCCAATGCTCACAGCAGCACTGTTTACAATAGCCAAGACATGGAAGCAACTTAAATGTCCATCAAGAGATGAATGGATAAAGAAGATGTGGTACATATGCACAATGGAATATTACTCAGACATAAAAAAGAACAAAATAATGCCGTTTGCAGTAACAAGGACGGACCTAGAGATTGTCATACTGAGTGAAGTAAGTCAGACACAGAAAGGCAAATATCATATGATATCACTTATATGTGGAATCTAAAAAAATGGGTACAAATGAACTTAGCTACTAAACAGAAGTCAAGTCACAGATGTAGAAAACAAACCTATGGTTACCACAGAGGAAAGCTGCGGGGGATAAATTAGGAGGTTGGGATTAATAGATACACACCACTATACATAAAATAGATAAAAGAAAAAACAAGGACTTACTGTATAACACAGGAAACTATATTCAATATCTTGTAATAACCTATGTGGAAAAAATCTGAAGCTGTACACCTGAAACTAACAGAATATTGTGAATCAAGTATAGTTAAATAAAAAAAATACTTCTGGGAAAATGAAAAGTCTGATAGGAGTTCCAGTCCCCAGCTACTATAATGGCAGAAACATGGTTGCTCAGTTTCAACCTATCAAAAAAGAGAGGAGAGGTGGTGTTATGGACTGAATTGTGTCCCCTCAAAATTCATGTTGAATCCCTAACCCCCAAGGTGAGTATATTTGGATATAGGGCCTTTAAAGAGGTAATTAGGGTTAAATGAGGTCATTAGGGTGACTGATCCAATAGTACTGATCAATCCAATAGTACTGATGTCCTTATAAGAAGAGGAAGAGACACCAGAAGCACGTGCACGCAGAGGAAAGGCCACGTGTGGACACAGAAAGAAGACAGCCATTGCAAGCCAAAGAGAGAAGCCTCAGGAGAAACCAAACCTGTCGACACTTTAATCTTACACTTGCAGCCTGCAGAACTGTGAGAAAATAAATTTGTTTTTTAAGCCACCCTGTCTGTGGAATTTTGTTATGGCAGCCTGAGCAGACTAATACAGGTGGTATTCTGGATGGGATCCTGAAACAGAAAGAGGATATTAGGGGGAAACCAGTGAAATTTGAATAAAGTGTGGAGTTTAGTTAATAGTAATGTACCAGTTTTGGTTCATTAGTTATGGCAAATAGACCATAATAATATGTTTATAATAGTGGAAACTGGGTGTGGGCTACACAGGAGTTCTCTGTACTATACTTGCAATTTTTCTATATATCTAAACTACTCTAAAATTAAAAGTTTATTTTAACAAAAATAGAGAGAGGAGAGGTATCCAAAGCCCACAGGTGCAGGGCAGCAGAGGCCTGTAATCAACGTTCTAGACTTTCCAGGGCAGCAACATTTCCTCCACCACAACTTCCTCTCTGTAAACATATACCAGAGCTCCCCCTAATTCTCCTTTTGGGCTACCTTCCAGCATATGTTTCTATTGGAAATAGATTATTCAGTAGGAAAATGGAAAATCTGATGGTATTTCCAGTCCCCAATCTCTGTAAAAACACTAATACAGCTGCTCTTTTTCAGTGTCTCAAAAGGAGAGGGAACAAGGTCTCCAAAGCTCACAGGCCCAGGGCAATAGAGGATTATGAAGGAGATGCCGGTGTTAATAAAGAAAACCTTACAGACCAGCTTCTATCCTGCTCCCAAATCAACACAGATAGCATCAGTCTTTGGGTACCTGTCCCCAGAAATCTCCCTTTGTGAACCTTTCATTCTACCAATTATGGCAAGATTCAGTCATCCTCAATCTCCCTTTTTACAGATTTTCCTTGCACGTAGTAAGAAAGTAAAGGAAAAAGGAAGCCATAAGGAACTCCAGGCCTCTACTTTTATAACTGAGTGATAGGATCGGATCCATAGGATGAGGGGCTCATGACGAAGGAGCCAGTGTGAAGAGGGCAGCTCGGCTTTCACCCCTCCTCTGCCTCTTTCTCCCTTTGGATAACTTCCATTCCAACCAGCAAGTCTGGTGTCTTTGTTGATCTGTTCCTTTTATGAACCACCACACACTTTCCCCCTGAACAGCAATATGGGGAGAAGCCATTAGGCACCATGAGCTCTTTGCCTCTGGAGAGTCACGAATACAGCAGTACTGGTAAAATAAGAAAGGAAATCTACGTGAGCCTGGGGCGCAGAGCAGCACTGACCTGTGACCTGCTCCTCTGTCCCTGCTGCTTTTACTGTGGAGAAAGCTGTTAACTTGTGTCTCAGGTGCGACCAGACAACCCCACTCTGGTCCCCTTCTATTCCTCCAAGGGAAGCAAAAGTCACTCTTGATCTGTTCCCCATATATTCTTTCCCTTGAGTGTAGATAAAGCTAGAAGAGGGAAAACATCAAGTAACTATAGTCCTTTAGCTTTATATAGTTCCACTAGCCCAATAGTATAGAACAAACAAGATTTTAGGCATGGCAGGAGAGAAACACGTGAAACTTGTAGCCTTTACAGCTCATTTTCTAAGCACCTGTAAAGAAAAGAGCATTGGGAGTAAGATTCAGACTGGCATCAAAGTCCACGCGACCACCCTGATAAGCAGCCTGGGACACAGGTGTTTCTCCCCAGCCTCACACCACGTGAAGGAGCAGGCCTGCCCAGCGCCTCTGAGGGTGTGTCGGGCGTACTTGAATCCTAAACAAGGAGGAAGAATGAGAACTTTGGTCTGTCTGACAAACTGCACGGGAAAGCCATCTGGGTGAGGTCGGCTTTGGAGCGGAAAGGCCAGTTGTGCGGGGAGCTCCCAGCTGCGTCCTAACTGCCCCCTGCTGGTGCCGGGACCATATGCTCTGCCACCACCACCACCCCCGCCCCATGGAAGGGGCTGGCCCCCTTGCTCTTGTACATGCCAGGTGAGGCAGTGAGCTATTTTGCACAGCACCCTGCTGGAAAGAAAGTGGATAGTCTGAAACGGAGGAAGAGCGTCTCAGAAGTAACAAGAGAAAGAAAACGGGAATTGAAGCACCATCATGTATTCGTAGTGCCATAGCAGTTTCTACGTGCTATTTTTAGCAGAGCCCACAGTCCCCTCTTTGTAATTATTTGTATGCATCATCCAGAGCTTCAAACTATCTGTATTATCCACAATTATTATCTCAGCTCATCTACATACTCAGTTTCCCAGGCAGGGAAAAACCTCTCCTGATACTTAGTTTATGAATTCTGGGGAATCTGACTGGGGGAGATGTAGAAAAGCAAACAACTGGTAAGGCATATAATTATCTCTTTCAAAGGAAACATTCACCTCCAGCTGGCCTACTTGTGTAGGCTCTAGTGCCTGAAAAGGGAATTAATTAACCCAGGCAGGTCTCTAGTGCTTGCATGTCCTCCTTAAAAACCTATTTACAAACCTGCTTAGAAATGCTGGGCCTTTGCAAGCAGATAGTTCACTTATAAATACAGCTGCAGATGGAATTCTTTGAAAATGGAAATGGAAAATTCTGAACAGGAATAACTTGACATTTGATTCTGGAACAATGGTAAAATGTCAACATCTGCCATGAAAATATAGAACTATAAAATAATGATTAAGGGTCCTTTCAGTTTTTAAAATATATAGTACTGTTTTGGTTTGGTTGTTTTACAAAGCTCTGTGCGGTACCACTTTGCTTTAACAAAGTTAAAATAATACTATTTAAGCAACTGAGTAATTAAACAGGCACACAAACTTTAAATTGTATTGGAACATAATAATAGTCTCATTCTATCAGAGCTATGGTCCATCCAGGCCAGAAGTCTCTCTTCCATGTACTAAAAGCTAGGTTTTTTGATAGCCTAATAATCCCCTAGTTAGTGATGCTTTTAAAGATCTGGGTGTCACCAAAACATCCCAAATTCTTCTAAAAATCCATTTTAATGTGATCACTTATAATTGTACTTAAACTTTTCTTAAATGTATCTACAATATAAACCAACACCAGCTCTTGGATGGCTAATTAAGTCCTTGCGTTTGCTGCCTGTGGTGTAAAGTAGCACCTCTAACTTTTCTTTCTCTTTAAAAAATTTTAGCTGTGATTTAAAAAACCACACTTAAAACTCACCATCTTAACCCTTTCTAAGTGCCCTGTTCAGTAGTGTTAATTATATTCACATTGTTGTGCAATCTATCTCCAGGACTTTTTTTGTCTTGCAAAACTGAAACTACACCCATTAAACAACATACCCCCCATTCCCCCCTCCAACTCAGCCCCTAACAACCACCATTCTATTTTCTGTTTCTATGAATTTGACCATTTGAGATACCTCATATGGATGCAATCATACCATATTTGTTTGTCTTTTTGTGACTGTCTTATTTCACTTATCACAATGACTCAAAGTTCATCCATGTTATATCATGTGACAGGATTTCCTTCCTTTTTAAGGCTGAATAATATTCCATTGTATGCATATACGACACTTTGTTTATCCTTTCATCCACTGATGGACACTGGGCTTCTGCCTCTTAGCTATTGTAAATAATGCTGCTATGAACATGGGTGTGCAAATCTCTCTGCAATATCCTGATTTCAGTTGTTCTAGATCTATAACCAGACGTGGGATTGATGGATCATATAGTAATTCTATTTTTAATTTTTTGAGTAACCACCATACCGTTTTCCATAGCATCTGTACCATTTTGCATTTCTACCACCAGTGCAGAAAGGTTTCAGTTTCTCCACATCTTATTTTCTGTTTTTCTGATAGTAGCCATCTTTTTTTATATATATAAATAATGAGAAACAAGAAGTTTATTTACTGAAATCTGCTATTCTTTTATCTCACATAGCATTCTGTCTTTTTACTAATAAAACTCCACTACCAAATTATAAAAGGTTTGAAAATTTAAAATCAGCAAAAAGTAAGCAGTAAATATTTTCTGAAGGTATTTTTTTAACATCTTTATTAGAGTATAATTGCTTTACAATGGTGTGTTAGTTTCTGCTTTATAACAAAGTGAATCAGTTATACATATGTCCCCATCTCTCTTCCCTCTTGCATCTCCCTCCCTCCCACCCTCCCTATCCCACCCTTTTAGGTGGTCACAAAGCACCGAGCTGATCTCCCTGTGCCATGTGGCTGCTTCCCACTAGCAATCTATTTTACGTTTGGAAGTGTATATATGTCCATGCCACTCTCTCACTTTGTCCCAGCTTACCCTTCCCCCTCCCCATAACCTCAAATCCATTCTCTAGTAAGTATGCGTCTTTATTCCCATCTTGCCCCTGGGTTCTTCATGACCACTTTTTTTTTTTTTTTAGATTCCATATATATGTGTTAGCATATGGTATTTGTCTTTCTCTTTCTGACTTACTTCACTCTGTATGACAGTCCCTAGGTCCATCCACCTCACTACAAATAACTCAGTTTCGTTCCTTTTTATGGTTGAGTAATATTCCGTTGTATCTTCTTTATCCATTCATCTGTCGATGGACACTTCAGTTGCTTCCACGTCATGGTTATTGTAAATAGAGCTGCAATGAACATTTTGGTACATGACTCTTTTTGAATTATGGTTTTCTCAGGGTATATGCCCAGTAGTGGGATTGCTGGGTTGTATGGTACTTCTATTTTTACTTTTTTAAGGAACGTCCATACTGTTCTCCATAGTGGCTGTATCAATTTACATTCCCACCAAGAGGGCAAGAGGGTTCCCTTTTCTCCCCACCCTCTGCAGCATTTATTGTTTGTAGGTTTTTTGATGATGGCCGTTCTGACCGGTGTGAGATGATACCTCATTGTAGTTTTGATTTGCATTTCTCTAATGATTGATGACGTTGAGCATTCTTTCATGTGTGTGTTGGCAACCTGTATATCTTCTTTGGAGAAATGTCTATTTAGATCTTCTGCCCATTTTTGGACTGGGTTGTTTGTTTTTATAATGTAGAGCTGCATGAGCTGCTTGTAAATTTTGGAGATTAATCATTTGTCAGTGGCTTCATCCGCAAATATTTTCTCCCATTCTGAGGGTTGTCTTTTTGTCTTGCTTATGGTGTTCTTTGCTGTAAAAAAGCTTTCAAGTTTCATTAGGTTCCATTTGTTTATTTATTTTTATTTTTTTTTGCAGTACGTGGGCCTCTCACTACTGTGGCCTCTCCCATTGCGCAGCACAGGCTCCAGACACGCAGGCTCAGCAGCCATGGCTCATGGGCCCAGCTGCTCCGCGGCATGTGGGATCTTCCCGGACTGGGGCACAAACCTGTGTCCCCTGCATCGGCAGGCGGACTCTCAACCACTGTGCCACCAGGGAAGCCCCCATTTGTTTATTTTGGATTTTATTTCCATTTCTCTAGGAGGTGGGTCAAAAAGGATCTTGCTGTGATTTATTTCAGAGTGTTCTGCCTATGTTTTCCTCTAAGAGTTTTATAGTGTCTGGCCTTACATTTCGGTCTTTAATCCGTTTTGAGCTTATTTGTGTGTATGGTGTTAGGGAGTGTTCTAATTTCATACTTTTACATGTAGCTGTCCAGTTTTCCCAGCACCACTTATTGAAGAGACTGTCTTTTCTCCACTGTATATTCGTGCCTCCTTTATCAAAGATAAGGTGACTATATGTGCGTGGGTTTATCTCTGGGCTTTCCATCCTGTTCCATTGATCTATATTTCTGTTTTTGTGTCACTACAATACTGTCTTGATTACTGTAGCTCTGTAGTATAGTCTGAAGTCAGGGAACCTGATTCCTCCAGCTCTGTTTTTCTTTCTCAAGATTGCTTTGGCTATTCGGGGTCTTTTGTGTTTCCATACAAATTGTGAAATTTTTTGTTCTAGTTCTGTGAAAAATGCCAGTGGTAGTTTGATAGGGATTGCATTGAATCTGTAGATTGCTTTGGGTAGTAGAGTCATTTTCACAATGTTGATTCTTCCAATCCAAGAACATGGTATATCTCTCCATCTCTTTGTATCATCTTTAATTTTTTTCATCAGTCTCTTATAATTTTCTGCATACAGGTCTTTTGTCTCCTTAGGTAGGTTTATTCCTAGATATTTTATTCTTTTTGTTGCAATGGTAAATGGGAGTGTTTTCTTAATTTCACTTTCAGATTTTTCATCATTAGTGTGTAGGAATGCCAGAGACTTCTGTGCATTAATTTTGTACCCTGCTACTTTGCCAGATTCATTGATTAGCTCTAGTAGCGTTCTGGTACCATCTTTAGGATTCTCTATGTATACTATCATGTCATCTGCAAACAGTGACAGCTTTACTTCTTCTTTTCCGATTTGGATTCCTTTTATTTCTTTTTCTTCTCTGACTGCTGTGGCTAAAGCTTCCAAAACTATGTTGAATAATAGTGGTGAGAGTGGGCAACCTTGTCTTGTTCCTGATCTTAGTGGAAATGGTTTCAGTTTTTCACCATTGAGGACGATGTTGGCTGTGGGTTTGTCATATATGGCCTTTATTATGTTGAGGAAAGTTCCCTCTATGCCTACTTTCTGCAGGGTTTTTATCATAAATGGCTGTTGAATTTTCTTGAAAGCTTTCTCTGCATCTACTGAGATGATCATATGATTTTTCTCCTTCAATTTGTTATTATGGTGTATCACGTTAATTGATTTGCATACATTGAAGGATCCTTGCATTCCTGGGATAAACCCCACTTGATCATAGTGTATGATCCTTTTAATGTGCTGTTGGATTCTGTTTGCTAGTATTTTGTTGAGCATTTTTGCATCTATGTTCACCAGTGATATTGGCCTGTAGTTTTCTTTCTTTGTGACATCTTTGTCTGGTTTTGGTATCAGGGTGATGGTGGCTTCGCAGAATGAGTTTGGGAGTGTTCCTCCCTCTGCTATATTTTGGAAGAGTTTGAGAAATATAGGTGTTAGCTCTTCTCTAAATATTTGATAGAATTCGCCTGTGAAGCTATCTGGTCCTGGGCTTTTGTTTGTTGCAAGATTTTTAATCACAGTCTCAATTTCAGTGCTTGTGATTGGTCTGTTCATATATTCCATTTCTTCCTGGTTCAATCTCGGAAGGTTGTACCTTTCTAAGAATTTGTCCATTAGTGGTGCCCTAACCCCCTGCAGGCTGTGTTCACACCACCAACCCCAGTCCTCTCCCTGGGCTCCCACCGAAGCCTGAGCCTCAGCTCCCAGCCCCCGTCCGCCCCGGTGGGTGAGCAGACAAGCCTCTCCGGCTGGTGAGTGCTGGTCGGCACCGATCCTCTGTGCGAGAATCTCTCCACTTTGCCCTCCGCACCCCTGTTGCTGTGCTCTCCCCCGTGGCTCCGAAGCTTCCCCCTCTCTGCCACCCACAGTCTCCGCCCGCGAAAGGGCTTCTAGTGTGTGGAAACCCTTCCTCCTTCACAGCTCCCTCCCACTGGTGCAGGTTCCGTCCCTATTCTTTTGTCTCTGTGTTTTCTTTTTTCTTTTACCCTACCCAGGTACGTGGGGACTTTCTTGCCTTTTGGGCGGTCTGAGGTCTTCTGCCAGCGTTCAGTAGGTGTTCTGTAGGAGTTGTTCCACATGTAGATGTATTTCTGATGTACTTGTGGGGAGGAAGGTGATCTCCACATCTTACTCTTCTGCCATCTTGAAGCTCTCTCTATAGTAGCCATCTTAATGGATGTGAGGTGGTATCTCTTCATGGTTATATTTTCCTAATGACTAATGATGTTGAGCATTGTTGGCCATTTGTATATTATCTTTGAGAAGTGTCTATTCAAATCCTTTTCCATTTTTTAGTTGTGTTATTTTTTTTCCTGTTGTTCAGTTGTAGTTCTTTTTGTATTCTGGATATTAGCCCCTTATCAGACATGATTTGCAAATCTTTTCTACCATTCTGTAGTTTACTTTTTCACTCTGTTTATTGTGTCCTTTTATGCACAGAAGTTTTAAATGTTAACACAGTTGTATTTCTCTATTTTTACTTTTGTTGCCTGTACTTTTGGTATCACATCTAGGAAATCCTTGAAAAATCCAATGTCATGAAGGTTTTACATTTAGGTCTTTGATCCATTTTGAGTTAATTTTCATACATGGTGTAAGGTTAGGGTCCAACTTGATTTGTTTGCATGTGGATATGTAGTTGTTCCAGCACCATTTAAGAGAAATTTCTTTCCCTATTGAATGGTCTTGGCAGCCTCATAAAAAAATCATTTGACCATATATGTGAAGGTTTATTTCTGAGTTCTGTTCTATTCCATTGATTTATAGGTCTGTCTTTATGCCAGTACCACACTGTTTTCATTACTGTGCTTTGTAATAAGTTTCGAAATCAGCAAGTGTGAGACCTCCAATTTCATTCTTTTTCTCTAAGATTGTCTTGGGCTATTCAGGGTCCCTGGAGATTCCATATGAATTTTAGGACTGATCTTTCTATTTCCACAAAAAAATGCCACTGGGATTTTGATACAGATTGCATTAAATCTGTAGATTACTTTGGATACCATTGACATCTTAACAACAGTACGTTTTCCAATCCATGAGCACAAGATGTTTTCCATTTATTTGTGTCTTCTCTGTTCATAAAAAAAAGCTGTATTAAGATATAATTAATATACCATAAAACTCACTCATTTGAGGAGTGCAATATTTTTCTCTCAATCCATAGGTTACCTTGATTTTGTTGATTGGTTCCTTTGCTGTACAGAACTTTTTAGTTTTACATAGTACCATTTGTCTATTTATACCTTTGTTGGCTGTGCTTTTGCTATCATATCTAAGAAATCATTGCCAAGACCAATGTCAAGAAACTTTTCCCCTATTTTTTCTTCTAGGAGTTCTATGGATTTTGGTCTCATTTAAGTATTTAATCCATTTTTTGTTGATTTTTGTGTACTGCGTAAGATAAGGGTCCACATTTCATTCTTTTGTATGTGGACATCCACTTTTCCCAGCACCATTTATTGAAGGGACAGTCCCTTCCCCATTCAATGGTCTTGGCAGCCTTGTTGAAGATCAGTTGGCTGTATCTGTGTGGGTTTATTTCCGGGCTCTCTATTCGGTGCCATTAGTCTGTTTTTATGCAAGTACAATACTATTTTGTTTACTGTAGCTTTGTAATATATTTATTTTTTAACATCTTTATTAGAGTATAATTGTGTGATATATTTTGAAATCAGGACGTGTGATGCCCCCAGCTTTGTTCTTTTTGCTCAAAATTGCTTTGCTTATTTGGGGTCTTTTGTGGTTCCAAATGAATTTTAGTATTGTTTTTCTATTTTTGTAAAAAAACGCCATTTTGATTTTGATAGAGATTGCATTGAATCTGTAGATAGCGTTGGGCAGTGTGGACATTTGAACATCACTAATACATCTGATCCATGGACATGGGATATCTTTCCATCTATTTGTGTCTGCTTTAATTTCTTTCACCTAGAGTTTTATAGTTTTATTAATGAATGATATTTAATTGTATGAATATATACCACATTTTGTTTATCCATTCATTAGCTGATGGACATTTGAGTTGTTTTCACTTTTTGGCTATTATAAATAATGCTGCTATGAAAACCACTGTACAAATTTCTGTTTGGCTATATGCTTTCAATTCAATGATTTTTAGTATATTTACAAGGTTATGCAACAACTACCATTTCCTAATTCCAGAATATTTTCATCTACCCAAAAAAGAAACCCCATACCCATGCAGTCACTCCCCATTCTCTACTCTCCCCTAGCCTTTGGCAACCACTGTTCTACTTTCTGTCTCTATAGATTTGCCAATTCTGGACATTTCACATAAGTGGAATTATATGATATTTGTCCTTTTGTGTCTAGTTTCTTTCACTTAGCATAATGTTTTCAAGTTTCCTCCATGTTGAATAAGAACTTCATTTCCTTTTATGACTGAATAGTATTCCATTGTATGAATAGAAAACATTTGTTTATCCATTAATCAGCTGATGGGCATTTGGGTTGTTTCCACTTTTTAGCTTTCATGAATAATGTTGCTGTGAACATTTGTATACAAGTTTTTGTGCAGACATATGTTTTCAATTCACTTGGGTATTGTCTTTTTTTAAATAAATTGATTGATTGATTGATTGATTGATTTATCTTTGGCTGCGCTGGATCTTTGTTGCTGAGCTCGGGCTTTGTCTAGTTGCCATGAGTGGGGGCTGCTCTTCCTTGTAGTGCACAAGCTTCTCATTGCAGTGGCTTCTCTTGTTGCGGAGCAGCAGCTCTAGGCGTGCGGGCTTCAGTAGTTGTGGCTCATGGGCTCTAGAGCACAGGCTCAGTAGTTGTGGCGCAGGGCTTAGTTGCTCCGTGGCATGTGGGATCTTCCTGGACCAGGGCTTGAACCCATGTCCCCTGCATTGGCAGGCGGGTTCTTTTTTTTTTTTTTTTTTTTTGTGGTACGTGGGCCTCACTGTTGTGGCCTCTCCCGTTGCGGAGCACAGGCTCTGGACCTGCAGGCTCAGCGGCCATGGCTCACGGGCCCAGCTGCTCCATGGCATGTGGGATCCTCCCGGACCGGGGCATGAACCCGTGTCCCCTGCATCGGCAGGCGGGTTCTCAACCACTGCGCCACCAGGGAAGTCCCATTTGGGTATTTTCAATACCTTTAGGAGTGGTATTGCTGAGTCATATTTGTTTACTTTCTTTAGGAACTACCAAACTGTCTTCTAATGAAGCTAAACCTTTTACATTCCAACCAACAATGTATGAAGGTTCCAATTTCTTCATGTCTTTACCAACATTTGTTATTATTTGTCTTTCAAATATTTGGGTGTTCTTACCAATAGACTTCTCTGTTTCTCACCACTTTGTTAGCCTTCCCTCACTATGGCTGTCTCAGACGGGGGGTGTGCTCAAAGTCTTCCTGCTGAGTCTCTGTAGTGGGGTTAATTCAAACAATAGACTAGAGCAAGATGATCTGATTAAGGTGTTTATGTTTCCTGCTTTGGGAGCATGTACATGCTCCCACAGGAATGGTCTTCCAGAAACTTTTCATTACCAGTTTACTATATCATAATGCTTTAAAGGTGAAAGCACACTTTTCACCAGAGGGATTTTTGTATTTCTCTATAACTTCAATCTTCATTCTACATACTTCTTTGTCTACACTAATCAAAACTTGAAGGAAGAAAGATGGATAATGTATCATGCTGCCCTTCTTTCACCCCAAAAGCCTAAGATCCTGTAATGGCTTTTATAAAATCAGAATATGGGGCTTCCCTGGTGGCACAGTGGTTCAGAACCTGCCTGCCAGTGCAGGGGACATGGGTTTGAGCCCTGGTCCGGGAAGATCCCACATGCTGCAGAGCAACAAAGCCCGTGCACCACAACTACTGAGCCTGTGCTCTAGAGCCAGTGAGCCACAACTACTGAAGCCCACACACCTAGAGCCCGTGCTCCACAAGAGAAGCCACCACAACGAGAAGCCTGCGCACCGCAACGAAAAGTAGCCCCCGCTCACCACAACTAGAGAAAGCCCGCGCACAGCAACAAAGACCCAATGCATCCAAAAATGAATAAATAAATAATTTTAAGAATTAAAAAAAAAGAATATGATTACCTGGGTAACCATGACTCTATGTAGGAAGCTCCTGCTCTCTTTCCTTTCTATACCATTCACTCTTCTGTTTCCATTTCCTTTCTGATGAATCAACCTTTAACATGCAACAAAAATTCTCAAATATGTACACACTGACAATTTTTAAGCAATTGCAGCTCTGTGTAAAGAGGTTTTTCCATCTTTTAAATTTGCTATTTTAAACACATCTCAAACACACAAAATTGTTTTGAAGAGAGTTACATAGTTTTCTCACATGAGAAGAGGAATGGCAAATTCATAAACAATATTTAAGCATATTCTCAAAAAACATGTACTATTGCATTTGAATTTCATTTGTAGGAAAGAGTATACTTTTAAGACACAACAGGGCTTACTTTAGCCTTTCTGTCTCATGCTGGGAATCCAAAGAAGTGAGTTGCATTTATATCTCAGCCTCTAATTTGATAAGTGGAATTCTAGGTCATTAAAACATCTGCTTATATTCGTTTGCAAGGAAGTACCAAGCAGTTTTAGAGGTCTGATATTTTTTATTGAGATTTAATTCATATACCAAAAAAACTCATCATTTTTCTTTTTCTTTTTTTTTTTTTTTGGCCAGGCCGTGCTGCACGCCAGATCCTACGTTCCCCAACCAGGGATGGAACCCATGCCCACTGCACTGTGAGCGCAGAGTCTTAACCACTAGACCGCCAGGGAAGTCCCTGAACTCACCATTTTAAAGTATACAAT